>NC_091285.1:720015158-720326824 GCF_032444005.1 Ranitomeya imitator
TATATAGTATAGAGGAGACACTGAGGAGAGGGGGAGCAGACACTGATACTGGGGACACAATTCACTGTATATAGTATAGAGGAGACACTGAGGAGAGGAGGAGCAGACACTGATACTGGGGCACAATTCACTGTATATAGTATAGAGCAGACACTGAGAGAGAGGAGGTAGGCAGACACTGATACTGGGGCACAATTCACCTGTATATAGTATAGAGGAGACACTGAGGAGAGGAGGAGCAGACACTGATACTGGGGGCACAATTCACTGTATATAGTATAGAGGAGACACTGAGGAGAGGAGGAGCAGACACTGATACTGGGGACACAATTCACTGTATATAGTATAGAGGAGACACTGAGGAGAGGAGGAGCAGACACTGATACTGGGGCACAATTCACTGTATATAGTATAGAGGAGACACTGAGGAGAGGAGGGAGCAGACACTGATACTGGGGACACAATTCACTGTATATAGTATAGAGGAGACACTGAGGAGAGGAGGAGCAGACACTGATACTGGGGGCACAATTCACTGTATATAGTATAGAGGAGACACTGAGGAGAGGAGGAGCAGACACTGATACTGGGGGCACAATTCACTGTATATAGTATAGAGGAGACACTGAGGAGAGGGGGAGCAGACACTGATACTGGGGACACAATTCACTGTATATAGTATAGAGGAGACACTGAGGAGAGGAGGAGCAGACACTGATACTGGGGCACAATTCACTGTATATAGTATAGAGGAGACACTGAGGAGAGGGAGGAGCAGACACTGATACTGGGGCACAATTCACTGTATATAGTATAGAGGAGACACTGAGGAGAGGAGGAGCAGACACTGATACTGGGGACACAATTCACTGTATATAGTATAGAGGAGACACTGAGGAGAGGAGGAGCAGACACTGATACTGGGGCACAATTCACTGTATATAGTATAGAGGAGACACTGAGGAGAGGAGGAGCAGACACTGATACTGGGGCACAATTCACTGTATATAGTATAGAGGAGACACTGAGGAGAGGAGGAGCAGACACTGATACTGGGGACACAATTCACTGTATATAGTATAGAGGAGACACTGAGGAGAGGAGGAGCAGACACTGATACTGGGGGCACAATTCACTGTATATAGTATAGAGGAGACACTGAGGAGAGGAGGAGCAGACACTGATACTGGGGCACAATTCACTGTATATAGTATAGAGGAGACACTGAGGAGAGGAGGAGCAGACACTGATACTGGGGGCACAATTCACTGTATATAGTATAGAGGAGACACTGAGGAGAGGAGGAGCAGACACTGATACTGGGGACACAATTCACTGTATATAGTATAGAGGAGACACTGAGGAGAGGAGGAGCAGACACTGATACTGGGACACAATTCACTGTATATAGTATAGAGGAGACACTGAGGAGAGGAGGAGCCAGACACTGATACTGGGGACACAATTCACTGTATATAGTATAGAGGAGACACTGAGGAGAGGAGGAGCAGACACTGATACTGGGGCACAATTCACTGTATATAGTATAGAGGAGACACTGAGGAGAGGGGGAGCAGACACTGATACTGGGGCACAATTCACTGTATATAGTATAGAGGAGACACTGAGGAGAGGAGGAGCAGACACTGATACTGGGACACAATTCACTGTATATAGTATAGAGGAGACACTGAGGAGAGGAGGAGCAGACACTGATACTGGGGGACACAATTCACTGTATATAGTATAGAGGAGACACTGAGGAGAGGAGGAGCAGACACTGATACTGGGGCACAATTCACTGTATATAGTATAGAGGAGACACTGAGGAGAGGAGGAGCAGACACTGATACTGGGGCACAATTCACTGTATATAGTATAGAGGAGACACTGAGGAGAGGAGGAGCAGACACTGATACTGGGCAACAATTCACTGTATATAGTATAGAGGAGACACTGAGGAGAGGAGGAGCAGACACTGATACTGGGGCACAATTCACTGTATATAGTATAGAGGAGACACTGAGGAGAGGAGGAGCAGACACTGATACTGGGGCACAATTCACTGTATATAGTATAGAGGAGACACTGAGGAGAGGAGGAGCAGACACTGATACTGGGGCACAATTCACTGTATATAGTATAGAGGAGACACTGAGGAGAGGAGGAGCAGACACTGATACTGGGGCACAATTCACTGTATATAGTATAGAGGAGACACTGAGGAGAGGGGAGCAGACACTGATACTGGGGGCACAATTCACTGTATATAGTATAGAGGAGACACTGAGGAGAGGAGGAGCAGACACTGATACTGGGGGCACAATTCACTGTATATAGTATAGAGGAGACACTGAGGAGAGGGGAGCAGACACTGATACTGGGGCACAATTCACTGTATATAGTATAGAGGAGACACTGAGGAGAGGAGGAGCAGACACTGATACTGGGGACACAATTCACTGTATATAGTATTAGAGGAGACACTGAGGAGAGGAGGAGCAGACACTGATACTGGGGCACAATTCACTGTATATAGTATAGAGGAGACACTGAGGAGAGGGGGAGCAGACACTGATACTGGGGACACAATTCACTGTATATAGTATAGAGGAGACACTGAGGAGAGGAGGAGCAGACACTGATACTGGGGGCACAATTCACTGTATATAATATAGAGGAGACACTGAGGAGAGGAGGAGCAGACACTGATACTGGGGACACAATTCACTGTATATAGTATAGAGGAGACACTGAGGAGAGGAGGAGCAGACACTGATACTGGGACACAATTCACTGTATATAGTATAGAGGAGACACTGAGGAGAGGAGGAGCAGACACTGATACTGGGACACAATTCACTGTATATAGTATAGAGGAGACACTGAGGAGAGGGGGAGCAGACACTGATACTGGGGACACAATTCACTGTATATAGTATAGAGGAGACACTGAGGAGAGGAGGAGCAGACACTGATACTGGGGACACAATTCACTTTATATAGTATAGAGGAGACACTGAGGAGAGGAGGAGCAGACACTGATACTGGGGCACAATTCACTGTATATAGTATAGAGGAGACACTGAGGAGAGGAGGAGCAGACACTGATACTGGGACACAATTCACTGTATATAGAGGAGACACTGAGGAGAGGGGGAGCAGACACTGATACTGGGACACAATTCACTGTATATAGTATAGAGGAGACACTGAGGAGAGGAGGAGCAGACACTGATACCTGGGGCACAATTCACTGTATATAGTATAGAGGAGACACTGAGGAGAGGAGGAGCAGACACTGATACTGGGGGCACAATTCACTGTATATAGTATAGAGGAGACACTGAGGAGAGGAGGAGCAGACACTGATACTGGGGGACAATTCACTGTATATAGTATAGAGGAGACACTGAGGAGAGGGGGAGCAGACACTGATACTGGGGCACAATTCACTGTATATAGTATAGAGGAGACACTGAGGAGAGGGGGAGCAGACACTGATACTGGGGGCACAATTCACTGTATATAGTATAGAGGAGACACTGAGGAGAGGAGGAGCAGACACTGATACTGGGGACACAATTCACTGTATATAGTATAGAGGAGACACTGAGGAGAGGAGGAGCAGACACTGATACTGGGACACAATTCACTGTATATAGTATAGAGGAGACACTGAGGAGAGGGGGAGCAGACACTGATACTGGGGGCACAATTCACTGTATATAGTATAGAGGAGACACTGAGGAGAGGGGGAGCAGACACTGATACTGGGGGCACAATTCACTGTATATAGTATAGAGGAGACACTGAGGAGAGGAGGAGCAGACACTGATACTGGGGACACAATTCACTGTATATAGTATAGAGGAGACACTGAGGAGAGGGGGAGCAGACACTGATACTGGGGACACAATTCACTGTATATAGTATAGAGGAGACACTGAGGAGAGGAGGAGCAGACACTGATACTGGGGCACAATTCACTGTATATAGTATAGAGGAGACACTGAGGAGAGGGGGAGCAGACACTGATACTGGGGACACAATTCACTGTATATAGTATAGAGGAGACACTGAGGAGAGGGGGAGCAGACACTGATACTGGAGCACAATTCACTGTATATAGTATAGAGGAGACACTGAGGAGAGGGGGAGCAGACACTGATACTGGGACACAATTCACTGTATATAGTATAGAGGAGACACTGAGGAGAGGAGGAGCAGACACTGATACTGGGGGCACAATTCACTGTATATAGTATAGAGGAGACACTGAGGAGAGGGGGAGCAGACACTGATACTGGGGGCACAATTCACTGTATATAGTATAGAGGGAGACACTGAGGAGAGGAGGAGCAGACACTGATACTGGGGGCACAATTCACTGTATATAGTATAGAGGAGACACTGAGGAGAGGAGGAGCAGACACTGATACTGGGGCACAATTCACTGTATATAATATAGAGGAGACACTGAGGAGAGGAGGAGCAGACACTGATACTGGGGACACAATTCACTGTATATAGTATAGAGGAGACACTGAGGAGAGGAGGCGCAGACACTGATACTGGGGCACAATTCACTGTATATAGTATAGAGGAGACACTGAGGAGAGGAGGAGCAGACACTGATACTGGGGGCACAATTCACTGTATATAGTATTAGAGGAGACACTGAGGAGAGGAGGAGCAGACACTGATACTGGGACACAATTCACTGTATATAGTATAGAGGAGACACTGAGGAGAGGGGGAGCAGACACTGATACTGGGGACACAATTCACTGTATATAGTATAGAGGAGACACTTATACTGGGGGCGGGGACACGGTGGGGGCGGGGACACGGTGGGGGGCGGGGACACGGTGGCTGCCGCACTCACGCTGTAGAACGCTCCCCCGGGGCCGCGCACTTCCACTTCGATCCCGTCCATGCTTCCCATAGCTCCGAGCTTCATGTGAGGACGCAGACACTTCCTGCGCAGGATTGGTGCGCACAGGGGGCCAGAGGCTCCACTCATTGGCTGGAAGTTGGGAGTCTTCAGTGCTGATTGGTCAACGCATTGTTATGCCGTCCAATCAATGTTAGGAATCCTAATAAGGGTGTGACACAAAGTGTACCGGCTGCTGATTAGCTGCAACAAGTTTGGAGGCTTACGTTATTGGTGCACGTAGCGCATGCGTGTGTGTATGACAAAGGCGGTGTCTCCCTCTAAATAGGCGGAGATCAAGAAACTACATCAGCTGATTGGACAAGAAATGTTGTTATGGAAACCGAAACATATAAGGAAAAGATACGAAAATAGAAGCATGTCTGCGTGCTGATTGGCTTAAACCGTACAAAGGGCGGAAACTTTCTCATAAGACCCGACCACACGAGCGCTGTGATTGGATAACTAATGCTGCTGAAGGCGGGAATAAAAAAAAACCTTCAGAACACGCCCCCAAATAGCTCCACAGATACATCGCTCCTCCCCCACTGCAGAGCATCGCTCCTACCCCACTGCAGAGCATCGCTCCTACCCCACTGCAGAACATCGCTCCTCCCCCACTGCACAACATCGCTCCTCCCCCCACTGCAGAGCATCGCTCCTCCCCCACTGCAGAACATCGCTCCTCCCCCACTGCAGAGCATCGCTCCTCCCCCCACTGCAGAGCATCGCTCCTCCCCCACTGCAGAGCATCGCTCCTCCCCACTGCAGAGCATCGCTCCTCCCCCACTGCAGAACATGGCTCCTCCCACACTGCACAACATCGCTCCTCCCCCACTGCAGAGCATCGCTCCTCCCCCACTGCACAACATCGCTCCTCCCCCACTGCAGAGCATCGCTCCTCCCCCACTGCAGAACATCGCTCCTCCCCCACTGCAGAGCATCGCTCCTCCCCCCACTGCAGAGCATCGCTCCTCCCCCACTGCAGAGCATCGCTCCTCCCCCAACTGCAGAGCATCACTCCTCCCCCCACTGCAGAGCATCACTCCCCCCCCCACTGCAGAGCATCGCTCCTCCCCCAACTGCAGAGCATCACTCCTCCCCCCCACTGCACAGCATCGCTCCTCCCCCACTGCAGAGCATCGCTCCTCCCCCCACTGCAGAGCATCGCTCCTCCCCCACTGCAGAGCATCGCTCCTCCCCCACTGCAGAGCATCGCTCCTCCCCCACTGCAGAGCATCGCTCCTCCCCCACTGCAGAGCATCGCTCCTCCCCCCACTGCAGAGCATCGCTCCTCCCCCACTGCAGAGCATCGCTCCTCCCCCACTGCAGAGCATCGCTCCTCCCCCACTGCAGAGCATCGCTCCTCCCCCACTGCAGAGCATCGCTCCTCCCCCCACTGCAGAGCATCACTCCCCCCCCCCACTGCAGGGCATCGCTCCTCCCCCCACTGCAGGGCATCGCTCCTCCCCCAACTGCAGAGCATCACTCCTCCCCCCCACTGCACAGCATCGCTCCCCCCCACTGCAGAGCATCGCTCCTCCCCCACTGCAGAGCATCGCTCCTCCCCCCACTGCAGAGCATCGCTCCTCCTCCACTGCAGAGCATCGCTCCTCCCCCACTGCAGAACATCGCTCCTCCCACACTGCAGAGCATCGCTCCTCCCCCCCACTCTGCAGAACATCGCTCCTCCCCCACTGCAGAGCATCGCTCCTCCCCCCACTACAGAGCATTGCTCCTCCCCCCACTGCAGAGCATCGCTCCTCCCCCCACTACAGAGCATTGCTCCTCCCCCCACTGCAGGGCATCACTCCCCCCCCCACTGCAGGGCATCGCTCCTCCCCCAACTGCAGAGCATCACTCCTCCCCCCCACTGCACAGCATCGCTCCCCCCCCACTGCAGAGCATCGCTCCTCCCCCACTGCAGAGCATCGCTCCTCCCCCCACTGCAGAGCATCGCTCCTCCTCCACTGCAGAGCATCGCTCCTCCCCCACTGCAGAACATCGCTCCTCCCACACTGCAGAGCATCGCTCCTCCCCCCCCACTGCAGAACATCGCTCCTCCCCCACTGCAGAGCATCGCTCCTCCCCCCACTACAGAGCATTGCTCCTCCCCCCACTGCAGAGCATCGCTCCTCCCACACTGCAGAGCATCACTCCTCCCCCCACTACAGAGCATCGCTCCTCCCCCACTGCAGAGCATCGCTCCTCCCCCCACTACAGAGCATTGCTCCTCCCCCCACTGCAGAGCATCGCTCCTCCCACACTGCAGAGCATCACTCCTCCCCACTGCAGAGCATCGCTCCTCCCCCACTGCAGAGCATCGCTCCTCCTCCACTGCAGAGCATCGCTCCTCCCCCACTGCAGAGCATCGCTCCTCCTCCACTGCAGAGCATCGCTCCTCCCCCACTGCAGAGCATCGCTCCTCCTCCACTGCAGAGCATCGCTCCTCCTCCACTGCAGAGCATCGCTTCTCCCCCACTGCAGAGCATCGCTCCTCCTCCACTGCAGAGCATCGCTCCTCCCCCACTGCAGAGCATCGCTCCTCCCCCCACTGCAGATCATCACTCTGCCCCCACTGCAGAGCATCGCTTCTCCCCCACTGCAGAGCATCGCTCCTCCTCCACTGCAGAGCATCGCTCCTCCCCCACTGCAGAGCATCGCTCCTCCTCCACTGCAGAGCATTGCTCCTCCTCCTCTGCAGAACATCGCTCCCCCCTCTGCAGAGCATCGCTCCTCCCCCACTGCAGAGCATCGCTCCTCCTCCACTGCAGAGCATCGCTCCTCCCCCACTGCAGAGCATCGCTCCTCCCCCCACTGCAGAGCATCACTCCCCCCCCCACTGCAGGGCATCGCTCCTCCCCCAACTGCAGAGCATCACTCCTCCCCCCCACTGCACAGCATCGCTCCCCCCCACTGCAGAGCATCGCTCCTCCCCCACTGCAGAGCATCGCTCCTCCCCCCACTGCAGAGCATCGCTCCTCCTCCCACTGCAGAGCATCGCTCCTCCCCCACTGCAGAACATCGCTCCTCCCACACTGCAGAGCATCGCTCCTCCCCCCCCCCACTGCACAGCATCGCTCCTCCCCCACTGCAGAGCATCGCTCCTCCCCCCACTACAGAGCATTGCTCCTCCCCCCACTGCAGAGCATCGCTCCTCCCACACTGCAGAGCATCACTCCTCCCCATTGCAGAGCATCACTCTGCCCCCACTGCAGAGCATCGCTCCTCCCCCACTGCAGAGCATCGCTCCTCCTCCACTGCAGAGCATCGCTCCTCCCCCACTGCAGAGCATCGCTCCTCCGCCACTGCAGAGCATCGCTCCTCCCCCACTGCTGAGCATCGCTCCTCCTCCACTGCAGAGCATCGCTCCTCCCCCACTGCAGAGCATCGCTCCTCCCCCCACTGCAGATCATCACTCTGCCCCCACTGCAGAGCATCGCTTCTCCCCCACTGCAGAGCATCGCTCCTCCTCCACTGCAGAGCATCGCTCCTCCCCCACTGCAGAGCATCGCTCCTCCCCCCACTGCAGATCATCACTCTGCCCCCACTGCAGAGCATCGCTTCTCCCCCACTGCAGAGCATCGCTCCTCCTCCACTGCAGAGCATCGCTCCTCCCCCACTGCAGAGCATTTCTCCTCCTCCTCTGCAGAACATCGCTCCCCCCACTGCAGAGCATCGCTCCTCCCCCACTGCAGAGCATCGCTCCTCCTCCACTGCAGAGCATCGCTCCTCCCCCACTGCAGAGCATCGCTCCTCCTCCACTGCAGAGCATCGCTCCTCATCCACTGCAGAGCCTTGCTCCTCCCCCCACTGCAGAGCATCACTCCGCCCCACTGCAGAGCATCGCTCCTCCCCCCACTGCAGAGCATCACTTCTCCCCCACTGCAGAGCATCGCTCCTCCTCCACTGCAGAGTATTGCTCCTCCCCCTCTGCAGAGCATCGCTCCCCCACTGCAGAGCATCGCTCCGCGCCCCACTGCAGAGCATCGCTCCTCCTCCACTGCAGAGCATCAATCCTCCCCCACTGCAGAGCATCGCTCCTCCTCCACTTCAGAGCTTCGCTCCTCCCCCACTGCAGAGCATCTCTCCTCCCCACTGCAGAGCATCGCTCCTCCTCCACTGCAGAGCATCGCTCCTCCCCCTCTGCAGAACTTAACTCCTCCCTCATTGCAGAACATCGCTCCTCCCCCACTGCAGATCATCGCTCCTCCCCACTGCAGAACATTGCTCCTCCCACACTGCAGAGCATCGCTCCTCCCCTACTGCAGAGCATCGCTCCTCCCCCACTGCAGAACATCCCTCCTCCCACACTGCAGAACATCGCTCCTCCACTGCAGAGCATCGCTCCTCCCCCACTTCAGAATATCACTCCCCCTCCACTGCAGAGCATCGCTCCTCCCCACTGCAGAACATCGCTCCTCCCACACTGCAGAACATCGCTCCTCCTCCACTGCAGAGCATCGCTCCTCCCCCACTGCAGAATATCACTCCCCCTCCACTGCAGAGCATCGCTCCTCCCCCACTGCAGAGCATCACTCCTCCCCCACTGCAGAGCATCGCTCCTCCCCCCACTGCAGAGCATCGCTCCTCCCCCACTGCAGAGCATCGCTCCCCCCACTGCAGAGCATCGCTCCTCCCCCACTGCAGAGCATCGCTCCTCCTCCACTGCAGAGCATCGCTCCTCCCCCTCTGCAGAACTTAACTCCTCCCTCATTGCAGAACATCGCTCCTACCCCACTGCAGATCATCGCTCCTCCCCCACTGCAGAACATTGCTCCTCCCACACTGCACAGCATCGCTCCTCCCCTACTGCAGAGCATCGCTCCTCCCCCACTGCAGAACATCCCTCCTCCCACACTGCAGAACATCGCTCCTCCTCCACTGCAGAGCATCGCTCCTCCCCCACTTCAGAATATCACTCCCCCTCCACTGCAGAGCATCGCTCCTCCCCACTGCAGAACATCGCTCCTCCCACACTGCAGAACATCGCTCCTCCTCCACTGCAGAGCATCGCTCCTCCCCCACTGCAGAATATCACTCCCCCTCCACTGCAGAGCATCGCTCCTCCCCCACTGCAGAGCATCACTCCTCCCCCACTGCAGAGCATCGCTCCTCCCCCCACTGCAGAGCATCGCTCCTCCCCCACTGCAGAGCATCGCTCCCCCCACTGCAGAGCATCGCTCCTCCCCCCACTGCAGAGCATCGCTCCTCCCCCACTGCAGAGCATCGCTCCTCCTCCACTGCAGAGCATCGCTCCTCCCCCACTGCAGAGCATCGCTCCTCCCCCCACTGCAGAGCATCGCTCCTCCCCCACTGCAGAGCATCGCTCCTCCTCCACTGCAGAGCCTCGCTCCTCCCCCCACTGCAGAGCATCACTCCTCCCCCACTGCAGAGCATCGCTCCTCCCCCCACTGCAGAGCATCGCTCCTCCCCCACTGCAGAGCATCGCTCCTCCCCCACTGCAGAGCATCGCTCCTCCCCCCACTGCAGAGCATCGCTCCTCCCCTACTGCAGAGCATCGCTCCTCCCCCCACTGCAGAGCATCGCTCCTAACCCCCACTGCAGAGCATCGCTTCTCCCCCACTGCAGAGCATCGCTCCTCCTCCACTGCAGAGCATCCCTCTGCCCCCACTGCAGAGCATCGCTCCTCCCCCCACTGCAGAGCATCGCTCCTGCCCCCACTGCAGAGCATCGCTTCTGCCCCACTGCAGAGCATCGCTCCTCCCCCACTGCAGAGCATCGCTCCTCCTCCACTGCAGAGCATCGCTCCTCCCACCACTGCAGAGCATCGCTCCGCCCCCACTGCAGAGCATCACTCCTCCCCCCACTGCAGAGCATCGCTCCTCCCCCACGGCAGAGCATCGCTTCTCCCCCACTGCAGAGCATCGCTCCTCCTCCACTGCAGAGCATCGCTCCTCCCCCTCTGCAGAGCATCGCTCCCCCACAGCAGAGCATCGCTCCTCCCCCTCTGCAGAGCATCGCTCCGCGCCCCACTGCAGAGCATCAATCCTCCCCCACTGCAGAGTATCACTCCTCCTCCACTTCAGAGCTTCGCTCCTCCCCCACTGCAGAGCATCGCTCCTCCCCCACTGCAGAGCATCTCTCCTCCCCCACTGCAGAGCATCGCTCCTCCACCACTGCAGACCATCGCTCCTCCCCCACTGCAGACCATCGCTCCTACCCCACTGCAGAGCATTAGTCCTCCCCCACTGCAGAGCATCGCTCCTCCTCCACTGCAGAGCATCGCTCCTCCCCCTCTGCAGAACTTAACTCCTCCCTCATTGCAGAGCATCACTCCTCCCCCACTGCAGAACATCGCTCCTCCCCCACTGCAGATCATCGCTCCTCCCCCACTGCAGATCATCGCTCCTCCCCCACTGCAGAACATTGCTCCTCCCACACTGCAGAGCATCGCTCCTCCCCTACTGCAGAGCATCGCTCCAGCACTCCAGAGCATCGCTCCTCCCACACTGCAGAACATCGCTCCTCCTCCACTGCAGAGCATCGCTCCTCCCCCACTGCAGAATATCACTCCCCCTCCACTGCAGAGCATCGCTCCTCCCTCACTGCAGAACATCGCTCCTCCCTCACTGCAGAGCCTCGCTCCTCCCCCACTGCAGAGCCTCGCTCCTCCACCCACTGCAGAGCATCGCTCCTCCCCCCACTGCAGAGCATCGCTCCTCCCCCCACTGCAGAGCATCGCTCCTCCCCCACTGCAGAGCATCGCTCCTCCAACCACTGCAGAGCATCACTCCGCCCCCACTGCAGAGCATCGCTCCTCCCCCCACTGCAGAGCATCGCTTCTCCCCCACTGCAGAGCATCGCTCCTCCCCCACTGCAGAGCATCGCTCCTCCTCCACTGCAGAGCATCGCTCCCCCACTGCAGAGCATCGCTCCTCCCCCACTGCAAAGCATCGCTCCGCCCCCACTGCAGAGCATCGCTCCTCCCCCACTGCAGAGCATCACTCCTCCCCCCACTGCAGAGCATCGCTCCCCCCCACTGCAGAGCCTCGTTCCTCCCCTCACTGCAGAGCATCACTCCGCCCCCACTTCAGAGCATCGCTCCTCCCCCCACTGCAGAGCATCGTTCCTCACCCCACTGCAGAGCATAGCTTCTCCCCCACTGCAGAGCATCGCTCCTCCTCCACTGCAGAGCATCGCTCCTCCCCCTCTGCAGAGCATCGCTCCTCCCCCCACTGCAGAGCATCGCTCCTCCCCCCACTGCAGAGCATCGCTCTGCGCCCCCCTGCAGAGCATCGCTCCTCCTCCACTGCAGAGCATCGCTCCTCCCCCACTGCAGAGCATCGCTCCTCCCCCACTGCAGAGCATCGCTCCTCCCCCACTGCAGAGCATCTCTCCTCCCCCACTGCAGAGCATCGCTCCTCCCCCACTGCAGATCATCGCTCCTCCCCCACTGCAGATCATCGCTCCTCCCCCACTGCAGAACATTGCTCCTCCCACACTGCAGAGCATCGCTCCTCCCCTACTG
This sequence comes from Ranitomeya imitator, assembly GCF_032444005.1. Classification (NCBI taxonomy): domain Eukaryota; kingdom Metazoa; phylum Chordata; class Amphibia; order Anura; family Dendrobatidae; genus Ranitomeya; species Ranitomeya imitator. The sequence goes on from NC_091285.1 coordinate 720,027,587, forward strand.
CAGAGCATCGCTCCAGCACTCCAGAGCATCGCTCCTCCCACACTGCAGAACATCGCTCCTCCCACACTGCAGAGCATCGCTCATCCCCCACTGCAGAACATCGCTCCTCCCCCACTGCAGATCATCGCTCCTCCCCCACTGCAGAACATTGCTCCTCCCACACTGCAGAGCATCGCTCCTCCCCTACTGCAGAGCATCGCTCCAGCACTCCAGAGCATCGCTCCTCCCACACTGCAGAACATCGCTCCTCCTCCACTGCAGAGCATCGCTCCTCCCCCACTGCAGAATATCACTCCCCCTCCACTGCAGAGCATCGCTCCTCCCTCACTGCAGAGCCTCGCTCCTCCCCCACTGCAGAGCCTCGCTCCTCCCCCCACTGCAGAGCATCGCTCCTCCCCCACTGCAGAGCATCGCTCCTCCCCCCACTGCAGAGCATCGCTCCTCCCCCACTGCAGAGCATCGCTCCTCCAACCACTGCAGAGCATCACTCCGCCCCCACTGCAGATCATCGCTCCTCCCCCACTGCAGAACATTGCTCCTCCCACACTGCAGAGCATCGCTCCTCCCCTACTGCAGAGCATCGCTCCAGCACTCCAGAGCATCGCTCCTCCCACACTGCAGAACATCGCTCCTCCCACACTGCAGAGCATCGCTCATCCCCCACTGCAGAACATCGCTCCTCCCCCACTGCAGATCATCGCTCCTCCCCCACTGCAGAACATTGCTCCTCCCACACTGCAGAGCATCGCTCCTCCCCTACTGCAGAGCATCGCTCCAGCACTCCAGAGCATCGCTCCTCCCACACTGCAGGACATCGCTCCTCCCACACTGCAGAGCATCGCTCATCCCCCACTGCAGAACATCGCTCCTCCCCCACTGCAGATCATCGCTCCTCCCCCACTGCAGAACATTGCTCCTCCCACACTGCAGAGCATCGCTCCTCCCCTACTGCAGAGCATCGCTCCAGCACTCCAGAGCATCGCTCCTCCCACACTGCAGAACATCGCTCCTCCTCCACTGCAGAGCATCGCTCCTCCCCCACTGCAGAATATCACTCCCTCTCCACTGCAGAGCATCGCTCCTCCCTCACTGCAGAGCCTCGCTCCTCCCCCACTGCAGAGCCTCGCTCCTCCCCCCACTGCAGAGCATCGCTCCTCCCCCCACTGCAGAGCATCGCTCCTCCCCCCACTGCAGAGCATCGCTCCTCCCCCACTGCAGAGCATCGCTCCTCCAACCACTGCAGAGCATCACTCCGCCCCCACTGCAGAGCATCGCTCCTCCCCCACTGCAGAGCATCGCTCCTCCCCCCACTGCAGAGCATCGCTTGTCCCCCACTGCAGAGCATCGCTCCTCCCCCACTGCAGAGCATCGCTCCTCCTCCACTGCAGAGCATCACTCCTCCCCCACTGCAGAGCATCGCTCCTCCACCACTGCAGAGCATCGCTTGTCCCCCACTGCAGAGCATCGCTCCTCCCCCACTGCAGAGCATCACTCCTCCCCCCACTGCAGAGCATCGCTCCCCCCCACTGCAGAGCCTCGTTCCTCCCCTCACTGCAGAGCATCACTCCGCCCCCACTTCAGAGCATCGCTCCTCCCCCCACTGCAGAGCATCTTTCCTCCCTCCACTGCAGAGCATCGCTTCTCCCCCACTGCAGAGCATCGCTCCTCCTCCACTGCAGAGCATCGCTCCTCCTCCACTGCAGAGCATCGCTCCTCCCCCTCTGCAGAGCATTGCTCCTCCCCCCACTGCAGAGCATCGCTTCTCCCCCACTGCAGAGCATCGCTCCTCCTCCACTGCAGAGCATCGCTCCTCCCCCACTGCAGAGCATCGCTCCTCCCCCACTGCAGAGCATCGCTCCTCCCCCACTGCAGAGCATCTCTCCTCCCCACTGCAGAGCATCGCTCCTCCCCCACTGCAGAGCATCGCTCCTCCCCCACTGCAGACCATCGCTCCTCCCCCACTGCAGAGCATTAGTCCTCGCCCACTGCTGAGCACCGCTCCTCCCCCACTGCAGAGCATCGCTCCTCCTCCACTGCAGAGCAACGCTCCTCCCCCTCTGCAGAACTTAACTCCTCCCTTATTGCAGATCATCGCTCCTCCCCCACTGCAGAACATTGCTCCTCTCACACTGCAGAGCATCGCTCCTCCCCCACTGCAGAACATCGCACTTCCCCTACTGCAGAGCATCGCTCCAGCACTCCAGAGCATCACTCCTCCCCCCACTGCAGCGCATTGCACCTCCCCACTCCAGAGCATCGCTCCTCCCCCACTGCAGAACATCGCTCCTCCCCCACTGCAGAATATCACTCCCCCTCCACTGCAGAGCATCGCTCCTCCCCCTCTGCAGAACTTAACTCCTCCCTTATTGCAGATCATCGCTCCTCCCCCACTGCAGAACATTGCTCCTCTCACACTGCAGAGCATCGCTCCTCCCCCACTGCAGAACATCGCACTTCCCCTACTGCAGAGCATCGCTCCAGCACTCCAGAGCATCACTCCTCCCCCCACTGCAGCGCATTGCACCTCCCCACTCCAGAGCATCGCTCCTCCCCCACTGCAGAACATCGCTCCTCCTCCACTGCAGAGCATCGCTCCTCCCCCACTGCAGAGCATCGCTCCTCCCCCTCTGCAGAACTTAACTCCTCCCTTATTGCAGATCATCGCTCCTCCCCCACTGCAGAACATTGCTCCTCTCACACTGCAGAGCATCGCTCCTCCCCCACTGCAGAACATCGCACTTCCCCTACTGCAGAGCATCGCTCCAGCACTCCAGAGCATCACTCCTCCCCCCACTGCAGCGCATTGCACCTCCCCACTCCAGAGCATCGCTCCTCCCCCACTGCAGAACATCGCTCCTCCTCCACTGCAGAGCATCGCTCCTCCCCCACTGCAGAATATCACTCCCCCTCCACTGCAGAGCATCGCTCTTCCCTCACTGCAGAACATCGCTCCTCCCTCACTGCAGAGCATCGCTCCTCCTCACTGCAGAGTGTCGCTCCTCCCCCACTACAGAGCATCGCTCCTCCCCCCACTGCAGAGCATCGCTTCTCCCCCACTGCAGAGCATCGCTCCTCCTCCACTGCAGAGCATCGCTCCTCCCCCACTGTAGAGCATCGCTCCTCCCCCACTGCAGAGCATCGCTCCTCCCCCACTGCAGAGCATCTCTCCTCCCCACTGCAGAGCATCGCTCCTCCCCCACTGCAGAGCATCGCTCCTCCCCCACTGCAGACCATCGCTCCTCCCCCACTGCAGAGCATTAGTCCTCGCCCACTGCTGAGCACCGCTCCTCCCCCACTGCAGAGCATCGCTCCTCCTCCACTGCAGAGCATCGCTCCTCCCTCTCTGCAGAACTTAACTCCTCCCTTATTGCAGATCATCGCTCCTCCCCCACTGCAGAACATTGCTCCTCTCACACTGCAGAGCATCGCTCCTCCCCCACTGCAGAACATCGCACTTCCCCTACTGCAGAGCATCGCTCTAGCACTCCAGAGCATCACTCCTCCCCCCACTGCAGCGCATTGCACCTCCCCACTCCAGAGCATCGCTCCTCCCCCACTGCAGAACATCGCTCCTCCTCCACTGCAGAGCATCGCTCCTCCCCCACTGCAGAATATCACTCCCCCTCCACTGCAGAGCATCGCTCCTCCCTCACTGCAGAACATCGCTCCTCCCTCACTGCAGAGCATCGTTCCTCCCCCACTGCAGAGCATCAGTCCTTCCCACTGCAGAACATCACTCCTCCCCACTGCAGAGCATTACTCCTCCCCCACTGCAGAGCATCGCTCCTCCCTACTGCAGAGCATCACTCCCCCACTGCAGAGCATCGCTCCTCCCCCTACAGAGCATCGCTCCTCCACTGCAGAGCATCACTCCTCCCCACTGCAGAACATCACTCCTCCCCTACTTCAGAGCATCGCTCTTCCCCCCACTGCAGAGTATAGCTCCTCCCCCACTGCAGAGCATCGGTCCTCCCCCGCTGCTGAGCATCACCCCTCCCCCACTGCAGAGCATCGCTCCTCCCCCACTGCAGAGCCCCACCCCTCCCCCACTGCAGAGCATCACTTCTCACTCACTGCAGAGCATCACCTTCCCAGGCCACCTGAAGCTTATCCGTTGGTACAGGGACCAGCACCCACACCTTTTGACTCACGTGGTAGGTCCGCTCCCAGGCGTTCTGGTCGTACCAGTGCTTCTGATCAGCCTGAGCTTGCGTCATGTTGTCATGCACCAACTGCGTCAAGGTCTGCATCTTGTCACGGAAGCGCATGACATACTCCACTATGGACACTTCAGAAGGGTTCGGCTACTCTTCCCAGGATTCCCTTACCAACCCAAGGGCTCCCCGGACTCGCCTGCCGTACAGGAGCTCGAAGGGGGAGAACCCCGTCGAGGCCTGTGGAACCTCTCGGTAAGCGAACAGCAGGTGTGGGAGGTACCGCTCCCAGTCGCGCCCTTCGGTCTCAACCAGCATGCGTAGCATCTGTTTGAGGGTACCATTGAAGCGTTCACACAAGCCAATGATCTGTGGGTGATACGCACTCGATACCAGGTGCTTCACCTGCATTCTCTTACAGAGCGCCTCCATTAGGCGAGACATAAATTGGGTCCCTTGATCAGTAAGCATTTCCCTGGGAAACCCTACACGTGAAAAGATGGTCAACAGGGCATCCGCCACCTTATCTGCCCTAGTTGACGACAGAGCTACTGCCTCTGGGTACCGGGTAGCGTAGTCTACCACAGTAAGGATGTATTGCTTTCCAGAGCTGCTGGGGACGGCCAGCGGGCCCACAATGTCCACCGCGATTCTCTGGAAAGGCTCCTCTATCACTGGCAAATCCTCTTTCTTTAAACAGAAGATCGATATGATCAGAGAAAGCTTTGGCCCACAGCGCCCACTGCCCATCTTCTTAGCTGCTCAACCCTGTTCCTCCAAATCCAGCTTCTCCACCATGACAGAAGATCAGCTCTCCACCCTCCTGTCTAGATCACATCTCACCACTTGCACACTTGATCGGCTCCCGTCCCACCTCATCCCTAACCTCACCACAGTCTTCACCCCAACCCTAACATATCTCTTCAACCTCTCACTCACAACTGGTGTCTTCTCCTCATCCTTCAAACATGCCAAGATCACACCCATCCTCAAAAAGCCCTCCCTCGACCCATCCTCTGTATCTAGCTATCGCCCAATATCTCTTCTCCCTTATGCCTCAAAACTACTGGAACAACACGTCCATCTTGAACTGTCCTCCCACCTCTCCTCCTGCTCCCTCTTTGACCGGTTACCCCCTGGCTTTCGACCCCATCACTCTGGATCGCCCCCAGACACAGGGCCACGAGTTCTCGGTACCGGGCCTCTCTGGTTCGGTGCTGAGGCTGTCACGGTGGCTAGACCCGGTCCGCGACCCTGCTAAGGGGTGTCCAATAAAGGTGATAATACAGTCTGTCAGGGGTTCGTGACGCCACCTGTGGTGTTCGGTCAGGGTGACCGACGCTGCTGTGGGGTCCGCTGGGGTGATGGAATGGCAGCTGGATGGTATACCCTCCCACAGGTGAAGTATGTCCCCAGGGCTTCCCAGTATGGTGGATGGTGATGGTGTGAGGTGCGGGCAATAACGAGGACACAAGGTTGCAGTCTCTTTACCTCTTTACTGAAGACTTCAGGATCCGCAATCCAGAGTACGCTTAACAGGGCTATCAGAGACCGGCCGGTCCGATGGGCACATCCAGAGTTTCCTTCGCAGATGGAAATCGTTGCCTACCACTAGCGCCTGTGTGTTGTAGTCCTACCCTGCTGAGCATTCGGAATAGTCCTCACAACTGCTGTTCTCGCTCGTTCGTTCTCTACAGCTCTCTCTCTCTTTAGTTCCAGATGTTACTAGTTTCTAACGTCCCCCAGGTATGTTATGGCTAGGACGCACCCGTATGACGAAAAGGCCTGGAGGTCTTCCGGGACCCTAGAGACGCCCCTCTCCACGCGTTGCCCCCTATGTCTTCGTAGGTGTGAAAGGTAGACAGCCAACCTATAATTAACTGTCCTGCGGAGTTTGAAGTAAGGCCTGAAGTCAGTTACTCCTACGGTGTTCCGGCCACCGACTACGCGCCTCAGTAAGATGTTGCCTCTCTCTAGGCATCACAGACTTGGCCCTTTCCTGGATCTCGTCATATCTGACAGACCGGACATTCAGTGTCTCCCTCCCCCACACCACCTGCTCCCTTTGCCACTTGCCAGTCGGTGTCCCTCAAGGCTCTGTTCTAGGGCCCCTACTCTTCTCCATCTACACCTTTGGCCTGGGACAGCTCCTAGAATCCCACGGTTTGCAGTATCATCTCTACGCTGATGACACGCAGATTTACCTATCCGGACTTGACCTCACCTCCTTACTTACCAAAATCCCGCACTGTCTGTCTGCTATCTCGGCCTTCTAAAACTGAACATGGAGAAAACAGAATTCATCATCTTTCCTCCATCTCACTCTATCCCTCTGTCACGAATCCCCTGACCGCTGCCACCAATTTGTCAGGATTCCCACCGTGACCGTCACCCCTACGTCACGGATCGAGGTGACTTTAGGCCAACAGACGGCTATCACATGTGCAGGGGGGCCACTCCACGATGTGATGAAAAACCACACACAAGGCTATTGACCTCTTAGTTTACAGCAGGGGCTTATTTTAGGTATCCCACTACTTTTCTATGTACCACGAACTGCAGGGATTTATGTATATCCCGCTTACAGTTCCACTTAACACTTGCAGCTCTCTGGCGCTCCCCTTACTCTCAGGTCAGATTAGGTACTGCACCTAGGGTAATTAGTTGCCAGACAGGCTGCCTGCTATGTACTGGCTATTGGGCACGCTGCAGCGACGCGATAAACTACTCCCACTCAGGCAGGAACAATAATTATCAACGCCGCAGTCGCTACAACATAATCCAAAAGTCAGCACACTATCGCTGCCATCAGCTTCGATTAAACGGGTCCGAAGCTTACCCAACACAACAGTAGCGTATTTCCCTTCAGAAGACTTAGGGTACGGTTTTTAGAGCATGGAGAATGAACTAACATATAATATTATATCCCATAAAAATTAGGCAGTGCTTTATCAAAAATATTTTATAAAGATGTTACAAATGAGACAATTGCAAATATGTACAAGGGTAATTATGAAATAAACAGGGATTAAATGAGAAAAGGTAACACTCACATGCTCAAAGCATGGCAGGCAACCAGGCTAGGGCAGTTTTCCATACATCCCAGCTCATTGGACGTGCGCAGGGCTCTTCCAGGAGAAGAAGCAAGCAAGCAAGCAGGAAGAAGAAGACGACTGAGCTTAGAGCCTGCCACAAACTTAAGACCTGCAGCTAGTGACATCACAGAAAGGCTGGCTTATCCAGACCCACCTCTCTCTACATTCTGACTAAACTTTAAACTATTCTCTCTAATTTCTATAACTTCGCTACAAAACATGTCATAGTCATAACAAACCCATCATTCATCTCGGATTAACATGGGCATTCTAATGATATCAAATATGTCCTATCTGGGATACATATTTACAGAGAAAACCCTACTTCTTTACCAGATGGAGTTAGAAGCCCGAGTTTCGAGCGATGTATAGATCCTCCGATGGACTCTAACAATATATATTTTCGTATTCGTAACGAAAACGGGGTGCCTAATATCTCACAAACACAGAACAAAGAACTTCCCTGCATTCAAGCGACTTAGAATCCAGTTCTTGCTGGAAAAGAGTTTACACTGCAGGAAATGCCAGTCATAAATACCTTTGGCGAGGGGTGATGGGAATTTGGGAGTTGAAAGCCAGGAATTTGAAGCTACAAACTGCTGCAGCATCACTCCAAGAAGGGGGGCTTAGCCCACGCAGGCTAGCAAGAGAACTACTTATGATATTTCATACCATATCGTTTCCACCAGACCTATCCATCAATGTCAATGGCTGCTCACTTTCCCCAGTCCCACACGGCCCGGTGCCTCGGGTGATCCTCGACTCTGCCCTCTCTTTCAAGCCACATATCCAAGCCCTTGCGTCCTCCTGCCGTCTCAAACTCAAAAATATTTCCCGGATCCGCCCATTCCTTGACCATGAAACCACAAAAACCCTAGTCCATGCCCTTATCATCTCCCGCCTCGATTACTGCAACCTCCTACTCTCTGGCCTCCCCTCTAACACTCTCGCACCCCTCCAATCCATCCTACACTCTGCTGCCCAACTAATCTACCTGTCCCCCCACTATTCCCCGGGCTCTCCCCTATGTCAATCCCTTCACTGGCTTCCTTCACCCAGAGACTCCAGTTCAAAACCCTCACAATGACATACAAAGCCATCCACAACCTGTCTCCTCCATACATCTGTGACCTCGTCTCCCGGTACCATGAGAACATTGAAAAGACATGTAGTAACGGAGATCACCAGAGCAATAATTCAATATTGCCGACAATTTGCAAAGACTTTGAAGAGTTGGGGAAGAAAGTAAAGGAACTGGATGCACAGGTAGTTTTTTCTTCTATCCTTCCAGTAGACGGGCATGGCACCAGGAGATGGAACAGGATCCTTGATGCAAACAACTGGCTAAGACGATGGTGCAGACAACAAGGATTCGGATTCCTGGACCACGGTGTGAATTACTGGTATGATGGACTCCTCGCCAGAGACGGACTACACCTCAACAAACCAGGGAAACACACATTCGCCAGAAGACTCGCTACACTCATCAGGAGGGCGTTAAACTAGAAGAAGAGGGGACGGGAAGAAAAACATTAGACTTGAACAAAGAAGATCCAGGAAATCATACTCAGATGGGAGGTAAGAACATTTCTAAACCAATCCACAGCGAGGAGATTGGAACAAAACAAAATCCTCTAAACTGCATGCTCGCAAACGCCAGAAGCCTGACAAACAAGATGGAAGAACTAGAAGCAGAAATATCTACAGGTAACTTTGACATAGTGGGAATAACCGAGACATGGTTAGATGAAAGCTATGACTGGGCAGTTAACTTACAGGGTTACAGTCTGTTTAGAAAGGATCGTAAAAATCGGAGAGGAGGAGGGGTTTGTCTCTATGTAAAGTCTTGTCTAAAGTCCACTTTAAGGGAGGATATTAGCAAAGGAAATGAGGATGTCGAGTCGATATGGGTCGAAATTCATGGAGGGAAAAATGGTAACAAAATTCTCATTGGGGTCTGTTACAAACCCCCAAATATAACAGAAACCATGGAAAGTCTACTTCTAAAGCAGATAGATGAAGCTGCAACTCATAATGAGGTCCTGGTTATGGGGGACTTCAACTACCCGGATATTAACTGGGAAACAGAAACCTGTGAAACCCATAAAGGCAACAGGTTTCTGCTAATAACCAAGAAAAATTATCTTTCACAATTGGTGCAGAATCCAACCAGAGGAGCAGCACTTTTAGACCTAATACTATCTAATAGACCTGACAGAATAACAAATCTGCAGGTGGTTGGGCATTTAGGAAATAGCGACCACAATATTGTGCAGTTTCACCTGTCTTTCACTAGGGGGACTTGTCAGGGAGTCACAAAAACACTGAACTTTAGGAAGGCAAAGTTTGACCAGCTTAGAGATGCCCTTAATCTGGTAGACTGGGACAATATCCTCAGAAATAAGAATACAGATAATAAATGGGAAATGTTTAAGAACATCCTAAATAGGCAGTGTAAGCGGTTTATACCTTGTGGGAATAAAAGGACTAGAAATAGGAAAAACCCAATGTGGCTAAACAAAGAAGTAAGACAGGCAATTAACAGTAAAAAGAAAGCATTTGCACTACTAAAGCAGGATGGCACCATTGAAGCTCTAAAAAACTATAGGGAGAAAAATACTTTATCTAAAAAACTAATTAAAGCTGCCAAAAAGGAAACAGAGAAGCACATTGCTAAGGAGAGTAAAACTAATCCCAAACTGTTCTTCAACTATATCAATAGTAAAAGAATAAAAACTGAAAATGTAGGCCCCTTAAAAAATAGTGAGGAAAGAATGGTTGTAGATGACGAGGAAAAAGCTAACATATTAAACACCTTCTTCTCCACGGTATTCACGGTGGAAAATGAAATGCTAGGTGAAATCCCAAGAAACAATGAAAACCCTATATTAAGGGTCACCAATCTAACCCAAGAAGAGGTGCGAAACCGGCTAAATAAGATTAAAATAGATAAATCTCCGGGTCCGGATGGCATACACCCACGAGTACTAAGAGAACTAAGTAATGTAATAGATAAACCATTATTTCTTATTTTTAGTGACTCTATAGCGACAGGGTCTGTTCCGCAGGACTGGCGCATAGCAAATGTGGTGCCAATATTCAAAAAGGGCTCTAAAAGTGAACCTGGAAATTATAGGCCAGTAAGTCTAACCTCTATTGTTGGTAAAATATTTGAAGGGTTTCTGAGGGATGTTATTCTGGATTATCTCAATGAGAATAACTGTTTAACTCCATATCAGCATGGGTTTATGAGAAATCGCTCCTGTCAAACCAATCTAATCAGTTTTTATGAAGAGGTAAGCTATAGGCTGGACCACGGTGAGTCATTGGATGTGGTATATCTCGATTTTTCCAAAGCGTTTGATACCGTGCCGCACAAGAGGTTGGTACACAAAATGAGAATGCTTGGTCTGGGGGAAAATGTGTGTAAATGGGTTAGTAACTGGCTTAGTGATAGAAAGCAGAGGGTGGTTATAAATGGTATAGTCTCTAACTGGGTCGCTGTGACCAGTGGGGTACCGCAGGGGTCAGTATTGGGACCTGTTCTCTTCAACATATTCATTAATGATCTGGTAGAAGGTTTACACAGTAAAATATCGATATTTGCAGATGATACAAAACTATGTAAAGCAGTTAATACAAGAGAAGATAGTATTCTGCTACAGATGGATCTGGATAAGTTGGAAACTTGGGCTGAAAGGTGGCAGATGAGGTTTAACAATGATAAATGTAAGGTTATACACATGGGAAGAAGGAATCAATATCACCATTACACACTGAACGGGAAACCACTGGGTAAATCTGACAGGGAGAAGGACTTGGGGATCCTAGTTAATGATAAACTTACCTGGAGCAGCCAGTGCCAGGCAGCAGCTGCCAAGGCAAACAGGATCATGGGGTGCATTAAAAGAGGTCTGGATACACATGATGAGAGCATTATACTGCCTCTGTACAAATCCCTAGTTAGACCGCACATGGAGTACTGTGTCCAGTTTTGGGCACCGGTGCTCAGGAAGGATATAATGGAACTAGAGAGAGTACAAAGGAGGGCAACAAAATTAATAAAGGGGATGGGAGAACTACAATACCCAGATAGATTAGCGAAATTAGGATTATTTAGTCTAGAAAAAAGACGACTGAGGGGCGATCTAATAACCATGTATAAGTATATAAGGGGACAATACAAATATCTCGCTGAGGATCTGTTTATACCAAGGAAGGTGACGGGCACAAGGGGGCATTCTTTGCGTCTGGAGGAGAGAAGGTTTTTCCACCAACATAGAAGAGGATTCTTTACTGTTAGGGCAGTGAGAATCTGGAATTGCTTGCCTGAGGAGGTGGTGATGGCGAACTCAGTCGAGGGGTTCAAGAGAGGCCTGGATGTCTTCCTGGAGCAGAACAATATTGTATCATACAATTATTAGGTTCTGTAGAAGGACGTAGATCTGGGTATTTATTATGATGGAATATAGGCTGAACTGGATGGACAAATGGCTTTTTTCAGCCTTACTAACTATGTTACTATGTAATATAATATATAAATCTTTTATTCAAGTATGCAGAACAATCAAAACATAAAAAAAACATTTAAAAGACAAAAAGTTGCCCCCAAATCCGGGGAGACACCACCCCACAGACCTTAAAGATGGATATTTAGCACCTGATAGGGAATACCTGGGCAATCACAAAATGTATATGGATATTTCCCTTTACAATGAAGCAGTAAACACATAAATCATATCCCCAGTAAAGCGATTGCACACATTTCTATCAAAAAAGGCCTAAGAAAGGCCTAACTGCTTGTAGAGATGTTACTCACATAACATGTAGAAAGAAACCCCCATAAAATACCAAATGTCTCCATCTAAAGGCAGTAGAACAACACAATAGTTGTCTGAAATGACCAATAAGTAAATACTGCTGCAACAATCCCCTTACCCCCTTATAAATCCCCTTATGATACAGAGGGTGTTATATCAGGAGATAAGAGAGGGGGAAGGAGAGGAGGGGATATATGCGGAGATGACACACGTATATACTATATACAGGAGGAGATGGCATACAGGTATATACTATATACAGGAGGAGATGGCATACAGGTATATACTATATAAAAGAGGAGATGACACATAGGTATATAGAGGAGGAGATAACATACAGCAGGTATATAATATATACAGGGGAGATGACATACAGGTATATACTATATACAGGAGGAAATGGCATACAGGTATATACTATATAAAAGAGGAGATGACACATAGGTATATAGAGGAGGAGATAACATACAGCAGGTATATAATATATACAGGGGAGATGACATACAGGTATATACTATATACAGGAGGAGATGGCATACAGGTATATACTATATAAAAGAGGAGATGACACATAGGTATATAGAGGAGGACATAACATACAGCAGGTATATACTATATACAGGGGAGATGACATACAGAAGGAGAGGAGGGGATATATGTCGTATAAGGTGAAAGGTCCAAACTTACAACCATAAGGCTATGTTCACACGCTGCCGATTTTGCTGCGGATCCGCAGCGGTTTCCCATGCGTTTACAGTACAATGTAAACCTATGGGAAACGCAATCCGCTGTGCACATGCTGCGGAAAAAAACGCAGCGGTTTACATTCCGCAGCACGTCAATTCTTTGTGTGGAATCCGCAGAGGTTTTACACCTGCTCCATAATAGAAAACCACAGGTGTAAAACCGCAGGTGGAATCCGCACAAAAACCGCGGTAAATCCGCAGTGATTCCGCAGGAAATCCGCAGGTAAAACGTTGTGCCTTTTACCTGCAGTTTTCACAAATCCGCTGCGGAAAAATCCGCAGACCTCAAGAATACGTGTGCGCATACCCTGAAAGCAGAGGGTCCCTATTCTAAGCACAAATAGCAATGAGATACTTACTGTATTTAAACATAGCCAAGTGAAAGGACCAGTGCAAGTGTCAAAGAGTCCATGGCATAAATAAGTCCTGCCAGTCAGAGTGCCAAAAGGTCCGTGGGGCCGGGGAGCCCAATGCATGTCGCCACACACGGTGGCTTCATCAGGGGCAAGTGTCTCCCGGTACCTACCTACACACAACCTCCGATCCTCACAAGATCTCCTTCTCTACTCCCCTCTTATATTTTCTTCCCACAACCGCATCCAAGACTTCTCCCGTGCTTCCCCCATACTCTGGAACTCTCTACCCCAACATATCAGACTCTCGCCTACCATTGAAACCTTCAAAAAGAACCTGAAGACCCACCTCTTCGGACAAGCCTACAACCTGCAGTGATCCTCAACCTACTGAACCGCCGCACAACCTGCCCTACCCTCTCCTAGTATAGCCTCACCCATCCCCTGCAGACTGTGAGCCCTCGCGGGCAGGGTCCTCTCTCCTCCTGTATCCTCACCCATCCCTTGTAGATTGTGAGCCCTCGCGGACAGGGTCCTCCCTCCTACTGTATCCTCACCCATCCCCTGCAGACTGTGAGCCCTCGCGGACAGGGTCCTCCCTCCTACTGTATCCTCACCCATCCCTTGTAGACTGTGAGCCCTCGCGGACAGGGTCCTCTCTCCTCCTGTATCCTCACCCATCCCCTGCAGACTGTGAGCCCTCACGGGCAGGGTCCTCTCTCCTCCTGTATCCTCACCTATCCCCTGTAGACTGTGAGCCCTCGTGGGCAGGGTCCTCTCTCCTCCTGTATCCTCACCTATCCCCTGTAGACTGTGAGCCCTCGCGGGCAGGGTCCTCCCTCCTACTGTATCCTCACCCATCCCTTGTAGACTGTGAGCCCTCGCGGACAGGGTCCTCCCTCCTCCTGTATCCTCACCCATCCCTTGTGGATTGTGAGCCCCCGCGGGCAGGGTCCTCTCTCCTCCTGTATCCTCACCCATCCCTTGTAGATTGTGAGCCCTCGCGGGCAGAGTCCTCTCTCCTACTGTATTCTCACCCATCCCTTGTAGATTGTGAGCCCTCGCGGGCAGGGTCCTCTCTCCTCCTGTATCCTCACCCATCCCTTGTAGATTGTGAGCCCTCGCGGGCAGGGTCCTCTCTCCTTCTGTATCCTCACCCATCCCCTGCAGACTGTGAGCCCTCGCGGGAAGGGTCCTCCCTCCTCCTGTATCCTCACCCATCCCCTGCAGACTGTGAGCCCTCGCGGGCAGGGTCCTTTCTCCTCCTGTATCCTCACCCATCCCCTGCAGACTGTGAGACCTCGCGGGCAGGGTCCTCCCTCCTTCTGTATCCTCACCCATCCCCTGCAGACTGTGAGCCCTCGCGGGCAGGGTCCTCTCTCCTCCTGTATCCTCACCCATCCCTTGTAGATTGTGAGCCCTCGCGGGCAGGGTCCTCTCTCCTCCTGTATCCTCACCCATCCCTTGTAGATTGTGAGCCTTCGCGGGCAGGGTCCTCTCTCCTCCAGTATCCTCACACATCCCGTGTAGATTGTGAGCCCTCGCGGGCAGGGTCCTCTCTCCTCCTGTATCCTCACCCATCCCTTGTAGATTGTGAGCCCTCGCGGGCAGGGTCCTCTCTCCTCCTGTATCCTCACCCATCCCTTGTAGATTGTGAGCCCTCGCGGGCAGGGTCCTCCCTCCTTCTGTATCCTCACCCATCCCTTGTAGATTGTAAGCCCTCGCGGGCAGGGTCCTCCCTCCTTCTGTATCCTCACCCATCCCTTGTAGATTGTGAGCCCTTGCGGGCAGGGTCCTCTCCTCCTGTATCCTCACCCATCCCTTGTAGATTGTGAGCCCTCGCGGGCAGGGTCCTCTCTCCTCCTGTATCCTCACCCATCCCTTGTAGATTGTGAGCCCTCGCGGGCAGGGTCCTCTCCTCCTGTATCCTCACCCATCCTTTGTAGATTGTGAGCCCTCGCGGGCAGGGTCCTCTCTCCTCCTGTATCCTCACCCATCCTTTGTAGATTGTGAGCCCTCGCGGGCAGGGTCCTCTCTCCTCCTGTATCATCACCCATCCCTTGTAGATTGTGAGCCCTCGCGGGCAGGGTCCTCTCTCCTCCTGTATCCTCACCCATCCCTTGTAGATTGTGAGCCCTCGCGGGCAGGGTCCTCTCCTCCTGTATCCTCACCCATCCTTTGTAGATTGTGAGCCCTCGCGGGCAGGGTCCTCTCTCCTCCTGTATCCTCACCCATCCTTTGTAGATTGTGAGCCCTCGCTGGCAGGGTCCTCTCCTCCTGTATCCTCACCCATCCCTTGTAGATTGTGAGCCCTCGCAGGCAGGGTCCTCTCTCCTTCTGTATCCTCACCCATCCCCTGCAGACTGTGAGCCCTCGCGGGCAGGGTCCTCTCTCCTCCTGTATCCTCACCCATCCCTTGTAGATTGTGAGCCCTCGCGGGCAGGGTCCTCTCTCCTCCTGTATCCTCACCCATCCCTTGTAGATTGTGAGCCTTCGCGGGCAGGGTCCTCTCTCCTCCAGTATCCTCACACATCCCGTGTAGATTGTGAGCCCTCGCGGGCAGGGTCCTCTCTCCTCCTGTATCCTCACCCATCCCTTGTAGATTGTGAGCCCTCGCGGGCAGGGTCCTCCCTCCTTCTGTATCCTCACCCATCCCTTGTAGATTGTAAGCCCTCGCGGGCAGGGTCCTCCCTCCTTCTGTATCCTCACCCATCCCTTGTAGATTGTGAGCCCTTGCGGGCAGGGTCCTCTCCTCCTGTATCCTCACCCATCCCTTGTAGATTGTGAGCCCTCGCGGGCAGGGTCCTCTCCTCCTGTATCCTCACCCATCCTTTGTAGATTGTGAGCCCTCGCGGGCAGGGTCCTCTCTCCTCCTGTATCCTCACCCATCCTTTGTAGATTGTGAGCCCTCGCTGGCAGGGTCCTCTCCTCCTGTATGTATCCTCACCCATCCCCTGCAGACTGTGAGCCCTTGCGGGCAGGGTCCTCTCCTCCTGTATCCTCACCCATCCCTTGTAGATTGTGAGCCCTCGCGGGCAGGGTCCTCTCCTCCTGTATCCTCACCCATCCTTTGTAGATTGTGAGCCCTCGCGGGCAGGGTCCTCTCTCCTCCTGTATCCTCACCCATCCTTTGTAGATTGTGAGCCCTCGCTGGCAGGGTCCTCTCCTCCTGTATCCTCACCCATCCCTTGTAGATTGTGAGCCCTCGCGGGCAGGGTCCTCTCTCCTCCTGTATCCTCACCCATCCCTTGTAGATTGTGAGCCCTCGCGGGCAGGGTCCTCTCTCCTCCTGTATCCTCACCCATCCCTTGTAGATTGTGAGCCCTCGCGGGCAGGGTCCTCTCCTCCTGTATCCTCACCCATCCTTTGTAGATTGTGAGCCCTCGCGGGCAGGGTCCTCTCTCCTCCTGTATCCTCACCCATCCTTTGTAGATTGTGAGCCCTCGCGGGCAGGGTCCTCTCTCCTCCTGTATCATCACCCATCCCTTGTAGATTGTGAGCCCTCGCGGGCAGGGTCCTCTCTCCTCCTGTATCCTCACCCATCCCTTGTAGATTGTGAGCCCTCGCGGGCAGGGTCCTCTCCTCCTGTATCCTCACCCATCCTTTGTAGATTGTGAGCCCTCGCGGGCAGGGTCCTCTCTCCTCCTGTATCCTCACCCATCCTTTGTAGATTGTGAGCCCTCGCTGGCAGGGTCCTCTCCTCCTGTATCCTCACCCATCCCTTGTAGATTGTGAGCCCTCGCGGGCAGGGTCCTCTCTCCTCCTGTATCCTCACCCATCCCTTGTAGATTGTGAGCCCTCGCGGGCAGGGTCCTCTCTCCTCCTGTATCCTCACCCATCCCTTGTAGATTGTGAGCCCTCGCGGGCAGGGTCCTTTCCTCCTGTATCCTCACCCATCCTTTGTAGATTGTGAGCCCTCGCGGGCAGGGTCCTCTCTTCTCCTGTATCCTCACCCATCCTTTGTAGATTGTGAGCCCTCGCTGGCAGGGTCCTCTCCTCCTGTATGTATCCTCACCCATCCCCTACAGACTGTGAGCCCTTGCGGGCAGGGTCCTCTCTCCTTCTGCACCTCTGTGTCTTGTTTTTTGCTCATGTTTATTGTATTTGTCTATGTTTAACCCGTATTCACATGTAAAGCGCCATGGAATAAATGGCGCTATAAAAATGTATAATAATAATTCCATCTGGTACTCCCGCTTCGCTTGCTGCTCGGCTCTCTCCGCCTCTTGGAATTGCAGGACCCGCTGCAGACAACTCTCTGTGTCATCTGCAGAGCATTGTTGCAGAGCCAACTTCAGACGGAGGTCCGCGCTCCCCTGGTTGGAAGTAGGGATCGGCATTCAGCTTTTGGCCCTCGACAGCAGCACCACCTGCCCTTGTGCTGCCCTTGTGCTGGCTTCTGCGGCCTCTGGGCTCTGAGGCCGGGCTTGATTTGCTTCAAATTGCATCAGTTCCGTGACCATTTGGGCCTTGGTTTGCCCTGGGGGTCCAGGCCATGGCACGTGCATATCCCAGCCAGAGTGTCCTTCTGCTGGGTGTACAGGTTTCTCCCAGCATAACCATGGTTGCCAAATAAAAGATAGGATAGAAAAACAAAGAGAAAGGGAAGGGGGTAATCGCCAGTACACACAATTGTCTCAGGACTAATAAATAGTGATAAGCGAATATACTCGTTACTCGAGATTTCCCAGCATGCTCGGGGGTCCTGCGAGTATTTTTTAGTGCTCGGAGATTTAGTTTTCTTCGCGGCAGCTGAATGATTTACATCTGATAGCCAGGCTGATTACATGTGGGGATTCCCAGGCAACCCCCACATGTACTTATGCTGGCTAACAGATGTAAATCATTCAGCTGCCGCGCACTTATAAATACTCGCAGGACCCCCGAGCATGCTGGGAAATCTCCAGTAACGAGTATATTCGCTCATCACTACTAGTAAACACTGAGCTCGTTCTCCAAAACTTTTTTGCACTGAGTCTTCGCAAGAACTTAGTTAGGTTTTAGTGAGAGGAATGATTACTCAAACCTGATCACTAATGTGTTATGGCTGGCAATCAGGCAACACAGCGTGCAGTAATCAGCGCACATACAGAGATCTGGCAATAACCAAAAACAATAGGACGAGCTCTGAGACGTGGAATCTCTGTAGACTGCAGTACCTGATCTATCCTCACACAACTATAAGCAGCAGTGGATTGCGCCTAACAACTACCTATGCAACTCGGCACTGCCTGAGGAGCTGACTAGCCTGAAGATAGAAATACAAGCCTGACTTACCTCAGAGAAATACCCCAAAGGAATAGGCAGCCCCCCACATATAATGACTGTTAGCAAGATGAAAAGACAAACGTAGGAATGAAATAGATTCAGCAAAGTGAGGCCCGATATTCTAGACAGAGCGAGGATAGCAAAGAGAACTATGCAGTCTACAAAAAACCCTAAAACGAAAACCACGCAAAGGGGCAAAAAGACCCACCGTGCCGAACTAACAGCACGGCGGTGCACCCCTCTGCTTCTCAGAGCTTCCAGCAAAAGACAATAGCAAGCTGGACAGAAAAAAAACAGAAAACAAACTAGAAGCACTTATCTAGCAGAGCAGCAGGCCCAAGGAAAGATGCAGTAGCTCAGATCCAACACTGGAACATTGACAAGGAGCAAGGAAGACAGACTCAGGTGGAGCTAAATAGCAAGGCAGCCAACGAGCTCACCAAAACACCTGAGGGAGGAAGCCCAGAGACTGCAATACCACTTGTGACCACAGAAGTGAACTCAGCCACAGAATTCACAACAGTACCCCCCCCTTGAGGAGGGGTCACCGAACCCTCACCAGAACCCCCAGGCCGACCAGGATGAGCCACATGAAAGGCACGAACAAGATCTGGGGCATGGACATCAGAGGCAAAAACCCAGGAATTATCTTCCTGAGCATAACCCTTCCATTTGACCAGATACTGGAGTTTCCGTCTAGAGACACGAGAATCCAAAATCTTCTCCACAATATACTCCAATTCCCCCTCCACCAAAACAGGGGCAGGAGGCTCCACAGATGGAACCATAGGTGCCACGTATCTCCTCAACAACGACCTATGGAATACATTATGTATGGAAAAGGAGTCTGGGAGGGTCAGACGAAAAGACACCGGATTGAGAATCTCAGAAATCCTATACGGACCAATAAAACGAGGTTTAAATTTAGGAGAGGAAACCTTCATAGGAATATGACGAGAAGATAACCAAACCAAATCCCCAACACGAAGTCGGGGTCCCACACGGCGTCTGCGATTAGCGAAAAGCTGAGCCTTCTCCTGGGACAAGGTCAAATTGTCCACTACCTGAGTCCAGATCTGCTGCAACCTGTCCACCACAGAATCCACACCAGGACAGTCCGAAGACTCAACCTGTCCTGAAGAGAAACGAGGATGGAACCCAGAATTGCAGAAAAATGGAGAGACCAAGGTAGCCGAGCTGGCCCGATTATTAAGGGCGAACTCAGCCAACGGCAAAAATGACACCCAATCATCCTGGTCAGCGGAAACAAAACATCTCAGATATGTTTCCAAGGTCTGATTGGTTCGTTCGGTCTGGCCATTAGTCTGAGGATGGAAGGCCGAGGAGAAAGATAGGTCAATGCCCATCCTACCACAAAAGGCTCGCCAGAACCTCGAGACAAACTGGGAACCTCTGTCAGAAACAATATTCTCAGGAATGCCATGTAAACGAACCACATGCTGGAAGAACAAAGGCACCAAATCAGAGGAGGAAGGCAATTTAACCAAAGGCACCAGATGGACCATTTTAGAAAAGCGATCACAGACCACCCAAATGACCGACATTTTTTGAGAAACGGGAAGGTCAGAAATGAAATCCATCGAAATATGTGTCCAAGGCCTCTTCGGGACCGGCAAGGGCAAAAGCAACCCACTGGCACGTGAACAGCAGGGCTTAGCCCTAGCACAAATTCCACAGGACTGCACAAAAGCACGCACATCCCGTGACAGAGATGGCCACCAGAAGGATCTAGCAACCAACTCCCTGGTACCAAAGATTCCTGGATGACCGGCCAACACCGAACAATGAAGTTCAGAGATAACTTTACTAGTCCACCTATCAGGGACGAACAGTTTCTCGGCCGGACAACGATCAGGTTTATTAGCCTGAAATTTCTGCAACACTCTCCGCAAATCAGGGGAGATGGCAGACACAATGACTCCTTCCTTGAGGATACTCGCCGGCTCAGATAACCCCGGAGAGTCGGGCACAAAACTCCTAGACAGAGCATCCGCCTTCACATTTTTAGAGCCCGGAAGGTATGAAATCACAAAATCAAAACGAGCAAAAAATAACGACCAACGGGCCTGTCTAGGATTCAAGCGCTTGGCAGACTCGAGATAAGTCAAGTTCTTATGATCAGTCAATACCACCACGCGATGCTTAGCACCCTCAAGCCAATGACGCCACTCCTCGAATGCCCACTTCATGGCCAGCAACTCTCGGTTGCCCACATCATAATTACGCTCAGCAGCAGAAAATTTCCTGGAAAAGAAAGCACATGGTTTGAACACTGAGCAACCAGAACCTCTCTGTGACAAAACCGCCCCTGCACCAATCTCAGAAGCATCAACCTCGACCTGGAACGGAAGAGAAACATCAGGTTGACACAACACAGGGGCACAGCAAAAACGACGCTTCAACTCCTGAAAAGCTTCCACGGCAGCAGAAGACCAATTAACCAAATCAGCACCCTTCTTGGTCAAATCGGTCAATGGTCTGGCAATGCTAGAAAAATTACAGATGAAGCGACGATAAAAATTAGCAAAGCCCAGGAATTTCTGCAGACTTTTTAGAGATGTCGGCTGAGTCCAATCCTGGATGGCCTGAACCTTAACCGGATCCATCTCGATAGTAGAAGGGGAAAAGATGAACCCCAAAAATGAAACTTCCTGCACACCGAAGAGACACTTTGATCCCTTCACGAACAAGGAATTAGCACGCAGTACCTGGAAAACCATTCTGACTTGCTTCACATGAGACTCCCAATCATCTGAGAAGATCAAAATGTCATCCAAGTAAACAATCAAGAATTTATCCAGATACTCACGGAAAATGTCATGCATAAAAGACTGAAAAACAGATGGAGCATTGGCAAGTCCGAACGGCATCACCAGATACTCAAAATGACCCTCGGGCGTATTAAATGCCGTTTTCCATTCATCTCCCTGCCTGATTCTCACCAGATTATACGCACCACGAAGATCAATCTTAGTAAACCAACTAGCCCCCTTAATCCGAGCAAACAAGTCAGAAATCAATGGCAAGGGATACTGAAACTTAACAGTGATCTTATTAAGAAGGCGGTAATCAATACACGGTCTTAGCGAACCATCCTTCTTGGCTACAAAAAAGAACCCTGCTCCCAATGGTGACGACGATGGGCGAATATGTCCCTTCTCCAGGGACTCCTTCACATAACTGCGCATAGCGGTGTGTTCAGGTACGGACAAATTAAATAATCGACCTTTAGGGAATTTACTACCAGGAATCAAATCGATAGCACAATCACAATTCCTATGCGGAGGTAGGGCATCAGACTTGGACTCTTCAAATACATCCTGAAAGTCCGACAAGAACTCTGGGATGTCAGAAGGAATGGATGACGAAATAGACAAAAATGGAACATCACCATGTACTCCCTGACAACCCCAGCTGGTTACCGACATAGAGTTCCAATCCAATACTGGATTATGGGTTTGTAGCCATGGCAACCCCAACACGACCACATCATGCAAATTATGCAGTACCAGAAAGCGAATAACTTCCTGATGTGCAGGAGCCATGCACATGGTCAGCTGGGCCCAGTACTGAGGCTTATTCTTGGCCAAAGGTGTAGCATCAATTCCTCTCAACGGAATAGGACACCGCAAAGGCTCCAAGAAAAATCCACAACGTTTAGCATAATCCAAATCCATCAGATTCAGGGCAGCGCCTGAATCCACAAACGCCATGACAGAATATGATGACAAAGAGCATATCAAGGTAATGGACAAAAGGAATTTGGACTGTACAGTACCAATAACGGCAGAGCTATCGAACCGCCTAGTGCGTTTAGGACAATTAGAAATAGCATGAGTAGAATCACCACAATAGAAACACAGTCTGTTCAGACGTCTGTGTTCTTGCCGTTCTACTTTAGTCATAGTCCTGTCGCACTGCATAGGCTCAGGTTTATTCTCAGACAATACCGCCAGATGGTGCACAGATTTACGCTCGCGCAAGCGACGACCGATCTGAATGGCCAAGGACATGGACTCATTCAAACCAGCAGGCATAGGAAATCTCACCATAACATCCTTAAGAGCTTCAGAGAGACCCTTTCTGAACAAAGCCGCTAGTGCAGATTCATTCCACAGAGTGAGTACTGACCATTTCCTAAATTTCTGACAATATACTTCTACATCATCCTGACCCTGGCATAAAGCCAGCAGATTTTTCTCAGCTTGATCCACTGAATTAGGCTCATCGTAAAGCAATCCCAGCGCCTGGAAAAATGCATCAACATTACTCAATGCAGAATCTCCTGGTGCAAGAGAAAACGCCCAGTCCTGTGGGTCGCCGCGCAAAAAAGAAATAATAATCAAAACCTGTTGAATAGGATTACCAGAAGAATGAGGTTTCAAGGCCAAAAATAGCTTACAATTATTTCTGAAGCTCAGGAACTTAGTTCTGTCACCAAAAAACAAATCAGGAATCGGAATTCTTGGTTCTAGCATCGATTTCTGATCAATAGTATCTTGAATCTTTTGTACATTTACAACGAGATTATCCATTGAAGAGCACAGACCCTGAATATCCATGTCCACAGCTGTGTCCTGAAGCACTCTAATGTCTAGGGGAAAAAAAAGACTGAAGACAGAGCTAAGAAAAAAAAATGATGTCAGGATTTCTTTTTTCCCTCTATTGGAAATCATTGGTGTGGCTCCTTGTACTGTTATGGCTGGCAATCAGGCAACACAGCGTGCAGTAATCAGCGCACATACAGAGATCTGGCAATAACCAAAAACAATAGGACAAGCTCTGAGACGTGGAATCTCTGTAGACTGCAGTACCTGATCTATCCTCACACAACTATAAGCAGCAGTGGATTGCGCCTATCACTACCTATGCAACTCGACACTGCCTGAGGAGCTGACTAGCCTGAAGATAGAAATACAAGCCTGACTTACCTCAGAGAAATACCCCAAAGGAATAGGCAGCCCCCCACATATAATGACTGTTAGCAAGATGAAAAGACAAACGTAGGAATGAAATAGATTCAGCAAAGTGAGGCCCGATATTCTAGACAGAGCGAGGATAGCAAAGAGAACTATGCAGTCTACAAAAAACCCTAAAACGAAAACCACGCAAAGGGGCAAAAGACCCACCGTGCCGAACTAACAGCACGGCGGTGCACCCCTTTGCTTCTCAGAGCTTCCAGCAAAAGACAATAGCAAGCTGGACAGAAAAAATCAGAAAACAAACTAGAAGCACTTATCTAGCAGAGCAGCAGGCCCAAGGAAAGATGCAGTAGCTCAGATCCAACACTGGAACATTGACAAGGAGCAAGGAAGACAGACTCAGGTGGAGCTAAATAGCAAGGCAGCCAACGAGCTCACCAAAACACCTGAGGGAGGAAGCCCAGAGACTGCAATACCACTTGTGACCACAGAAGTGAACTCAGCCACAGAATTCACAACACTAATGCTCTATTACCCCACCGCTCTGCCACTAATATGTCACGGTTCACGGAGAGGATAACTTTATCATCCTCACCATTCACACCAATTTGTTATGAACCGGGGTTGTTTGGTCGCACCTGGTTCTTTTCTGAAGGGGATTTACCTATATCTCATTTCCCAGTTCCGGTTTGGAACTTGCAGATCTCTGGCGCTCCCCTTACCCTCAGGTGAGTCAGGGTACTGCTCCTAGGGTAATAAATCACCAGAAAGGCTGCCTTACTTTGTACTGGCTATTGGGCACACTGCAGCGAGGGCGATATGACTATTCTTACTCAGGCGGGAACATTAATTATCAACTTCATCCGTCGCTACAAAGTCTCCCAAACGCACAGAACAAATCCGCTACCACCAGCTCCGATTTCTTAATTAATAACGGGTCCGGAGCCAACCAAGATTAGTAGCGTAATTCACTTCAGAGGACGTGACAGTACGTTTTAGAGCAAGGAGAAACAAAGCTAGTAATTTTATATATCTTACTTCTAAAAGGTAGGCAGTGTTTACAGAAGTATAAGAAGATATTATAAAAGTAGACAAGTATCGTATGTACAGTACAATTTCAAATAAAATGGGATTAAAGTTGAGAAACCCTTACAGTTCTTTATGTCATTTCATCTCATGGCAGACCATGTGCTGTGGGTGATGGGCACACATCCAGATGCATTACAGATCTGTCTCACAGCTAGACCCAGGACAAAAGAAGTGAAGACTGATGCCTCACTCACTTATCTCCCTGCCCAAAACTAAGGCACTCCCCCTGTGGTGACCTCACTCAGAGGCTGAATACTCCCCTTTCTTAGAGTTATGACAAGCGATTTCTATACATAACTCGCGGTATGAACCTCGCAGAAGAACGATACAATGTTCATGATGCTTACCATGTCAGGGGGGTTCTTTTAAGTATAAACACGGCATTTTGTGGGTTTAGATCCTAGCGATTTCAGTGAGTTATAGATCTCTCGGTGGACATTCGGAATATGTAACCCTTATATCTCTATCCTTGATCGGTGCCATTATACATAACTTTTCAAGAACAAAAGAGTCCCATGCGGTTTGAAAGTTGCTGTATCAATTATAGCTGGTATCAGCAGGGAGGGGGGATGAGGGGTTTAGACAGGAGACAGGCTTTCCCAGCACAAAGCCATAAAAATTCCTCAGCGACTTCAGTGAGTGTTGCTGGCACGCTGGTCTCACATTACAGCTATATAGCAGGGGGAGGGAGAGAGGCTTAGAATTCCAGCCTTGTGCTGGAATGCAGAGGAAACTGCAGCTGAGAGCGCTGTATGTGTAATTAAAGTAATCAGAACATCTTCCTATTTCCTGACACCATCCCTCCTCAGTCTCCCCCTGCAGACTATCCCTCCTCAGTCTACCCCTGCAGAATATCCCTCCTCAGTCTCCTCTGCAGACCATCCCTCCTCAGTCTCCCCTGCAGACTATCCCTCTTCAGTGCCTCCTGCAGACTATCTCTCCTCAGTGTCCCTATGAAGACCATCACTCCTCAGTGTCCTCTGCAGACTATCCCTCCTCAGTCTCTCCTGCAGACTATCCCTCCTCAGTCTCTCCTGCAGACTATCCCACCTCAGTCTCGCCTGCAGACTATCCCTCCTCAGTCTCCCCCTGCAGACTATCCCTCCTCAGTCTCGCCACAGACTATGCCTCCTCAGTCTCCCCTGCAGACTATCCCTTCTCAGTCTCCCACTGCAGACTATCCCTCCTCATTCTCCCCCTGCAGACTTTCTCTACTCAGTGTTCTCTGTAGACTATCCCTCCTCAGTCTCCCCCTGCAGACTATCCCTCCTTAGTCTTCCCCTTCAGACTATCCCTCCTCAGTGTCTCCTGCAGACCATCCCTCCTCAATCTCCCCCTGCAGACTATCCCTCCTCAGTCTCCCCCTGCAGACTATCCCTCCTCAGTGTCTCCTGCAGACTATCCCTCCTCTGTGCCCCTGCAGACTATCCATCCTCAGTCTCCCCCTGCAGACTATCCCTCCTCAGTCTCAGTCTCTGACATTTCCCTCTCTGTGGGTGGCACCATAATAACACCCCGGCGGCAGGCACGCTGTCTGGGTGTTATGTTTGACTCCGATCTCTCCTTCACCTCCCATATACAATCTCTTGCCCGCTCGTGCCGCTTACACCTAAAGAACATCTCTAGAATCCGCCCTTTTCTCACTATAGAAACAACAAAAACCCTCACTGTCGCCCTGATCCACTCCCGCCTGGACTACTGTAACGCTGTATTAATTGGCCTCCCCCTCACTCGACTTTCCCCTCTCCAGTCCATCCTTAATGCGGCAGCCAGGGTCGTCCATCTGGCTAATCGTTACTCGGACGTGTCCGCTCTTGGCCAGTCGTTACACTGGCTGCCCATTCATTACAGGATACAATTCAAAGTACTTGTTCTCACCCACAAATCTCTCCACAGTGCGGCCCCCTTACATCTCCTCCCTCATTTCTGTCTATCGGCCTAACCGGCCGCTGCGCTCTGCAAATGACTTCCGACTAACCTCTGCACTAATCCGTACCCCCCACTCCCGACTCCAAGACTTCTCCAGTGCTGCGCCAATCCTCTGGAATGCTCTACCCCAAGATATTAGGACCATCCATAATTTGCATAGTTTTAGGCGCTCGCTCAAAACTCATTTGTTCAGAGCGGCCTATCACATTCCCTAATCAAAGTTATGTTATGTGTGTAGCCCATTCACTATCTCCATCTATTCCCCAACCCCTGAAGATGGCTGGACCCTCATTGTAAATACATCATTGTAAATACACACCTGTACTTTGTATCTCCCCCTCCTCATTGTAGATTGTAAGCTCTCACCAGCAGGGGCGGCTTATTGTGCTTTATTGTATTGTTAACGTTGTTACTTATGACTGTTGTGTATGAAACTGTTAAACTGTAAAGCGCTGCGGAATATGTTGGCGCTATATAAATAAAGATTATTATTATTATTATTATTATCCCTCCTCAGTCCCCCCTGCAGATTATCCCTCCTCAGTGTCTCCTGCAGACTATCCCTCCTCAATCTCCCCCTGCAGACTATCCCTCCTCAGTCCCCCCTGCAGACTATCCTTCCTTAGTCTCTCCTGCAGACTATCCCTCCTCAATCTCCCCCTGCAGACTATCCCTCCTCAGTCTCCCCCTGCAGACTATCCCTCCTCAGTCTCCCTCTGCAGACTATCCCTCCTCAGTCACCCCCTGCAGACTATCCCTTCTCAGTCTCCCCCTGCAGACTATCCCTCCTCAGTGTCCCCCTGCAGACTATCCCTCCTCAATCTCCCCCTGCAGACTATCCCTCCTCAGTCTCCCCATGCAGACTATCCTTCCTTAGTCTCTCCTGCAGACTATCCCTCCTCAGTCTCCCTCTGCAGACTATCCCTCCTCAGTCTCGCCCTGCAGACTATCCTTCCTCAGTCTCCCCCTGCAGACTATTTCTCCTCAGAATCGCCCTGCAGACTATCCCTCCTCAGTCTCCTCTGCAGACTATCCCTCCTCAGTCTCCCCCTGCAGACTATCCATTATCAGTTTCTCCTGCAGACTATCCCTCCTCAGTCTCCTCTGCAGACTATTCCTCCTCAGTATCCCCCTGCAGACTATCCCTCCTCAGTCTCTCCTGCAGACTATCCATTATCAGTCTCCCCCTGCAGACTATCCCTCCTCAGTCTCCCCCTGCAGACTATCCCTCCTCAGTCTCCCCTGCAGACTATCCCTCCTCAGTCTCTCCTGCAGACTGTCCCTCCTCAGTCTCCCTCTGGAGACTATCCCTCCTCATTGTCCCCCTGCAGACTATCCCTCCTCAGTCTCCCCTGCAGACTATCCCTCCTCAGTCTCCCCTGCAGACTATCCCTCCTCAGTCTCCCCCTGCAGACTATCCCTCCTCAGTCCCCCCTGCAGATTATCCCTCCTCAGTCTCCCTCTGCAGACTATCCCTCCTCAGTCTCTCCTGCAGACTATCCCTTCTCAGTCTCCTCTGCAGAATATCCTTCCTCAGTCTCCCCCTGCAGACTATCCCTCCTCAGTCTCCCCTGCAGACTATCCCTCCTCGTTGTCCCCCTGCAGACTATCCCTCCTCAGTCTCCCCCTGCAGACTATCCCTCCTCACTCTACCCTGCAGACTATCCCTCCTCAGTGTCCCCCTGCAGACTATCCCTCCTCAGTCTCCCCCTGCAGACTCTCTCCTCAGTCTCCCTCTGCAGACAATCCCTCCTCAGTCACCCCTGCAGACTATCCCACCTCATTGTCCCCCTGCAGACTATCCCTCCTCAGTCTCCCTGCACACTATCCCTCCTCAGTCTCCCCCTGCAGACTATCCCTCCTCAGTCTCTCCTGCAGACTATCCCTCCTCAGTCTCCCCTGCAGACTATCCCTCCTCAGTCTCCCCTGCAGACTATTCCTCCTCAGTATCCCCCTGCAGACTATCCCTCCTCAGTCTCCTCTGCAGAATATCCCTCCTCAGTCTCCCCCTGCAGACTATCCCTCCTCTGTTTCTCCTGCAGACTTTCCCTCCTCAGTCTCCCCTTGCAGACTATTCCTCCTCAGTTTCCCCCTGCAGACTATCCCTCCTCAGTCTCCTCTGCAGAATATCCCTCCTCAGTCTCCCCTGCAGACTATCCCTCCTCAGTCTCCCCTGCAGACTATTCCTCCTCAGTATCCCCCTGCAGACTATCCCTCCTCAGTCTCCTCTGCAGAATATCCCTCCTCAGTCTCCCCCTGCAGACTATCCCTCCTCTGTTTCTCCTGCAGACTTTCCCTCCTCAGTCTCCCCTTGCAGACTATTCCTCCTCAGTTTCCCCCTGCAGACTATCCCTCCTCAGTCTCTCCTGCAGACTATCCCTCCTCAGTCTCCCCTGCAGACTATCCCTCCTCAGTCTCCCCTGCAGACTATTCCTCCTCAGTATCCCCCTGCAGACTATCCCTCCTCAGTCTCCTCTGCAGAATATCCCTCCTCAGTCTCCCCCTGCAGACTATCCCTCCTCTGTTTCTCCTGCAGACTTTCCCTCCTCAGTCTCCCCTTGCAGACTATTCCTCCTCAGTCTCCCCCTGCAGACTATCCCTCCTCAGTCTCTCCTGCAGACTATCCCTCCTCAGTCTCCCCCTGTAGACTATCCCTCCTCAGTCTCCCCTGCAGACTACCCCTCCTCGTTGTCCCCCTGCAGACTATCCCTCCTCAGTCTCCCCCTGCAGACTATCCCTCCTCAGTGTCCCCCTGCAGACTATCCCTCCTCAGTCTCCCCCTGCAGACTATCCCTCCTCAGTCTCCCTCTGCAGACTATCCCTCCTCAGTCACCCCCTGCAGACTATCCCACCTCATTGTCCCCCTGCAGACTATCCCTCCTCAGTCTCCCCCTGCAGACTATCCCTCTTCAGTCTCTCCTTCAGACTATCCCTCCTCAGTCTCCCCCTGCAGACTATCCCTCCTCAGTCCCCCCTGCAGATTATCCCTCCTCAGTCTCCCTCTGCAGACTATCCCTCCTCAGTCTCGCCCTGCAGACTATCCTTCCTCAGTCTCTCCTGCAGACAATCCCTCCTCAGTCTCCCCCTGCGGACTATCCCTCCTCAGTCTCCCCCTGCAGACTATCCTTCCTGAGTCTCCCCCTGCAGACTATTTCTCCTCAGTATCCCCCTGCAGACTATCCCTCCTCAGTCTCCTCTGCAGACTATCCCTCCTCAGTCTCCCCCTGCAGACTATCCCTCCTCAGTCTCTCCTGCAGACTATCCCTCCTCAGTCTCCCCCTGCAGACTATCCCTCCTCAGTCTCCCCCTGCAGACTATCCCTCCTCAGTCTCTCCTGCAGACTATCCCTCCTCAGTCTCCCCCTGCAGACTGTCCCTCCTCAGTCTCCCTCTGAAGACTATCCCTCCTCATTGTCCCCCTGCAGACTATCCCTCCTCAGTCTCCCCTGCAGACTATCCCTCCTCAGTCTCTCCTGCAGACTATCCCTCCTCAGTCTCCCCCTGCAGACTATCCCTCCTCAGTCTCCCTCTGCAGACTATCCCTCCTCAGTCTCTCCTGCAGACTATCCCTCCTCAGTCTGCCCCTGCAGACAATCCTTCCTCAGTATCCCCCTGCAGACTATCCCTCCTCAGTCTCCTCTGCAGAATATCCCTCCTCAGTCTCCCTCTGCAGACTATCCCTCCTCAGTCTCGCCCTGCAGACTATCCCTCCTCAGTCACCCCTGCAGATTATCCCTCCTCAGTCTCCCTCTGCAGACTATCCCTCTTCAGTCTCCCCCTGCAGACTATCCTTCCTCAGTCAAACCCTGCAGACTATTCCTCCTCAGTATCCCCCTGCAGACTATCGCTCCTCAGTCTCCTCTGCAGACTATCCCTCCTCAGTCTCCCCCTGCAGACTATCCCTCCTCAGTTTCTCCTGCAGACTTTCCCTCCGCAGTCTCCCCTTGCAGACTATTCCTCCTCAGTATCCCCCTGCAGACTATCCCTCCTTAGTCTCTCCTGCAGACTATCCCTCCTCAGTCTCCCCTGCAGACTATCCCTCCTCGTTGTCCCCCTGCAGACTATCCTTCCTCAGTTTCCCCTTGCAGACTATCCCTCCTCACTCTACCCTGCAGACTATCCCTCCTCAGTCTCCCCCTGCAGAATATCCCTTCTCAGTCTCCCCCTGCAGACTCTCTCCTCAGTCTCCCTCTGCAGACTATCCCTCCTCAGTCACCCCCTGCTGACTATCCCACCTCATTGTCCCCCTGCAGACTATCCCTCCTCAGTCTCCCCCTGCAGACTATCCCTCCTCATTCTCCCTGCACACTATCCCTCCTCAGTCTCCCCCTGCAGACTATCCCTCCTCTGTCTCCCCTTGGACTATCCCTCCTCAGTTTCCCCTGCAGACTATCCCTCCTCAGTCTCCCCTTGGACTATCCCTCCTCAGTCTCCCCTGCAGACTATCCCTCCTCAGTCTCCCCCTGCAGACTATCCCTCCTCAGTCTCCCCCTGCACACTATCCCTCCTCAGTCGCCCCCTGCAGACTATCCCTCCTCAGTCTCCCCATGCAGACTATCCTTCCTCAGTCTCTCCTGCAGACTATCCCTCCTCAGTCTCCCTCTGCAGACTATCCCTCCTCAGTCTCGCCCTGCAGACTATCCTTCCTCAGTCTCTCCAGCAGACAATATCTCCTCAGTCTCCCCCTGCAGACTATTCCTCCTCAGTCTCCCCATGCAGACTATCCTTCCTCAGTCTCTCCTGCAGTCTATCCCTCCTCAGTCTCCCCCTGCAGACTATCCCTCCTCAGTCTCCCCCTGCAGACTATCCCTCCTCAGTCTCCCCCTGCAGACTATCCCTCCTCAGTCCCCCCTGCAGATTATCCCTCCTCAGTCTTCCCCCTGCAGACTATTCCTCCTCAGTCTCCCCCTGCAGACTATCCCTCCTCAGTGTCACTGCAGACTATCCCTCCTCAGTATCTCCTGCAGACTATCCCTCCTCAATCTCCCCCTGCAGTCTATCCCTCCTCAGTCTCTCCTGCAGTCTATCCCTCCTCAGTCTCCCCCTGCAGACTATCCCTCCTCAGTCTCCCCCTGCAGACTATCCCTCCTCAGTCTCCCCCTGCAGACTATCCCTCCTCAGTCCCCCCTGCAGATTATCCCTCCTCAGTCTTCCCCCTGCAGACTATCCTTCCTCAGTCTCCCCTGCAGACTATTCCTCCTCAGTATCCCCCTGCAGACTATCCCTCCTCAGTCTCCTCTGCAGACTATCCCTCCTCAGTCTCCCCCTGCAGACTATCCCTCCTCAGTTTCTCCTGCAGACTTTCCCTCCGCAGTCTCCCCTTGCAGACTATTCCTCCTCAGTATCCCCCTGCAGACTATCCCTCCTTAGTCTCTCCTGCAGACTATCCCTCCTCAGTCTCCCCTGCAGACTATCCCTCCTCGTTGTCCCCCTGCAGACTATCCTTCCTCAGTTTCCCCTTGCAGACTATCCCTCCTAACTCTACCCTGCAGACTATCCCTCCTCAGTCTCCCCCTGCAGAATATCCCTTCTCAGTCTCCCCCTGCAGACTCTCTCCTCAGTCTCCCTCTGCAGACTATCCCTCCTCAGTCACCCCCTGCTGACTATCCCACCTCATTATCCCCCTGCAGACTATCCCTCCTCAGTCTCCCCCTGCAGACTATCCCTCCTCATTCTCCCTGCACACTATCCCTCCTCAGTCTCCCCCTGCAGACAATCCCTCCTCAGTCTCCCCCTGCAGACTATCCCTCCTCTGTCTCCCCTTGGACTATCCCTCCTCAGTCTCCCCTGCAGACTATCCCTCCTCAGTCTCCCCTTGGACTATCCCTCCTCAGTCTCCCCTGCAGACTATCCCTCCTCAGTCTCCCCCTGCAGACTATCCCTCCTCAGTCTCCCCCTGCACACTATCCCTCCTCAGTCGCCCCCTGCAGACTATCCCTCCTCAGTCTCCCCATGCAGACTATCCTTCCTCAGTCTCTCCTGCAGACTATCCCTCCTCAGTCTCCCCTGCAGACTATCCCTCCTCAGTCTCGCCCTGCAGACTATCCCACCTCATTGTCCCCCTGCAGACTATCCCTCCTCAGTCTCCTCTGCAGACTATCCCTCCTCAGTCTCTCCTGCAGACTATCCCTCCTCAGTTTCTCCTGCAGACTTTCCCTCCTCAGTCTCCGCCTGCAGACTATCCCTCCTCAGTCTCCCCCTGCAGAATATCCTTCACCAGTCTCCCCTGCAGACTATCCCTCCTCGTTGTCCCCCTGCAGACTATCCCTCCTCAGTCTCCCCCTGCAGACTATCCCTCCTTATTGTCCCCCTGCAGACTATCCCTCCTCAGTCTCTCCTGCAGGCTATCCCTCCTCAGTCTCCGCCTGCAGACTATCCCTCCTCAGTCTCCCCCTGCAGAATATCCCTCACCAGTCTCCCCTGCAGACTATCCCTCCTCGTTGTCCCCCTGCAGACTATCCCTCCTCAGTCTCCCCCTGCAGACTATCCCTCCTTATTGTCCCCCTGCAGACTATCCCTCCTCAGTCTCTCCTGCAGGCTATCCCTCCTCAGTCTCCCCCTGCAGACTATCCTTCCTCGGTCTCTCCCTGCAGACGATCTCTCCTCAGTATCCCCATGCAGACTATCCCTCTTCAGTCTCTCCTGCAGACTATCCCTCCTCAGTCTCCCCTGCAGACTATCCCTCCTCAGTATCCCCCTGCAGACTATCCCTCCTCAGTCTTCCCTGCAGACTATCCCTCCTCGTTGTCCCCCTGCAGACTATCCCTCCTCAGTCTCCCTCTGCAGACTATCCCTCCTCAGTCTCCCGCTGCAGACTATCCCTCCTCAGTCTCCCCCTGCAGACTATCCCTCCCCAGTCTCCCCTGCAGACTATCCATCCTCAGTCTCCCCTGCAGACTATCCCTTCTCAGTCTCCCACTGCAGACTATCCCTCCTCATTGTCCACCTGCAGACTATCCCTCCTCAGTCTCTCCTGCAGACTATCCCTCCTCATTGTCCCCCTGCAGACTATCGCTCCTCAGTCTCCCCTGCAGACTATCCCTCCTTAGTCTCCCCCTGCAGACTATCCCTCCTCAGTCTTCCCTGCAGACTATCCCTCCTCATTGTCCCCCTGCAGACTATCCCTCATCAGTCTCCCCCTGCAGACTATCCCTCCTCAGTCCCCCCTGCAGATTATCCCTCCTCAGTCTCCCTCTGCAGACTATCCCTCCTCAGTCTCGCCCTGCAGACTATCCCTCCTCAGTCACCCCTGCAGATTATCCCTCCTCAGTCTCCCTCTGCAGACTATCCCTCCTCAGTCTCCCCCTGCAGACTATCCTTCCTCAGTCAAACCCTGCAGACTATTCCTCCTCAGTATCCCCCTGCAGACTATCCCTCCTCAGTCTCCTCTGCAGACTATCCCTCCTCAGTCTCCCCCTGCAGACTATCCCTCCTCAGTTTCTCCTGCAGACTTTCCCTCCGCAGTCTCCCCTTGCAGACTATTCCTCCTCAGTATCCCCCTGCAGACTATCCCTCCTTAGTCTCTCCTGCAGACTATCCTTCCTCAGTTTCCCCTTGCAGACTATCCCTCCTCAGTGTCCCCCTGCAGACTATCCATCCTCAGTCTCCCCCTGCAGACTCTCTCCTCAGTCTCCCTCTGCAGACTATCCCTCCTCAGTCACCCCCTGCAGACTATCCCTCCTCAGTCTCCCTCTGCAGACTATCCCTCCTCAGTCTCCCGCTGCAGACTATCCCTCCTCAGTCTCCCCCTGCAGACTATCCCTCCCCAGTCTCCCCTGCAGACTATCCATCCTCAGTCTCCCCTGCAGACTATCCCTTCTCAGTCTCCCACTGCAGACTATCCCTCCTCATTGTCCACCTGCAGACTATCCCTCCTCAGTCTCTCCTGCAGACTATCCCTCCTCATTGTCCCCCTGCAGACTATCGCTCCTCAGTCTCCCCTGCAGACTATCCCTCCTTAGTCTCCCCCTGCAGACTATCCCTCCTCAGTCTTCCCTGCAGACTATCCCTCCTCATTGTCCCCCTGCAGACTATCCCTCATCAGTCTCCCCCTGCAGACTATCCCTCCTCAGTCCCCCCTGCAGATTATCCCTCCTCAGTCTCCCTCTGCAGACTATCCCTCCTCAGTCTCGCCCTGCAGACTATCCCTCCTCAGTCACCCCTGCAGATTATCCCTCCTCAGTCTCCCTCTGCAGACTATCCCTCCTCAGTCTCCCCCTGCAGACTATCCTTCCTCAGTCAAACCCTGCAGACTATTCCTCCTCAGTATCCCCCTGCAGACTATCCCTCCTCAGTCTCCTCTGCAGACTATCCCTCCTCAGTCTCCCCCTGCAGACTATCCCTCCTCAGTTTCTCCTGCAGACTTTCCCTCCGCAGTCTCCCCTTGCAGACTATTCCTCCTCAGTATCCCCCTGCAGACTATCCCTCCTTAGTCTCTCCTGCAGACTATCCTTCCTCAGTTTCCCCTTGCAGACTATCCCTCCTCAGTGTCCCCCTGCAGACTATCCATCCTCAGTCTCCCCCTGCAGACTCTCTCCTCAGTCTCCCTCTGCAGACTATCCCTCCTCAGTCACCCCCTGCTGACTATCCCTCCTCAGTCTCCCCCTGCAGACAATCCCTCCTCAGTCTCTCCTGCAGACTATCCCTCCTCAGTCTCCCCTTGGACTATCCCTCCTCAGTCTCCCCTGGAGACTATCCCTCCTCAGTCTCCCCTGCAGACTATCCCTCCTCAGTCTCCCCTGCAGATTATCCCTCCTCAGTCTCCCCTGCAGACTATCCCTCCTCAGTCTCCCCCTGCAGACTATCCCTCCTCAGTCTCCCCCTGCACACTATCCCTCCTCAGTCGCTCCCTGCAGACTATCCCTCCTCAGTCTCTCCTGCAGACTATCCCTCCTCAGTCTCGCCCTGCAGACTATCCTTCCTCAGTCTCTCCAGCAGACAATCCCTCCTCAGTCTCCCCCTGCAGACTATCCCTCCCCAGTCTCCCCTGCAGACTATCCATCCTCAGTCTCCCCTGCAGACTATCCCTTCTCAGTCTCCCACTGCAGACTATCCCTCCTCATTGTCCACCTGCAGACTATCCCTCCTCAGTCTCTCCTGCAGACTATCCCTCCTCATTGTCCCCCTGCAGACTATCGCTCCTCAGTCTCCCCTGCAGACTATCCCTCCTTAGTCTCCCCCTGCAGACTATCCCTCCTCAGTCTTCCCTGCAGACTATCCCTCCTCATTGTCCCCCTGCAGACTATCCCTCATCAGTCTCCCCCTGCAGACTATCCCTCCTCAGTCCCCCCTGCAGATTATCCCTCCTCAGTCTCCCTCTGCAGACTATCCCTCCTCAGTCTCGCCCTGCAGACTATCCCTCCTCAGTCACCCCTTGCAGATTATCCCTCCTCAGTCTCCCTCTGCAGACTATCCCTCCTCAGTCTCCCCCTGCAGACTATCCTTCCTCAGTCAAACCCTGCAGACTATTCCTCCTCAGTATCCCCCTGCAGACTATCCCTCCTCAGTCTCCTCTGCAGACTATCGCTCCTCAGTCTCCCCCTGCAGACTATCCCTCCTCAGTTTCTCCTGCAGACTTTCCCTCCGCAGTCTCCCCTTGCAGACTATTCCTCCTCAGTATCCCCTTGCAGACTATCCCTCCTTAGTCTCCCCTGCAGACTATCCCTCCTCGTTGTCCCCCTGCAGACTATCCTTCCTCAGTTTCCCCTTGCAGACTATCCCTCCTCACTCTACCCTGCAGACTATCCATCCTCAGTCTCCCCCTGCAGACTCTCTCCTCAGTCTCCCTCTGCAGACTATCCCTCCTCAGTCACCCCCTGCTGACTATCCCACCTCTTTGTCCCCCTGCAGACTATCCCTCCTCAGTATCCCCCTGCAGACTATCCCTCCTCAGTCTCCCCCTGCAGACAATCCCTCCTCAGTCTCTCCTGCAGACTATCCCTCCTCAGTCTCCCCTTGGACTATCCCTCCTCAGTCTCCCCTGCAGACTATCCCTCCTCAGTCTCCCCTGCAGACTATCCCTCCTCAGTCTCCCCTGCAGACTATCCCTCCTCAGTCTCCCCTGCAGACTATCCCTCCTCAGTCTCCCCCTGCAGACTATCCCTCCTCAGTCTCCCCCTGCACACTATCCCTCCTCAGTCGCCCCCTGCAGACTATCCCTCCTCAGTCTCCCCATGCAGACTATCCTTCCTCAGTCTCTCCTGCAGACTATCCCTCCTCAGTCTCGCCCTGCAGACTATCCTTCCTCAGTCTCTCCAGCAGACAATCCCTCCTCAGTCTCCCCCTGCAGACTATCCTTCCTCAGTCTCCCCCTGCAGACTATTCCTCCTCAGTCTCCCCCTGCAGACTATCCCTCCTCAGTCTCCCCTGCAGTCTATCCCTCCTCAGTCTCCCCCTGCAGTCTATCCCTCCTCAGTCTCCCCTGCAGACTATCCCTCCTCAGTCTCCCCCTGCAGACTATCCCTCCTCAGTCCCCCCTGCAGATTATCCCTCCTCAGTCTCCCCCCTGCAGACTATCCTTCCTCAGTCTCCCCCTGCAGACTATCCCTCCTCAGACTCCTTTGCAGACTATCCCTCCTCAGTTTCTCCTGTAGACTATCCCTCCTCAGTCTCCCCTTGTAGACTATTCCTCCTCTGTATCCCCTTGCAGACTATCCCTCCTCAGTCTCTCCTGCAGACTATCCCTCCTCAGTCTCCGCCTGCAGACTATCCCTCCTCAGTCTCCCCCTGCAGACTATCCCTCACCAGTCTCCCCTGCAGACTATCCCTCCTCGTTGTCCCCCTGCAGACTATCCCTCCTCAGTCTCCCCCTGCAGACTATCCCTCCTCATTGTCCCCCTGCAGACTATCCCTTCTCAGTCTCTCCTGCAGGCTATCCCTCCTCAGTCTCCCCCTGCAGACTATCCTTCCTCGGTCTCTCCCTGCAGACTATCCCTCCTCAGTATCCCCCTGCAGACTATCCCTCCTCAGTCTCCCTCTGCAGACTATCCCTCCTCAGTCTCCCTCTGCAGACTATCCCTCCTCAGTATCCCCATGCAGACTATCCCTCTTCAGTCTCTCCTGCAGACTATCCCTCCTCAGTCTCCCCTGCAGACTATCCCTCCTCAGTATCCCCCTGCAGACTATCCCTCCTCAGTCTTCCCTGCAGACTATCCCTCCTCGTTGTCCCCCTGCAGACTATCCCTCCTCAGTCTCCCTCTGCAGACTATCCCTCCTCAGTCTCCCCCTGCAGACTATCCCTCCCCAGTCTCCCCTGCAGACTATCCATCCTCAGTCTCCCCTGCAGACTATCCCTTCTCAGTCTCCCACTGCAGACTATCCCTCCTCATTGTCCACCTGCAGACTATCCCTCCCCAGTCTCCCCTGCAGACTATCCATCCTCAGTCTCCCCTGCAGACTATCCCTTCTCAGTCTCCCACTGCAGACTATCCCTCCTCATTGTCCACCTGCAGACTATCCCTCCTCAGTCTCTCCTGCAGACTATCCCTCCTCAGTCTCCCCCTGCAGACTATCTCTCCTCAGTCTCCCTCTGCAGACTATCCCTCCTCAGTGTCCCCCTGCAGACTATCCCACCTCAGTCTCTCCTGCAGACTATCCCTCCTCAGTCTCCCCCTGCAGACTATCCCTCCTCAGTGTCCCCCTGCAGACTATCCCTCCTCAGTCTCTCCTGCAGACTATCCCACCTCAGTCTCTCCTGCAGACTATCCCTCCTCAGTCTCCCTCTGCAGACTATCCCTCCTCAGTGTCCCCCTGCAGACTATCCCTCCTCAGTCTCTCCTGCAGACTATCCCTCCTCAGTCTCTCCTGCAGACTATCCCTCCTCAGTCTCCCCCTGCAGACTATCCCTCCTCAGTCTCCCTCTGCAGACTATCCCTCCTCAGTCTCCCCCTGCAGACTATCCCACCTCAGTGTCCCCCTGCAGACTATCTCTCCTCTCCAGTATTGGGGCCTCGCTGTCTCTTTTCCCCCACAGATGACGTTAACCCTTGCAGTGCCGCGGTGAATGGTTGCGGTGGATGACGTCGGGGTCGGGGGTCTCGGCTTTGTGTCGTCTCATCCATCTCCTGATTATCTTTAGCCCCTGACAATGGTGGTCTCCAGGCCCCGCGGCCATTGTCCCCCGGACGCACAGATTTATGGGGGCTCTTTGTCCGGCCACATTTTATTCCCTGCACATTCCACAGTGTACGTCACAGGTGACGCGGGGCCGAAATAATGAGGGGACTGCGACCCCCGCACCTGGAGCGGACCCCCACTCACCCCGGTGTACCGCCGCCCCAGTCCTCCGCCGTCTCCCCGGTGATGTATGGGGGGATTAGCGGAGATTACACTGATCCTCTGACTCCATCAGCGCAAATAATGAGGCTCCGAGTCCGCGGCTGGAAATAGCCGACACCCTGACAACCTGACACCCACCCTACCGAGGCCTGACAACCTGACACCCACCCTACCGAGGCCTGACAACCTGACACCCACCCTAACGAGGCCTGACAACCTGACACCCACCCTACCGAGACCTGACACCCACCCTACCAAGGCCTGACACCCACCCCACAAAGGCCTGACAACCTGACACCCACCCTACCGAGGCCTGACAACCTGACACCCACCCAACCAAGGCCTGACAACCTGACACCCACCCTACCGAGGCCTGACAACCTGACACCCACCCAACCGAGGCCTGACAACCAGACACCCACCCTACCGAGGCCTGACAACCTGACACCCACCCTACCGAGACCTGACACCCACCCTACCAAGGCCTGACACCCACCCCACAAAGGCCTGACAACCTGACATCCACCCTACCGAGGCCTGACAACCTGACACCCACCCTACCGAGGCCTGACAACCTGACACCCACCCTACCGAGGCCTGACAACCTGACACCCACCCTACCGAGACCTGACACCCACCCTACCAAGGCCTGACACCCACCCCACAAAGGCCTGACAACCTGACACCCACCCTACCGAGGCCTGACAACCTGACACCCACCCTACCGAGGCCTGACAACCTGACACCCACCCAACCAAGGCCTGACAACCTGACACCCACCCTACCGAGGCCTGACAACCTGACATCCACCCTACCGAGGCCTGACAACCTGACACCCACCCTACCGAGGCCTGACAACCTGACACCCACCCTACCGAGACCTGACACCCACCCTACCAAGGCCTGACACCCACCCCACAAAGGCCTGACAACCTGACACCCACCCTACCGAGGCCTGACAACCTGACACCC
The DNA here is from genome assembly GCF_032444005.1 of Ranitomeya imitator. Classification (NCBI taxonomy): domain Eukaryota; kingdom Metazoa; phylum Chordata; class Amphibia; order Anura; family Dendrobatidae; genus Ranitomeya; species Ranitomeya imitator. Next base: position 720,067,231 of record NC_091285.1, read on the forward strand.
ACCCTACCGAGGCCTGACAACCTGACACCCACCCAACCAAGGCCTGACAACCTGACACCCACCCTACCGAGGCCTGACAACCTGACACCCACCCAACCGAGGCCTGACAACCAGACACCCACCCTACCGAGGCCTGACAACCTGACACCCACCCTACCAAGGCCTGACACCCACCCTACCAAGGCCTGACAACCTGACACCCACCCTACCAAGGCCTGACACCCACCCTACCGAGGCCTGACAACCTGACACCCACCCAACCGAGGCCTGACAACCAGACACCCACCCTACCGAGGCCTGACAACCTGACACCCACCCTACCAAGGCCTGACACCCACCCTACCAAGGCCTGACAACCTGACACCCACCCTACCGAGGCCTGACAACCTGACACCCACCCAACCGAGGCCTGACAACCTGACACCCACCCTACCGAGGCCTGACAACCTGACACCCACCCTACCAAGGCCTGACACCCACCCTACCAAGGCCTGACAACCTGACACCCACCCTACCGAGGCCTGACAACCTGACACCCACCCTACCGAGGCCTGACACCCACCCAAACAAGGCCTGACAACCTGACACCCACCCTCCTGAGGCCTGACAACCTGACACCCACCCTACCGAGGCCTGACAACCTGACACCCACCCTACCTAGGCCTGACAACCTGACACCCACCCTACCGAGGCCTGACAACCTGACACCCACCCTCCCGAGGCCTGACAACCTGACACCCACCCTACCGAGGCCTGACAACCACCCTACCGAGGCCTGACAACCTGACACCCACCCTACCGAGGCCTGACAACCTGACACCCACCCTACCGAGGCCTGACAACCTGACACCCACCCAACCAAGGACTGACATCCACCCCACCAAGGCCTGACAACCTGACACCCACCCTCCCGAGGCCTGACAACCTGACACCCACCCTCCCGAGGCCTGACAACCTGACACCCACCCTACCGAGGCCTGACAACCTGACACCCACCCTACCGAGGCCTGACAACCTGACACCCACCCTACCGAGGCCTGACAACCTGACACCCACCCTCCCGAGGCCTGACAACCTGACACCCACCCTACCGAGGCCTGACAACCTGACACCCACCCTACCGAGGCCTGACAACCTGACACCCACCCTACCGAGGCCTGACAACCTGACACCCACCCAACCAAGGCCTGACACCCACCCCACCAAGGCCTGACACCCACCCCACAAAGGCCTGACAACCTGACACCCACCCTACCGAGGCCTGTCAACCTGACACCCACCCTACCAAGGCCTGACACCCACCCCACCAAGGCCTGACAACCTGACACCCAACCTCCCGAGGCCTGACAACCTGACACCCATCCTACAGAGGCCTGACAACCTGACACCCACCCAACCAAGGCCTGACAACCTGACACCCACCCAACCAAGGCCTGACAACCTGACACCCACCCTACCAAGGCCTGACAACCTGACACCCACCCTACCGAGGCCTGACACCCACCCAACCAAGGCCTGACAACCTGACACCCACCCTACCGAGGCCTGACAACCTGACACCCACCCTACCGAGGCCTGACAACCTGACACCCACCCAACCAAGGCCTGACAACCTGACACCCACCCTACCAAGGCCTGACAACCTGACACCCACCCTACCGAGGCCTGACACCCACCCAACCAAGGCCTGACAACCTGACACCCACCCTACCGAGGCCTGACAACCTGACACCCACCCTACCGAGGCCTGACAACCTGACACCCACCCAACCAAGGCCTGACAACCTGACACCCACCCTACCGAGGCCTGACAACCTGACACCCACCCTACCGAGGCCTGACAACCTGACACCCACCAAACCAAGGCCTGACACCCATCACTACCGAGGCCTGACAACCTGACACCCACCCTACAGAGGCCTGACATCCACCCAACCATGCCCTGACAACCTGACACCCACCCTACCGAGGCCTGACATCTTTACACCCACCCTACCGAGGCCTGACATCCTAACATCCACCGAGGCCTGACACACTAACAGCTACCCCACTGAGGCTTGACACCCTGACAACCTGACACATACCACAACTCTTAATAGCACGTTCTGAATTATAGGCCACATCTTACTAACAGGTCCTGGAGAACAGTGACTTCTTACTGACAGGTTCTGGAACACAGGTGACCTCTTACTGACAGGTTGTGGAGCACAGGTGACCTCTTACTGACAGGTCCAGGAGCACAGGTGACCTCTTACTGACAGGCTGTGGAGCACAGGTGACCTCTTACTGACAGGTTGTGGAGCACAGGTGACCTCTTACTGACAGGTTGTGGAGCACAGGTGACCTCTTGCTGACAGGTTCTGGAGCACAGGTGACCTCTTGCTGACAGGTTGTGGAGCACAGGTGACCTCTTGCTGACAGGTCCGGGAGCACAGGTGACCTCTTACTGACAGGTTGTGGAGCACAGGTGACCTCTTACTGACAGGCTGTGGAGCACAGGTGACCTCTTACTGACAGGTTGTGGAGCACAGGTGATCTCTTACTGACAGGTTGTGGAGCACAGGTGACCTCTTACTGACAGGTCCTGGAGCACAGGTGACCTCTTGCTGACAGGTTGTGGAGCACAGGTGACCTCTTACTGATAGATCCTGGAGCACTGGTGACCTCTTACTGACAGGTTGTGGAGCACAGGTGACCTCTTGCTGACAGGTCCTGGAGCACAGGTGACCTCTTGCTGACAGGTTGTGGAGCACAGGTGACCTCTTGCTGACAGGTCCGGGAGCACAGGTGACCTCTTACTGACAGGTTGTGGAGCATAAGTGACCTCTTACTGACAGGTTGTGGGGCACAGGTGACCTCTTACTGACAGGTTGAGGAGCACAGGTGACCTCTTACTGACAGGTCGTGGAGCACAGGTGACCTCTTACTGACAGGTTGTGGAGCACAGGTGACCTCTTACTGACAGGTTGTGGAGCACAGGTGACCTCTTACTGACAGGTTGTGGAGCACAGGTGACCCTGACAGGTCGTGGAGCACAGGTGACCTCTTACTGACAGGTCGTGGAGCACAGGTGACCTCTTACTGACAGGTCGTGGAGCACAGGTGACCTCTTACTGACAGGTCGTGGAGCACAGGTGACCTCTTAGTGACAGGTCGTGGAGCACAGGTGACCTCTTACTGACAGGTCGTGGAGCACAGGTGACCTCTTGCTGACAGGTCGTGGAGCACAGGTGACCTCTTACTGACAGGTCGTGGAGCACAGGTGACCTCTTACTGACAGGTTGTGGAGCACAGGTGACCTCTTACTGACAGGTCCAGGAGCACAGGTGACCTCTTACTGACAGGCTGTGGAGCACAGGTGACCTCTTACTGACAGGTTGTGGAGCACAGGTGACCTCTTACTGACAGGTTGTGGAGCACAGGTGACCTCTTGCTGACAGGTTCTGGAGCACAGGTGACCTCTTGCTGACAGGTTGTGGAGCACAGGTGACCTCTTGCTGACAGGTCCGGGAGCACAGGTGACCTCTTACTGACAGGTTGTGGAGCACAGGTGACCTCTTACTGACAGGCTGTGGAGCACAGGTGACCTCTTACTGACAGGTTGTGGAGCACAGGTGATCTCTTACTGACAGGTTGTGGAGCACAGGTGACCTCTTACTGACAGGTCCTGGAGCACAGGTGACCTCTTGCTGACAGGTTGTGGAGCACAGGTGACCTCTTACTGATAGATCCTGGAGCACTGGTGACCTCTTACTGACAGGTTGTGGAGCACAGGTGACCTCTTGCTGACAGGTTGTGGAGCACAGGTGACCTCTTACTGATAGATCCTGGAGCACTGGTGACCTCTTACTGACAGGTCCTGGAGCACAGGTGACCTCTTGCTGACAGGTTGTGGAGCACAGGTGACCTCTTGCTGACAGGTCCGGGAGCACAGGTGACCTCTTACTGACAGGTTGTGGAGCATAAGTGACCTCTTACTGACAGGTTGTGGGGCACAGGTGACCTCTTACTGACAGGTTGTGGAGCACAGGTGACCTCTTACTGACAGGTCGTGGAGCACAGGTGACCTCTTACTGACAGGTTGTGGAGCACAGGTGACCTCTTACTGACAGGTTGTGGAGCACAGGTGACCTCTTACTGACAGGTTGTGGAGCACAGGTGACCCTGACAGGTCGTGGAGCACAGGTGACCTCTTACTGACAGGTCGTGGAGCACAGGTGACCTCTTACTGACAGGTCGTGGAGCACAGGTGACCTCTTACTGACAGGTCGTGGAGCACAGGTGACCTCTTAGTGACAGGTCGTGGAGCACAGGTGACCTCTTACTGACAGGTTGTGGAGCACAGGTGACCTCTTGCTGACAGGTCGTGGAGCACAGGTGACCTCTTACTGACAGGTCGTGGAGCACAGGTGACCTCTTACTGACAGGTCGTGGAGCACAGGTGACCTCTTACTGACAGGTCGTGGAGCACAGGTGACCTCTTGCTGACAGGTCGTGGAGCACAGGTGACCTCTTGCTGACAGGTCGTGGAGCACAGGTGACCTCTTGCTGACAGGTCGTGGAGCACAGGTGACCTCTTACTGACAGGTCGTGGAGCACAGGTGACCTCTTACTGACAGGTCGTGGAGCACAGGTGACCTCTTACTGACAGGTCGTGGAGCACAGGTGACCTCTTACTGACAGGTCGTGGAGCACAGGTGACCTCTTACTGACAGGTCGTGGAGCACAGCTGACCTGTTACTGACAGGTCCTGGAGCACAGGTGACCTCTTACTGACAGGTCGTGGAGCACAGGTGACCTCTTGCTGAAAGGTCGTGGAGCACAGGTGACCTCTTGCTGACAGGTTGTGGAGCACAGGTGACCTTTTGCTGACAGGTTGTGGAGCACAGGTGACCTCTTGCTGACAGGTTGTGGAGCACAGGTGACCTCTTACTGACAGGTTGTGGAGCACAGGTGACCTCTTACTGACAGGCTGTGGAGCACAGGTGACCTCTTACTGACAGGTTGTGGAGCACAGGTGACCTCTTACTGACAGGTTGTGGAGCACAGGTGACCTCTTACTGACAGGTTGTGGAGCACAGGTGACCTCTTACTGACAGGCTGTGGAGCACAGGTGACCTCTTACTGACAGGTTGTGGAGCACAAGTGACCTCTTACTGACAGGTTGTGGAGCACAGGTGACCTCTTACTGACAGGCTGTGGAGCACAGGTGACCTCTTACTGACAGGTCCTGGAGCACAGGTAACCTCTTACTGACAGATCGTGGAGCACAGGTGACCTCTTACTGACAGGCCGTGGAGCACAGGTGACCTCTTACTGACAGGCCGTGGAGCACAGGTGACCTCTTACTGACAGGTTGTGGAGCACAGGTGACCTCTTACTGACAGGTTGTGGAGCACAGGTGACCTCTTACTGACAGGCTGTGGAGCACAGGTGACCTCTTACTGACAGGCTGTGGAGCACAGGTGACCTCTTACTGACAGGTCCTGGAGCACAGGTGACCTCTTACTGACAGGTCGTGGAGCACAGGTGACCTCTTACTGACAGGTCCTGGAGCACAGGTGACCTCTTACTGACAGGTTGTGGAGCACAGGTGACCTCTTACTGACAGATCCTGGAGCACAGGTGACCTCTTACTGACAGGTTGTGGAGCACAGGTGACCTCTTACTGACAGGTCCTGGAGCACAGGTGACCTCTTACTGACAGGTTGTGGAGCACAGGTGACCTCTTACTGACAGGTTGTGGAGCACAGGTGACCTCTTACTGACAGGTTGTGGAGCACAGGTGACCTCTTACTGACAGGTCGTGAAGCACAGGTGACCTCTTACTGACAGGTCGTGGAGCACAGGTGACCTCTTACTGACAGGTTGTGGAGCACAGGTGACCTCTTACTGACAGGTCCTGGAGCACAGGTGACCTCTTACTGACAGGTCGTGGAGCACAGGTGACCTCTTACTGACAAGTTGTGGAGCACAGGTGACCTCTTACTGACAGGTTGTGGAGCACAGGTGACCTCTTACTGACAGGTTGTGGAGCACAAGTGACCTTTTACTGACAGATCCTGGAGCACAGGTGACCTCTTACTGACAGGTTGTGGAGCACAGGTGATCTCTTACTGACAGGTTGTGGAGCACAGGTGACCTCTTACTGACAGGTCCTGGAGCACAGGTGACCTCTTACTGACAGGTCGTGGAGCACAGGTGACCTCTTACTGACAGGTTGTGGAGCACAGGTGACCTCTTACTGACAGGTCCTGGAGCACAAGTGACCTCTTACTGACAGGTCGTGGAGCACAGGTGACCTCTTACTGACAGGCTGTGGAGCACAGGTGACCTCTTACTGACAGGTTGTGGAGCACAAGTGACCTCTTACTGACAGGTTGTGGAGCACAGGTGACCTCTTACTGACAGGCTGTGGAGCACAGGTGACTTCTTACTGACAGGTCCTGGAGCACAGGTGACCTCTTACTGACAGATCGTGGAGCACAGGTGACCTCTTACTGACAGGCCGTGGAGCACAGGTGACCTCTTACTGACAGGCCGTGGAGCACAGGTGACCTCTTACTGACAGGTTGTGGAGCACAGGTGACCTCTTACTGACAGGCTGTGGAGCACAGGTGACCTCTTACTGACAGGCTGTGGAGCACAGGTGACCTCTTACTGACAGGCTGTGGAGCACAGGTGACCTCTTACTGACAGGTCCTGGAGCACAGGTGACCTCTTACTGACAGGTCGTGGAGCACAGGTGACCTCTTACTGACAGGTCCTGGAGCACAGGTGACCTCTTACTGACAGGTTGTGGAGCACAGGTGACCTCTTACTGACAGATCCTGGAGCACAGGTGACCTCTTACTGACAGGTTGTGGAGCACAGGTGACCTCTTACTGACAGGTCCTGGAGCACAGGTGACCTCTTACTGACAGGTTGTGGAGCACAGGTGACCTCTTACTGACAGGTTGTGGAGCACAGGTGACCTCTTACTGACAGGTTGTGGAGCACAGGTGACCTCTTACTGACAGGTCGTGAAGCACAGGTGACCTCTTACTGACAGGTCGTGAAGCACAGGTGACCTCTTACTGACAGGTCGTGGAGCACAGGTGACCTCTTACTGACAGGTTGTGGAGCACAGGTGACCTCTTACTGACAGGTCCTGGAGCACAGGTGACCTCTTACTGACAGGTCGTGGAGCACAGGTGACCTCTTACTGACAAGTTGTGGAGCACAGGTGACCTCTTACTGACAGGTTGTGGAGCACAGGTGACCTCTTACTGACAGGTTGTGGAGCACAGGTGACCTCTTACTGACAGGTCCTGGAGCACAGGTGACCTCTTACTGACAGGTTGTGGAGCACAGGTGACCTCTTACTGACAGGTTGTGGAGCACAGGTGACCTCTTACTGACAGGTTGTGGAGCACAGGTGACCTCTTACTGACAGGTTGTGGAGCACAGGTGACCCTGACAGGTCGTGGAGCACAGGTGACCTCTTACTGACAGGTCGTGGAGCACAGGTGACCTCTTACTGACAGGTTGTGGAGCACAGGTGACCTCTTACTGACAGGTTGTGGAGCACAGGTGACCTCTTACTGACAGGTCCTGGATCACACACAGCGGTTTGATCCATCGTCTCCTCCATCATCAGCGGGATGTGAATCCGCTCGTTTCACGGTCGTTGTGCTGCAGAGCACGGTGACATCTACACGTCTGTAAGTTGCTATGTGAATCAATGGGGTGATGGATGGAGGGGGTGACATTCCAAAGCCCCCTGTAATCGGGTGAGAGGGTCTCCCAGGGTAACGCTCCCCCTCGCTCTACAATAAATCAGCCCCCCCGATTCCTCTCCGTATATATGGCTGCTCCCTCCGTCTGTCCTCAGATCTGACCAGTCCTGAAAGACCAGGACAGACACCAAACCCCGTGCACCGGACCCCCGACACCACCTGACAGCACCCACCGAAGTAGAGGCCTACGCTCAGGATGAAAGGATTGTCAGCGGTCACAGTGATGACCCTAATAATTGTGGGGGTCTCAAGTAGACCAACTCCCCAACTCAAGCAATTAAAGGTAAAGGGCAGCTGAGAGTATACGAGTGAGTAAGGGGGTGTATATATATTCAATACTTTATATGGTCCAAATGTCATGTACGGTATATGGGATGTATACGGGAAGGAGGCATCTACGGGGAAGATATGTGCACGGGGTATACGGGGAGGTGTCTGCGGTGTATACGGGGAGGTGTCGGCGGTGTATACGGGGAGGAGGCATCTACGGGGAAGATATGTGCACGGTGTATACGGGGAGGTGTCTGCGGTGTATACGGGGAGGAGGCATCTACGGGGAAGATATGTGCACAGTGTATACGGGGAGGTGTCTGCGGTGTATACTGGAAGGAGGCATCTACGGGGAAGATATGTGCACGGGGTATACGGGGAGGTGTCTGCGGTGTATAAGGGGAGGTGTCTGCGGTGTATACGGGGAGGAGGCATCTACGGGGAAGATATGTGTACGGGGTATACGGGGAGGTGTCTGCGGTGTATACGGGGAGGAGGCATCTACGGGGAAGATATGTGTACGGGGTATACGGGGAGGTGTATACGGGGAGGTGTCTGGAGTATACGGGGAGGAGGTGGCTGTGGTGTATAGTGTATACTGGAAGGAGGCATCTACGGGGAAGATATGTGCACGGGGTATACGGGGAGGTGGTGTCTGCGGTGTATACGGGGAGGAGGTGTGTACGGTATGTAGTGTATACGGTGTACATAGGTGTACGGTGTATATGTGGAGGAGGTGTGTACGGTATGTAGTGTATACGGGGAGGTGTGTATAGTGTATACAGTGTACATAGGTATACGGTGTATATGTGGAGGAGGTGTGTACGGTATGTAGTGTATACGGGGAGGTGTGTATAGTGTACACGGTGTACATAGGTGTACAGTGTATATGTGGAAGAGGTGTGTATAGTGTATACGGTGTACTGTGTGTACGGTATGTAGTGTATACGGGGAGGTGTGTATAGTGTATACAGTGTACATAGGTGCACGGTGTATATGTGGAGGAGGTGTGTACGGTATGTAGTGTATATGGGGGTGTATAGTGTATACGGTGTACATAGGTGTACGGTGTATATGTGGAGGAGGCGTGTACGGTATGTAGTGTATACGGGTAGGTGTGTATAGTGTATACAGTGTACATAGGTGTACGGTGTATATGTGGAGGAGGTGTGTACGGTATGTAGTGTATACGGGTAGGTGTGTATAGTGTATACAGTGTACATAGGTGTACGGTGTATATGTGGAGGAGGTGTGTACGGTATGTAGTGTATATGGGGGGTGTATAGTGTATACGGTGTACATAGGTGTACGGTGTATATGTGGAGGAGGCGTGTACGGTATGTAGTGTATACGGGTAGGTGTGTATAGTGTATACAGTGTACATAGGTGTACGGTGTATATGTGGAGGAGGTGTGTACGGTATGTAGTGTATACGGGTAGGTGTGTATAGTGTATACAGTGTACATAGGTGTACGGTGTATATGTGGAGGAGGTGTGTACGGTATGTAGTGTATACGGGGGGTATATAGTGTATACGGTGTATATGTGGAGGAGGTGTGTACAGTATGTAGTGTATACGGGGAGGTGTGTATAGTGTATACAGTGTACATAAGTATACGGTGTATATGTGGAGGAGGTGTGTACGGTATGTAGTGTATACGGGGGGTATATAGTGTATACGGTGTATATGTGGAGGAGGTGTGTACGGTATGTAGTGTATACGGGGAGGTGTGTATAGTGTATACGGTGTACATAGGTGTACGGTGTATATGTGGAGGAGGTGTGTACGGTATGTAGTGTATACGGGGAGGTGTGTATAGTGTATACAGGTATACGGTGTATATGCGGAGGAGGTGTGTATGGTATGTAGTGTATACGGGGAGATGTGTATAGTGTATACGGTGTACATAGGTATACGGTGTATATGCGGAGGAGGTGTGTATGGTATGTAGTGTATACGGGGAGATGTGTATAGTGTATACGGTGTACATAGGTATACGGTGTATATGTGGAGGAGGTGTGTACGGTATGTAGTGTATACGGGGAGGTGTGTATACAGTGTACATAGGTATACGGTGTATATGCGGAGGAGGTGTGTACGGTATGTAGTGTATACGGGGAGGTGTGTATAGTGTATACAGTGTACATAAGTATACGGTGTATATGTGGAGGAGGTGTGTACAGTATGTAGTGTATACGGGGAGGTGTGTATAGTGTATACAGTGTACATAAGTATACGGTGTATATGTGGAGGAGGTGTGTACGGTATGTAGTGTATACGGGGGGTATATAGTGTATACGGTGTACATAGGTGTACGGTGTATATGTGGAGGAGGTGTGTACGGTATGTAGTGTATACGGGTAGGTGTGTATAGTGTATACAGTGTACATAGGTGTACGGTGTATATGTGGAGGAGGTGTGTACGGTATGTAGTGTATACGGGGGGTATATAGTGTATACGGTGTATATGTGGAGGAGGTGTGTACAGTATGTAGTGTATACGGGGAGGTGTGTATAGTGTATACAGTGTACATAAGTATACGGTGTATATGTGGAGGAGGTGTGTACGGTATGTAGTGTATACGGGGGGTATATAGTGTATACGGTGTATATGTGGAGGAGGTGTGTACAGTATGTAGTGTATACGGGGAGGTGTGTATAGTGTATACAGTGTACATAAGTATACGGTGTATATGTGGAGGAGGTGTGTACGGTATGTAGTGTATACGGGGGGTATATAGTGTATACGGTGTATATGTGGAGGAGGTGTGTACGGTATGTAGTGTATACGGGGAGGTGTGTATAGTGTATACGGTGTACATAGGTGTACGGTGTATATGTGGAGGAGGTGTGTACGGTATGTAGTGTATACGGGGAGGTGTGTATAGTGTATATAGTGTACATAGGTGTACGGTGTATATGTGGAGGAGGTGTGTACGGTATGTAGTGTATACGGGTAGGTGTGTATAGTGTATACAGTGTACATAGGTGTACGGTGTATATGTGGAGGAGGTGTGTACGGTATGTAGTGTATACGGGGGGTATATAGTGTATACGGTGTATATGTGGAGGAGGTGTGTACAGTATGTAGTGTATACGGGGAGGTGTGTATAGTGTATACAGTGTACATAAGTATACGGTGTATATGTGGAGGAGGTGTGTACGGTATGTAGTGTATACGGGGGGTATATAGTGTATACGGTGTATATGTGGAGGAGGTGTGTACAGTATGTAGTGTATACGGGGAGGTGTGTATAGTGTATACAGTGTACATAAGTATACGGTGTATATGTGGAGGAGGTGTGTACGGTATGTAGTGTATACGGGGGGTATATAGTGTATACGGTGTATATGTGGAGGAGGTGTGTACGGTATGTAGTGTATACGGGGAGGTGTGTATAGTGTATACGGTGTACATAGGTGTACGGTGTATATGTGGAGGAGGTGTGTACGGTATGTAGTGTATACGGGGAGGTGTGTATAGTGTATATAGTGTACATAGGTGTACGGTGTATATGTGGAGGAGGTGTGTACGGTATGTAGTGTATACGGGTAGGTGTGTATAGTGTATACAGGTATACGGTGTATATGCGGAGGAGGTGTGTATGGTATGTAGTGTATACGGGGAGATGTGTATAGTGTATACGGTGTACATAGGTATACGGTGTATATGTGGAGGAGGTGTGTACGGTATGTAGTGTATACGGGGGGTATATAGTGTATACGGTGTATATGTGGAGGAGGTGTGTACGGTATGTAGTGTATACGGGGAGGTGTGTATAGTGTATACAGTGTACATAAGTATACGGTGTATATGTGGAGGAGGTGTGTACGGTATGTAGTGTATACGGGGAGGTGTGTATAGTGTATACAGTGTACATAGGTATACGGTGTATATGTGGAGGAGGTGTGTACAGTATGTAGTGTATACGGGGAGGTGTGTATAGTGTATACAGTGTACATAAGTATACGGTGTATATGTGGAGGAGGTGTGTACGGTATGTAGTGTATACGGGGGGTATATAGTGTATACGGTGTATATGTGGAGGAGGTGTGTACGGTATGTAGTGTATACGGGGGGTATATAGTGTATACGGTGTACATAGGTGTACGGTGTATATGTGGAGGAGGTGTGTACGGTATGTAGTGTATACGGGGAGGTGTGTATAGTGTATACAGTGTACATAGGTATACGGTGTATATGTGGAGGAGGTGTGTACGGTATGTAGTGTATACGGGGAGATGTGTATAGTGTATACAGTGTACATAGGTATACGGTGTATATGTGGAGGAGGTGTGTACGGTATGTAGTGTATACGGGGGGTATATAGTGTATACGGTGTATATGTGGAGGAGGTGTGTACGGTATGTAGTGTATACGGGGGGTATATAGTGTATACGGTGTACATAGGTGTACGGTGTATATGTGGAAGAGGTGTGTACGGTATGTAGTGTATACGGGGATGTGTGTATAGTGTATACAGTGTACATAGGTATACGGTGTATATGTGGAGGAGGTGTGTACGGTATGTAGTGTATACGGGGGGTATATAGTGTATACGGTGTATATGTGGAGGAGGTGTGTACGGTATGTAGTGTATACGGGGGGTATATAGTGTATACGGTGTACATAGGTATACGGTGTATATGTGGAGGAGGTGTGTACGGTATGTAGTGTATACGGGGAGGTGTGTATAGTGTATACGGTGTATATGTGGAGGAGGTGTGTACGGTATGTAGTGTATACGGGGGGTATATAGTGTATACGGTGTATATGCGGAGGAGGTGTGTACGGTATGTAGTGTATACGGGGGGGGGTGTATAGTGTATACGGTGTATATGTGGAGGAGGTGTGTACGGTATGTAGTGTATACGGGGAGGTGTGTATAGTGTATACAGTGTACATAGGTATACGGTGTATATGTGGAGGAGGTGTGTACGGTATGTAGTGTATACGGGGGGTGTATAGTGTATACGGTGTATATGTGGAGGAGGTGTGTACGGTATGTAGTGTATACGGGGGGTATATAGTGTATACGGTGTATATGCGGAGGAGGTGTGTACGGTATGTAGTGTATACGGGGAGGTGTGTATAGTGTATACAGTGTACATAGGTATACGGTGTATATGTGGAGGAGGTGTGTACGGTATGTAGTGTATACGGGGGGGTGTATACGGTGTATATGTGGAGGAGGTGTGTACGGTATGTAGTGTATACGGGGGGTATATAGTGTATACGGTGTATATGCGGAGGAGGTGTGTACGGTATGTAGTGTATACGGGGAGGTGTGTATAGTGTATACAGTGTACATAGGTATACGGTGTATATGTGGAGGAGGTGTGTACGGTATGTAGTGTATACGGGGGGGTGTATAGTGTATACGGTGTATATGTGGAGGAGGTGTGTACGGTATGTAGTGTATACGGGGGGTATATAGTGTATACGGTGTATATGCGGAGGAGGTGTGTACGGTATGTAGTGTATACGGGGGGGGTGTATAGTGTATACGGTGTATATGTGGAGGAGGTGTGTACGGTATGTAGTGTATATGGGGAGGTGTGTATAGTGTATACAGTGTACATAGGTATACGGTGTATATGTGGAGGAGGTGTGTACGGTATGTAGTGTATACGGGGGGTATATAGTGTATACGGTGTATATGCGGAGGAGGTGTGTACGGTATGTAGTGTATACGGGGAGGTGTGTATAGTGTATACAGTGTACATAGGTATACGGTGTATATGTGGAGGAGGTGTGTACGGTATGTAGTGTATACGGGAGGGTGTATAGTGTATACGGTGTATATTTGGAGGAGGTGTGTACGGTATGTAGTGTATACGGGGGGTATATAGTGTATACGGTGTATATGCGGAGGAGGTGTGTACGGTATGTAGTGTATATGGGGGGGTGTATAGTGTATACGGTGTATATGTGGAGGAGGTGTGTACGGTATGTAGTGTATACGGGGAGGTGTGTATAGTGTATACCGTGTATATAGTGTATACGGTGTATATGTGGAGGAGGTGTGTACGGTATGTAGTGTATACGGGGAGGTGTGTATAGTGTATACAGTGTACATAGGTGTACGGTGTATATGTGGAGGAGGTGTGTACGGTATGTAGTGTATACGGGGGGTATATAGTGTATACGGTGTATATGCGGAGGAGGTGTGTACGGTATGTAGTGTATATGGGGGGGTGTATAGTGTATACGGTGTATATGCGGAGGAGGTGTGTACGGTATGTAGTGTATACGGGGAGGTGTGTAGTGTATACGGTGTATATGTGGAGGAGGTGTGTACGGTATGTAGTGTATACGGGGGGGTGTATAGTGTATACGGTGTATATGCGGAGGAGGTGTGTACGGTATGTAGTGTATACGGGGGGTGTATAGTGTATACGGTGTATATGTGGAGGAGGTGTGTACGGTATGTAGTGTATACGGGGGGTATATAGTGTATACGGTGTATATGCGGAGGAGGTGTGTACGGTATGTAGTGTATACGGGGGGTGTATAGTGTATACGGTGTATATGTGGAGGAGGTGTGTACGGTATGTAGTGTATACGGGGGGGTGTATAGTGTATACGGTGTATATGCGGAGGAGGTGTGTACGGTATGTAGTGTATACGGGGGGTGTATAGTGTATACGGTGTATATGTGGAGGAGGTGTGTACGGTATGTAGTGTATACGGGGGGGTGTATAGTGTATACGGTGTATATGTGGAAGAGGTGTGTACGGTATGTAGTGTATACGGGGAGGTGTGTATAGTGTATACAGTGTACATAGGTATACGGTGTATATGTGGAGGAGGTGTGTACGGTATGTAGTGTATACGGGGGGGTGTATAGTGTATACGGTGTATATTTGGAGGAGGTGTGTACGGTATGTAGTGTATACGGGGGGTATATAGTGTATACGGTGTATATGTGGAGGAGGTGTGTACGGCATGTAGTGTATACGGGGGGTGTATAGTGTATACGGTGTATATGCGGAGGAGGTGTGTACGGTATGTAGTGTATACGGGGGGGTGTATAGTGTATACGGTGTATATGTGGAGGAGGTGTGTACGGTATGTAGTGTATACGGGGAGGTGTGTATAGTGTATACCGTGTATATAGTGTATACGGTGTATATGTGGAGGAGGTGTGTACGGTATGTAGTGTATACGGGGAGGTGTGTAGTGTATACGGTGTATATGTGGAGGAGGTGTGTACGGTATGTAGTGTATACGGGGGGGTGTATAGTGTATACGGTGTATATGCGGAGGAGGTGTGTACGGTATGTAGTGTATACGGGGGGGTGTATAGTGTATACGGTGTATATGTGGAGGAGGTGTGTACGGTATGTAGTGTATACGGGGGGTATATAGTGTATACGGTGTATATGCGGAGGAGGTGTGTACGGTATGTAGTGTATACGGGGGGTATATAGTGTATACGGTGTATATGCGGAGGAGGTGTGTATGGTATGTAGTGTATACGGGGAGGAGCGGGGAATGGTGTATACGGCTGTGAGGCGCTGGTCTTGGAGCAATGCCGGTAGAGCAGACCCCCGGAGGGACACAGACACTTATCATGGAGCGCAGGTTTTGTCAATATTATTATTGTTGTTATATTAACCCCTTAATGTCGGGGCCAATTTTTGCCCTTCTGACCACTGTCCCTTTATGAGGTTATAACTCTGGAGCTTCCGTGGATCCCGGAGATTCTGAGATTGTTTTTTTGTGACATATTGTACTTTATTGTTAGTGATAACATTTCTTGGCTATAACTTGCGTTTATTTATGAAAAAAATGGAAATTTCGCAATTTTCTAACTTTTAATTTTTCTGCCCTTAAATCACAGAGGTATGTGACACAAAATAGTTAATAAATAACATTTCCCACATGTCTACTTTACATCAGCACAATTTTGGAAACATAATTTTTGTTGTACGGACGTTATAAGCGTTAAAAGTTGACCAGCAATTTCTCATTTTTCCCACAAAATTTACAAAACCATTTTTTTAGGGTCCACCTCAGATATGAAGTGAGTTTGGGGGGTCAATATCCAAGAAGTATTGTTTCTCCTTGCGGAGATTGACATACTAAGCAATGCTCCTCTGGGAAATATGCTAATTATGCAAATTGTCTCTTCAGAGAGGAAGAGAACTAGATATAACAATATAACACAAAATACCCCAAAGTGACCCCATTATAAAAACTGCACCCCGCAAGGTGCAAAACCACATTCAAGAAGTTTATTAACCCTTCAGGTGCTTCACGAGAACTAAAGCAATGTGGAAGAAAAAAATGAACATTTTACTTTTTTAAGAAAAATGTTTACTTTGGAAACTTTTTTTTTTTCATTTTTACAAGGGTATCAGGAGGAAATGGACCCCAAAAGTTGTGCAATTTCTCCTGTGTACACCGATACCCCGTATGTGGGGAGAAGCCACAGTTTGGGTGCATGGCAGGGCTCAGAAGGGAGGGAGCACCATTTCACTTTTTGAACGCAAAATTGGCTGGAAGAAATGCTGGCGCCACGTTTGGAGATCCCCTGATGTGCCTAACAGTGGAAACCCCCCAATTCTAACTCCAACACACCCCTAACCCTACGCACAACCCCAACCCTAATCACAAACCTAACCCCTAACCCTGATAGTAATCCCAACCATAACTACAACCCAAACCCTAGCCCCAACCCTAACTTTAGCCCAACCCAAACCCTAGCCCCAACCCTAACTTTAGCCCAACCCAAACCCTAGCCCCAATCCCAACTTTAGCCCAACCAAAACCCTAGCCCCAACCCTAACTTTAGCCCAACCCAAACCCTAACTTTAGCCCAACCCAAACCCTAGCCCCAATCCTAACTTTAGCCCAACCCAAACCCTAGCCCCAACTTTAGCCCAACCCAAACCCTAACTTTAGCCCAACCCAAAACCTAGCCCCAACCCTAACTTTAGCCCAACCCAAACCCTAACTTTAGCCCAACCCAAACCCTAGCCCCAATCCTAACTTTAGCCCAACCCAAACTCTAGCCCCAACCCTAACTTTAGCCCAACCCAAACTCTAGCCCCAACCCTAACTTTAGCCCAACCCAAACCCTAGCCCCAACCCTAACTTTAGCCCAACCCAAACTCTAGCCCCAACCCTAACTTTAGCCCAACCCAAACCCTAGCCCCAACCCTAACTTTAGCCCAACCCAAACTCTAGCCCCAACCCTAACTTTAGCCCAACCCAAAACCTAGCCCCAACCCTAACTTTAGCCCAACCCAAACCCTAACTTTAGCCCAACCCAAACCCTAGCCCCAACCCTAACTTTTGCCCAACCCAAACTCTAGCCCCAACCCTAACTTTAGCCCAACCCAAACCCTAGCCCCAACCCTAACTTTAGCCCAACCCAAACCCTAGCCCCAACCCTAACTTTAGCCCAACCCAAACCCTAGCCCCAACCCTAACTTTAGCCCAACCCTAATGGAAATATATACCTTTTTTATTTTATTATTTTCCCCTAAATAAAGAGGGGGGGGGGGTATTTACTATTTTGATCACTGTGATAGGGTCTATCACAGTGATTAAAATGAATCAATAGGAAAATTTTACTACTGTTGCCGGGTGCCAGCCAGCAGATCTCGGCGGGAGCACTGCGCATGCGCCAGCCATTTACTTCACAGAAGAAGATGCTGGCAGCCTGGGGGACGTCATGTGGGGATTCAGGGACACCGGAGGTACCAGGGGACCCTATTTCTCTCTACTCTGATGTGTTATCACATCAGAGGAGAAATTAAATAGGAAATCAGACTTTTTTTTTTGCAGTCTCCATTATTCGCGATTCCAAAACTGGGGGTCGGTAAAAGTCGACCTGAATCATGTACTCTGGGGGTCTCCGCTACCCCCCGGTAGCCGAGACCCCGGAGAAATTCTGGGGGGCGCTATACACTTATTTCTCAGCGGCTCTGAAGTACCCGTAACTGCAGCAGTTATAAGGCGCATCGGCCATCCTTAGGGGGTTAGTGATTTTCTTGCTCGTCAGTTCAACCTCAGTCGGGAATCAATGTTTCCATTCAGTGACAGTAAGCAGCGGAGGGCATGCACGCTGGATGTTACACATACATAAACTACAGAAGCCGAACTTTGGCAATAAGCAATAATTCCATTACTCTTGTTAGTGTCTCAGGGGCCTCAGGTCATTGTTCTCCAGCCACTAGTCCCATTGTGTGGGTGGTAGAACCAGTGGCACCATCACCTCAGGGGGTCCCACATGTAGTCGCAGGTAATGGGTTCAGCCTCAGTATACCTCCACCAATGCAGGTAGCTTTGGGGGGTAGGGTGTGAACACTTCTGCCCATTCAGGGGGCTGATCCCAGGGAAGGAGAATAATAAGCAGCCAAGTTTAGTGAGTTGATGGCGTGACGCCCAGGTGCGAGGATCTGTCTGTGGGGTCCTGGTGCCCCTGTATGGATGGCCTATGGAGACTGGCTGACGGCTGGTGCTTGACACACGTGCTACGGTCGGGAGATCCATCATCTGGATGTGAGGAACTATCTAAAGGACTGTTGTTACCAGCTGGAGCGAGGGACGTGAGCTACCGTCGTGGTATGGAGCGTGGACCATGACTACAGACTATGCGCAGATAAATAAAAAGCTGTGGGCAAACCAACGCTAGGGAGACAGTGGCCATCACCTGGTACGGGGGCAGTAAAATATTGGCTCCAGGATGGGATCTTGTGGACTTGGGTGTATACGGGGAGGTGGTATGTATGTTATATAGCATATACAGGGAGATGTGTGTACAGTATATAGTGTATAACGGGTGAATGTATGTGCGGTACATAGTGTATACGGGGAGGTGTGCACGGTGTATATGGGGAGGATGTACGTTATATAGCATATACAGAGAGGTGTATACAGTGTATAAGGGGAGAAGGTATGTGCGGTACATAGTGTATACGGGGAGGTGGTATGTATGCTATATAGCATATACAGGGAGATGTGTGTACAGTATATAGTGTATAACGGGTGAATGTATGTGCGGTACATAGTGTATACGGGGAGGTGGTATGTATGCTATATAGCATATACAGGGAGATGTGTGTACAGTATATAGTGTATAACGGGTGAATGTATGTGCGGTACATAGTGTATACGGGGAGGTGGTATGTATGCTATATGGCATATACAGGGAGATGTGTGTACAGTATATAGTGTATAAGGGAAGAAGGTATGTGCGGTACATAGTGTATACGGGGAGGTGTGCACGGTGTATATGGGGAGGATGTACGTTATATAGCATATACAGAGAGGTGTATACAGTGTATAAGGGGAGAAGGTATGTGCGGTACATAGTGTATACGGGGAGGTGGTATGTATGCTATATAGCATATACAGGGAGATGTGTGTACAGTATATAGTGTATAAGGGAAGAAGGTATGTGTGGTACATAGGGTATACGGGGAGGTGGTATGTATGTTATATGGCATATACAGGGAGATGTGTGTACAGTCTATAGTGTATAACGGGTGAATGTATGTGCGGTACATAGTGTATACGGGGAGGTGTGCATGGTGTATATGGGGAGGAGGTACGTTATATAGCATATACAGAGAGGTGTATACAGTATATACTGTATAACGGGTGAATGTATGTGCGGTACATAGTGTATACGGGGAGGTGGTATGTATGCTATATGGCATATACAGGGAGAATGTGTGTACAGTCTATAGTGTATAACGGGTGAATGTATGTGCGGTACATAGTGTATACGGGGAGGTGTGCACGGTGTATATGGGGAGGAGGTACGTTATATAGCATATACAGAGAGGTGTATACAGTGTATAAGGGGAGAAGGTATGTGCGGTACATAGTGTATACGGGGAGGTGGTATGTATGCTATATAGCATATACAGGGAGATGTGTGTACAGTATATAGTGTATAAGGGGAGAAGGTATGTGCGGTACATAGTGTATATGGGGAGGTGGAGTGTATGTTATATGGCATATACAGGGAGATGTGTGTACAGTATATACTGTATAAGGGGAGAAGGTATGTGCAGTACATAGGGTATACGTGGAGGTGGAATATGTTATATGGCATATACAGGGAGAATGTGTGTACATAACAGGTGAATGTATGTGCGGTACATAGGGTATACGGGGAGGTACGTTATATAGCATATACAGAGGTGTATATAGTGTATAAGGGGAGAAGGTATGCACGGTACACGGTGTAACGGGTAAGGGTGCACTGTCACGATATTGTATGAAATGTAATATATGTTTTAGTTTCTCTTGCTAGCCTATGCTGTGGGCTAAAACCCCCCTTCTCGGTGTTCCTGTTCTGAGATGTGTATGTGCAGCTCCCAAACCCCTTATGCCCCTCCCAAAAGAATTTTTTCAATCGCTTGTGTCGGCTCAAACCTTCCTCCAGCAGAAACTGGTCTGATCTCCTTCTTTAAAGGCAAGAAGTCCTTTGTTCCATTATAGTGAGATATTTGGCCAACGGTTTAGGCTAGGAAAATAATAAGTCCAGTTAGTGAATCTCTATCGACGGATCTATCAGCCACGGTAAGCGCGGGCTTCTAGTTCCAACAGGGACAGAGTATGGATTTCTCAGGAACTATGTATCCCATCAAGCCCAAATTTGGTTTCATTAGAAAACCAATTTTAAAATAAGCTGAATGAGGGGTGTGCTGGGATTCTGGTATGTTCTGGAGCGGAGATACAAGCATTATAAAACTTTGTGTTAAATTTGGTATGTTTGAGGAGATGAGAGGGTCCGAGGAAACCCACCCCTTTAGTGATGTCACGAGGCTGGGGTTTAAAAAGTCTCTACCCTTAACCCAGTCTTCAGTCTTAGTCTTACCAGAGGAGCCCTCACTGCCAGACCTGATGCATTGGGACATTTGGGAGCTCCACTAGCCTGGTTCTGCATCTGCCATGATCTGAACACATGAAAGTGTTGATTTCTTATTTAATCCCTGTTATTTTTTTTAATAAGCTTTGTACATATTTTCAATTGTCTCATATTGTAACATCTTTATATGCCTTTTTATAAACACTGCCTTCTTTCAGAGTAAAATATATAAATTACTAGTTTTCATTCTTCCTGCTCTAAAACGTACCCTGTCTTCTGAAGGGAATTACACTACTGTTTTGGGTTAGCTTCGGACCTGTTTAATCGAAGCTGGTAGCAGCATACCTTGTGCTGTGCCTTTGGGAGTTGTTGTATCGACTGCGGCGTTGATAATTATTGTCCCTGCCTGAGTGGGAGTAGTTAAATCGCCTCGCTGCAGCGTGCCCAATAGCCAGTACATAGCAGGCAGCCTTTCTGGCGACTAATTACCCAGGGTGCAGTACCTAATCTGACCAGAGGGTAAGGGGGGTGCCAGAGAGCTGCAAGTTCAAGTGGAACTGTAAGCGGGATATACATAAATCCCTGCAGTTCGTGGTATATAGAAAAGCAGTGGGATACCTAGAATAAGCCCCTGCTGTAAACTAAGAGGTCCATAGCCTTGTGTGTGTTTTCATCACATTGTAGAAGTGAAGGGATAACTAAGATAAGCCCCCCCTGCACATGTGATAGCCGTCTGTTGGCCTAAAGTCACCTCGATCCGTGACGTGGGGGTGACGGTCACGGTGTGAATCGTGACATGCACGATGTTTACGGGGGGGAGGTATGTTATATAGTGTAATCAGGGAGGTGTGTACAGCATATAGTGTTTAAGGGAAGGTGTGTACAGAGTATAAGGGTAGAAGGTATATGCAGCACATAGTGTATACGGGGAGGTGTGATGTATGTTATATGGCATATACAGTGAGATGTGTGCAGTCTATAGTGCATAAGGGGTGAAGGTATGTGCGGTACATAGGGTATACGGGTAGGTGTGCACGGTGTATACAGGGTACAGGGAGGAGTGTATACAGGGAGGTATGTTCTATAGCATATACAGAGAGGTGTGTACAGCATACAAGGGGAGAAGGTATGCACGGTACACGGTGTATATGGGGAGGTGTGTATACGGGGAGGAGGTACGTTATATAGTGTAATCAGGGAGGTGTGTACAGCATATAGTGTATAAGGGAAGGTGTGTACAGAGTATAAGGGTATGTGCAGCACATAGTGTATACGGGGAGGTGATGTATGTGTGATGTATGTTATATGGCATATACAGTGAGGTGTGCAGTCTATAGTGCATAAGGGGTGAAGGTATGTGCGGTACATAGGGTATACGGGTAGGTGTGCACGGTGTATACAGGGAGGAGTGTATACAGGGAGGTATGTTCTATAGCATATACAGAGGTGTGTACAGTATATAAGGGGAGTAAGTATGCACGGTACATGGTATATACGAGGTGGAATGTATGTTATATGGTATACACAGGGAGATGTGTGGTCTATAGTGTATAAGGGGTGAAGGTATGTGTGGTACATAGTGTATACAGGGAGGTGTGTATACGGGGAGGAGGTGTCAGGAAATGGGAAGTTGTGACTACTTTGATTACACATACGGAGCTCTCAGCTGCAGTTTCCTGCGCCTGAGTGTGTAATCTTAAACCCCTCATTTCCCCCTCCTTCAAGAATTTTTATGGCTTTGAGCTGGGAAAGCAGGTCTCCTTAAACTCTTCATTTCCCCCTCCCACCGAATACCAGCGAAAACTGGTACAGAAAGCATGGGATTCTATTGTTCTTTTAAAGTTATATATATTGGCACCGATCAGGGTTAGAGATATAAGGATTATATATTCCGGATGTCCATCGAGAGATCTATAGCTCACGGAAATTGCTAGGAGCTAAACCCATCGAGTGCAAGGAGCGGGTTTCTCCGTAAGCGGGTCATGTAACTTCGCCATTTTTACACTTAAAAGAATCCTCCCGATGGGGTGCACATCCTGATTATTGTGTCTTTCGTATACGAGGTTTATACAGCGAGCTATGTATAAAAATAGTTGCCATAACTAAGAAAAGGGGAGGATTCAGCCTCTATGTGAGGTCACCACAGTGGGAGTGCCTTGGTTTTAGGCTAGGAAATGAGTACACAGTGTATAAGGGAAGAAGGTATGTGCGGTACGTAGGGTATACGGGTAGGTGTGCATGGTGTATACAGGGAGGAGGTATGTTCTATAGCATATACAGAGAGGTGTATAAGAGGAGTAAGTATGCACGGTTCATGGTGTATACGGGGAGGTGTACAGGGTATACATAGAGCGGTGTCTGTGCCGAGCCTTGACATCTCCGGTTTTCTGTTGTCTCTGTCCCCTTGGTCTCTGCAGTCTCTCATTGAGCTCCTATCACAAGACCTCTCATCTTCGGAGGAGCAGATGTTTCTAGACACGATGGAAGAGTTGGGCGCTCCTCTCTCTGGGCCTCGTCCTCGGGATGCCCTGCTGACCCCAGATTCTGCCCAGATGCCCCCCAATCGTGCTTGGCTACGGCTCTTCAGCGACTTCATGAACAACCAGAAAAAATTTCGAGGTCGCACAAAGAAATCTGGCAACAGCCGCGGATGTTTTGGGATGAAGTTGGAACGGATAGGAAGCATGAGCGGGTTAGGCTGCTGACACTTGGTAAGAGCCCGGACATCTGCATACTTATCTGTGATGTCTGCTGTTGTCAGCTGGACCCCCGCAAATAGAGGATGCCCAGGGGGCAATAACCTCCGACCCTGGAATGTAGGTAGTCCATACCCAACGAGCCTGGTGTAAGATCAATAAAGGATAGTCCTGGGGTCTAGGAGGAGGAATCCATAACCACCAAGCCTAGTGTAAGAGATCCATAAAAGATAGACCTGGGGTCTAGGAGGAATCCATAACCACCGAGCCTGGTGTAAGAGATCAATAGATGATAGTCCTGGGGTCTAGGAGGAGGAATCCATAACCACTGAGCCTGGTGTAAGATCAATAAATGATGGTCCTGGGGTCTAGGAGGAGGAATCCATAACCACCGAGCCTGGTGTAAGAGATCCATAAAAGATAGTCCTGGGGTCTAGGAGGAGGAATCCATAACCACTGAGCCTGGTGTAAGATCAATAAATGATGGTCCTGGTATATAGGAGGAATCAACCACCAAGCCTAGTGTAAGATCAAAAAATCATGGTCCTGGGGTCTTAGGAAGAGGAATCCATAACCACCGAGCCTGGTGTAAGATCAACAGATGATAGTCCTGGGGTGTAGGCTCTTTATAATCCATACACCGGGTTACACCAGCCCACTCTTTATAATCCATACACCGGGTTACACCAGCCCGCTCTTTATAATCCATACACCGGGTTACACCAGCCCGCTCTTTATAATCCATACACCGGGTTACACCAGCCCGCTCTTTATAATCCATACACCAGGCCGCTCTTTATAATCCATACACCGGGTTACACCAGCCCGCTCTTTATAATCCATACACCGGATTACAGCAGCCCGCTCTTTATAATCCATACACCGGGTTACACCAGCCCGCTCTTTATAATCCATACACCAGGCTACACCAGGCCGCTCTTTATAATCCATACACCGGGTTACACCAGCCCGCTCTTTATAATCCATACACCGGGTTACAGCAGCCCGCTCTTTATAATCCGTACACCAGGTTACACCAGCCCTCTCTATATAATCTATACACCGGGCTACACCAGCCCGCTCTTTATAATCCATACACTGGGTTACACCAGTCCGCTCTTTATAATCCATACACTGGGTTACACCAGCCCGCTCTTTATAATCCATACACCGGGTTACAGCAGCCCGCTCTTTATAATCCATACACCGGGTTACAGCAGCCCGCTCTTTATAATCCGTACACCAGGTTACACCAGCCCTCTCTATATAATCTATACACCGGGCTACACCAGCCCGCTCTTTATAATCCATACACTGGGTTACACCAGTCCGCTCTTTATAATCCATACACTGGGTTACACCAGCCCGCTCTTTATAATCCATACACCAGGCCGCTCTTTATAATCCATACACCAGGCCGCTCTTTATAATCCGTACACTGGGTTACACCAGCCCGCTCTTTATAATCCATACACCGGGTTACACCAGCCCGCTCTTTATAATCCATACACCAGACCGCTCTTTATAATCCATACACCGGGTTACACCAGCCCTCTCTATATAATCTATACACCGGGCTACACCAGCCCGCTCTTTATAATCCATACACTGGGCTACACCAGTCCGCTCTTTATAATCCATACACCGGGTTACACCAGCCCTCTCTATATAATCCATACACCGGGATACACCAGCCAGCTCTTTATAATCCATACACCGGGTTACACCAGCCCGCTCTTTACAATCCATACACCGGGTTACAGCAGCCCGCTCTTTATAATCCACACACCGGGTTACACCAGCCAGCTCTTTATAATCCATACACCAGTCCGCTCTTTATAATCCATACACCAGGCTACACCAGGCCGCTCTTTATAATCCATACACCGGGTTACAGCAGCCCGCTATTTATAATCCATACACCAGGCCGCTCTTTATAATCCGTACACCGGGTTACACCAGCCCTCTCTATATAATCTATACACCGGGCTACACCAGCCCGCTCTTTATAATCCATACACCGGGTTACACCAGCCAGCTCTTTATAATCCATACACCAGCCCGCTCTTTATAATCCATACACTGGGCTACACCAGGCCGCTCTTTATAATCCATACACCGGGTTACACCAGCCAGCTCTTTATAATCCATACACCAGGCCGCTCTTTATAATCCATACACCGGGTTACACCAGGCCGCTCTTTATAATCCATACACCGGGTTACAGCAGCCCGCTATTTATAATCCATACACCAGGCCGCTCTTTATAATCCGTACACCGGGTTACACCAGCCCTCTCTATATAATCTATACACCGGGCTACACCAGCCCGCTCTTTATAATCCATACACCGGGTTACACCAGCCAGCTCTTTATAATCCATACACCAGCCCGCTCTTTATAATCCATACACCGGGTTACACCAGGCCGCTCTTTATAATCCATACACCGGGTTACACCAGGCCGCTCTTTATAATCCATACACCGGGTTACAGCAGCCCGCTCTTTATAATCCACACACCGGGTTACACCAGCCAGTTCTTTATAATCCATACACCAGTCCGCTCTTTATAATCCATACACCAGGCCGCTCTCTATAATCTTTACACCAGGTTACAGCAGCCCGCTCTTTATAATCCATACACCGGGTTACACCAGCCCGCTCTTTATAATCCATACACCGGGTTACACCAGCCCGCTCTATATAATCCATACACCGGGGTACAACAGCCCGCTCTTTATAATCCATACACCGGGATACACCAGCCCGCTCTTTATAATCCATACACCGGGTTACACCAGGCCGCTCTTTATAATCCATACACCAGGCCGCTCTTTATAATCCATACACCAGGCCGCTCTTTATAATCCATACACCGGGTTACACCAGCCCGCACATTATAATCCATACACCAGGCCGCTCTTTATAATCCATACACCAGGCCGCTCTTTATAATCCATACACCGGGTTACACCAGCCCGCACATTATAATCCATACACCAGGCCGCTCTTTATAATCCATACAGTGGGTTACACCAGCCCGCTCTTTATAATCCATACACCGGGTTACACCAGCCCGCTCTTTATAATCCATACACCGGGTTACAGCAGCCCGCTCTTTATCATCCATACAGTGGGTTACACCAGCCCGCTCTTTATAATCCATACACTGGGTTACAGCAGCCAGCTCTTTATAATCCGTACACTGGGTTACAGCAGCCCGCTCTTTATAATCCATACACCGGGTTACACCAGCCCGCTCTTTATCATCCATACAGTGGGTTACACCAGCCCGCTCTTTATAATCCATACACCGGGTTACAGCAGCCCGCTCTTTATAATCCATACACCGGGTTACACCAGGCCGCTCTTTATAATCCATACACCAGGTTACACCAGTCCGCTCTTTATAATCCATACACCAGCCAGCTCTTTATAATCCATACACCGGGTTACACCAGCCAGCTCTTTATAATCCATACACCAGGCTACACCAGCCCTCTCTATATAATCCATACACCTGGTTACACCAGCCCTCTCTATATAATCCATACACCGGGTTACACCAGCCCTCTCTATATAATCCATACACCGGGTTACACCAGCCCGCTCTTTATAATCCATACACCAGGCTACACCAGCCCGCTCTTTATAATCCATACACCAGGTTACACCAGCCCGCTCTTTATAATCCATACACCAGGCTACACCAGCCCGCTCTTTATAATCCATACACCGGGTTACACCAGCCCGCTCTTTATAATCCATACACCAGGCTACACCAGCCCGCTCTTTATAATCCATACACCGGGTTACACCAGCCCGCTCTTTATAATCCATACCCCGGGCTACACCAGCCAGGTCTTCATGACTCTTAGGGTACCGTCACACAGTCCCATTTCGATCGCTACGACGGTACGATTCGTGACATTCCAGCGATATCGCTGTGTCTGACAAGCAGCAGCGATCAGGGATCCTGCTGAGAATCGTACGTCGTAGCAGATCGTATGGAACATTCTTTCGTCGCTGGATCTCCCGCTGTCATCGCTAGATCGGTGTGTGTGACACCGATCTAGCGATGCGTTTGCTTGTAACCAGGGTAAACATCGGGTTACTAAGCGCAGGACCGCGCTTAGTAACCCGATGTTTACCCTGGTTACAAGCGTAAATGTAAGAAAAAAACAAACAGCACATACTTACATTCTGGTGTCCGTCAGGTCCCTTGCCGTCTGCTTCCCGCACTCACTGACTGCCGGCCGTAAAGTGAAAGCAGAGCACAGCGGTGACGTGTGCTGTGCTTTCACTTTCACTTTACGGCCGGCAGTGAGTGCGGGAAGCAGACGGCAAGGGACCTGACGGACACCAGAATGTAAGTATGTGCTGTTTTTTTTTACACTGGTAACCAGGGTAAACATCGGGTTACTAAGCGCGGCCCTGCGCTTAGTAACCCGATGTTTACCCTGGTTACCTGGGGACCTCGGCATCGTTGGTCGCTGGAGAGCTGTCTGTGTGACAGCTCTCCAGCGACCACACTACGATTTACCTACGATCACGGCCAGGTCGTATCGCTGGTCGTGATCGTAGGTAAATCGTATAGTGTGACGGTACCCTTACACCGGCATAGTTGACCATTTTGACTGCTTTAGACTTAACACTTATTTTCTTGGATCCTTCTAGGTGTAGGTGTCGAGCGGTAACGATTCCCAGTTGGGATGATGATGATCTTCCCCCCTCCCCCCGGACCGCAGTCTCTACAACTGAGAATGTAAATGCAACGGGACGAACCCCCAACTGAACCTGACGACCTCTGCCCAGAGGGAGACACACTGTCCTTGTAGTTGATGTATAGACGTTTCGCCGGTCCGGTGCTGCCTCCTGGGACACACGCTCACATGTTGCCCACGATCGGATGAAGTTGTAGCACGGTGTCGACGATGAACTTTACAGGGACAGAGGAGAAAACTTTGCTCCTGTAATAAAATATCTTCCCCCGAGGGTGTATGTGATGACAGACCCCCCACCACAGGGGGCTCCACCTAGAATGCTAATAAAACAGGCACCTCATATCACTGTGGGTACTCATCATTGTGTCGTACCCAGGGATAGTGTTTGGCTCTGGTCGCCTCCATCACCCAGGCCGGGCCAAACTGACAGCGAACCTCAGAGAAACACCGCATGTCTGGACATCCGAACTCACTTCACGTCCTATCCTCCAGTCACACCCAGAGCTGCAGTCACAATTCTGATCATCTCTTATCCTCCAGAGCTGCAGTCACAATTCTGCCTTTCCATCAGGTGTTGTACTCCCGTGTGTTGGTAATAAACCCAGCCCAGCAGGGAGCGCTCTGTACTGGGAGCAGCCGAACTGTGAATGCACCTCCAGGTGTGCCTGGAGAATAAAGCAGAAATAATGGAGATTCTGCGCTCGCATGGTACGGCCTGTGTGCTGCATGTCCGCTGCCCGGGGGTCCGGTCCTGGCATGTTGGGGGTCCATGGCCTGGAGCGGCTCCTCCTGCCCAGGATGATCACACTAGAAAGACACCAAGAACTAAAAATAAAGAGACTTCATTGGAATGATGGAGATTGTGCAGGAGCCGCGGGCGGCGAGAGGATGGACGCGGAGGACGGGAACGGTCACAGTAGACGCCTCACTTTCTCTTCTTTTTCTTCTTGTCGGCCACAGAGCTGACGTTCCAGTAGTACAGAAGCTGAGAGAATATCAGTCCATTACATGCAGAAGACACGACGTATGTGAGAGACATCAGGGGGTCTCCAGTCTCCTGCGGGGAAGGGAGGGGGGGAAGAGAGGAAATTGCCAGGTCAGTGAGCGCAGCCTAACCCCATCCACACCACTCATGGCCAAAAGTGTTGGCACAAAATATGGGGAATTATGATGTGTAAACGGATTTATTTCCTTTCTGTGTCTTGGAGCAACACAAAAAAAAAAAAGAGAAAAAAAAGACAATTTCACACAAACCCGCCCTCCTTAATATTTGGTCACTCTCTTTGGAAGAAATATCTGCAATCAGTCTCTTCCTATCACCATCACAATCTTCCTCCACCTCTCAGCCGGGGTCTTAGACTCTGCTTCCTCCACCTCTCAGCTGGGGTCTTCGACTCTGCTTCCTCCACCTCTCAGCCGGGGTCTTCGACTCTGCTTCCTCCACCTCTCAGCCGGGGTCTTCGACTCTGCTTCCTCCACCTCTCAGCCGGGGTCTTCGACTCTGCTTTCTCCACCTCTCAGCCGGGGTCTTCGACTCTGCTTCCTCCACCTCTCAGCCGGGGTCTTCGACTCTGCTTCCTCCACCTCTCAGCCGGGGTCTTCGACTCTGCTTCCTCCACCTCTCAGCCGGGGTCTTCGACTCTGCTTCCTCCACCTCTCAGCCGGGGTCTTCGACTCTGCTTCCTCCACCTCTCAGCCGGGGTCTTCGACTCTGCTTCCTCCACCTCTCAGCCGGGGTCTTCGACTCTGCTTCCTCCACCTCTCAGCCGGGGTCTTCGACTCTGCTTCCTCCACCTCTCAGCCGGGGTCTTCGACTCTGCTTCCTCCACCTCTCAGCCGGGGTCTTCGACTCTGCTTCCTCCACCTCTCAGCCGGGGTCTTCGACTCTGCTTTCTCCACCTCTCAGCCGGGGTCTTAGACTCTGCTTCCTCCACCTCTCAGCCGGGGTCTTCGACTCTGCTTCCTCCACCTCTCAGCCGGGGTCTTCGACTCTGCTTCCTCCACCTCTCAGCCGGGGTCTTCGACTCTTCTTACAATCTGCTCCCGGTCTTCTACTTCACATTCTCCCAACAACGATTGTAGGATCTCTCCACGATGCTCAATGGAATTTACATCTGAACTCTCCAGCACTTTGTTTACATCCACTTCTGGGGGCTTCTTGCAGTATGTTTGGGGTCTTCTTGCAGTATGTTTGGGGTCATTGTCCTGCTGGAAGACCCATGACCTAGGGACGCTGGACACTACATTGCCACCTAAAATCTTTGGTAATCTTCAGATGTCATGATGCCTTACACACAGTTAAGGCCCCCAGTGCCAGAGGCAGCAAAACATCTACATCTGTGACCTTCCACCATATCTGACTTTAGGTACTGTGTTCTTTTCTTTGTAGTCCTCATTCCCTTCTAAGTAAATAGTAGAATTATGTGCTTTACCAAAAAGCTCTATCTTGCTCTCACCTGTCCACAAAATGCTTTCCCAGAAGGATTTTGGCTTACTGTAGTCAACATATTTTATGTCTCTGTGTCAGCAGTGGGGTCCTCTGGGATCTCCTGCCATAGTGTTTCATTTCACTCACATGTGGATGGATAGTTTGCGCTGACACTGATGCACCCTGAGCCTGCAGGAAATCTAGAATTTATTCGTACCTTGATTGGGGCTGCTTATCCATCATCCGGACTATCCTCAGACAGTTCTCTTCTCCTCTTTCTGTTCTTCATGCTTAGTGTGGCACACACACAGACACACAATGCAAAGTGAT
Organism: Ranitomeya imitator; assembly: GCF_032444005.1. Taxonomy (NCBI): domain Eukaryota; kingdom Metazoa; phylum Chordata; class Amphibia; order Anura; family Dendrobatidae; genus Ranitomeya; species Ranitomeya imitator. The sequence goes on from NC_091285.1 coordinate 720,098,295, forward strand.
GCAACTTCTCCCCTCTTTATCTGGTTTCAAGTGTGATTTTCATATTGCCCACACCTGTTACTTGCCACAGGTGAGTGTGAACGAGCATCACATGCAGCAAACAAAGATGTTTAACCACAATTTTAGAAAGGTGCCAACAATTTTGTCTGGCTTATTTTCATTTTGGGGGTTTTGTGTGAAATTATGTCCAATTTACCTTTTTTTCCTCTGTTTTTGTGTTGTTCCAATAAACACAAAGGATATATCTCTGAGTATAAGAAAACATGGGCAATTGTAATAATGTTCTGGGACAAATACTTAATTTCCTGGAATAATTTCAAGGGTGCCAACACTTTTGGCTGTGACTGTATATTATATACACACACAGTATATTATTATAGCAGTATATCCCGTACCTGCACCGAGGTGAATATCCGAGCCAGAGACCCCAGGAATAGCAGAGCAACCGTCACTGCCGACAGCTGCCCTGTGTGACCGTTCCTGTAGTTCGTCACTGCCTGTATGAGCTGCGGGATGGAGAAAAAATAAAAAGGTCAGAGTAATATACAGAGGATGCCCTGCCCCCTGCAGGGCGTTATGTACAGAGGACGCCCCTGCAGAGCGATATATAGAGGATGCCCCGCCCCCTGCAGAGTGATATGTAGAGGATGCCCCGCCCCCTGCAGAGCGATATCTATAGAGGATGCCCCGCCCTTGCAGAGCGATATACACAGAGGATGCCCCGCCCCTGCAGAGTGATACCTACAGAGGATGCCCCGCCCCTGCAGGGCGATATGTACAGGGGACGCTCCGCCCCTGCAGAGTAATTCAGACAGAAAGGCGCTGTGGCCCCGCCCCCTGTAGGATGATACAGTCAGAAGGGAGGTTAGGCGGCTCCGCCCCCTGCTGGGTGGTGTTACATGACCTTGCACTCACCCTGCTGACGATCACAGCCGGCATGTTGGTTGCCTGCAGTGCGGTGATGACAGCCATGGGGACGACAGGAGAAAGCAGGATCGCCACCAGAGCGAAGTACACACCCAGGAACAGGACACCTGGAAACACAGGAGGCGTTGATGAGAGGCAGGAAACAGAGCGAGCAGGCGAGGGGACAGTGGGCGAGGGGGCAGCGGGCGAGGGGACAGCGGGCGAGGCCTCGTACCCAGGGCGGTGCGGCCTCCGAGATGCTGGATCAGGAAGCCGATGATCAGTGTCTGTATCATCAGGAAGAGAACTTCACCCCAGGAGCTGCAAGAGACAAAGGGAGCGGTGCTGAGCTCTGCACTGATAACGTGGGGGGAAGCACACTAACAAAAGGGGTCTCACACACCTGTCAGCTTCCCCTACACTCGGTGCCGCTCCTCATCTCCATTCACTGGGCTGCAGTGACCACATACTTGTACAAATATCATCAGAAAGGACAGTGATTGGCTGCAGCGGTCACATGATGTGACAGTATACAGACACCGGCACGGAGCACAGGAGAAGCAGAACACAGGCGAGGGGTTAATAATCGCACCTAGAATACAACTATTCATTTAACCCCTTTACCCCCGAGGGTGGTTTGCACGTGAATGACCGAGCCAATTTGTACACTTCTGACCACTGTCCCTTTATGAGGTTATAACTCTGGAGCTTCTATGGATCCCGGTGGTTCTGACATTGTTTTCTCGTGACATATTGTACTTCATGATACTTATTTTGCAATTCATCAACTTTGAATTTTTATGCCCTTAACCCCTTCCCGACATGCGCCGTACTAGTATTGCTCTGCGGGAACGGAGTTCCTGCAAACCGCAGTACTAGTACGGCGGCACGATCGCGCGGCCTCACAGTGAGCGCCGCAGCGATCGCATGCGGGTGTCAGCTGTATATGACTAGCGATCGTGGGCATTTAACCCCTTCATGACCCAGCCTATTTTGACCTTAAAGACCTGGCCGTTTTTTGCAATTCTGACCAGTGTCCCTTTATGAGGTAATAACTCAGGAACGCTTCAATGGATCCTAGCGGTTCTGAGATTGTTTTTTCGTGACATATTGGGCTTCATGTTAGTGGTAAATTTAGGTCAATAAATTCTGTGTTTATTTGTGATAAAAACGGAAATTTGAGAGTTATGTGACACAAAATAGTTAATAAATAACATTTCCCACATGTCTACTTTACATCAGCACAATTTTGGAAACAAAATTGTTTTTTGCTAGGAAGTTATAAGGGATAAAATTTGACCAGCGATTTCTCATCTTTACAACGAAATTTACAAAACCATTTTTTTAGGGACCACCTCACATTTGAAGTCAGTTTGAGGGGTCTATATGGCTGAAAATACCCAAAAGTGACACCATTCTAAAAACTGCACCCCTCAAGGTGCACAAAACCACATTCCAGAAGTTTATTAACCCTTCAGGTGCTTCACAGCAGCAGAAGCAACATGGAAGGAAAAAAATGAACATTTAACTTTTTAGTCACAAAAATGATTTTTCAGCAACAATTTTTTTATTTTCCCAATGGTAAAAGGAGAAACAACCACGAAAGTTGTTGTCCAATTTGTCCTGAGTACACCGATACCTCATATGTGGGGGTAAACCACTGTTTGGGCGCACGGCAGGGCTTGGAAGGGAAGGAGCGCCATTTGACTTTTCGAATGAAAAATTGGCTGCACTCTTTAGCGGACACCATGTCACGTTTGGAGAGCCCCCGTGTGCCTAAACATTGGACCCCCCCCCACAAGTGACCCCATTTTGGAAACTGGACCCCCAAGGAACTTATCTAGATGCCTAGTGAGCACTTTTAACCCCCAGGTGCTTCACAAATTGATCCGTAAAAATGAAAAAGTACTTTTTTTTCACAAAAAATTTCTTTTCGCCTCAATTTTTTTATTTTCACATGGGCAATAGGATAAAATGGATCCTAAAATTTGTTGAGCAATTTCTCCCGAGTACACCGATACCTCACATGTGGGGGTAAACCACTGTTTGGGCACACGGCAGGGCTCGGAAGGGAAGGCGCGCCTTTTGACTTTTTGAATGGAAAATTAGCTTCAATTGTTAGAAGACACCATGTCGCGTTTGGAGAGCCCCTGTGTGCCTAAACATTGGAGCTCCCCCACAAGTGACCCCATTTTGGAAACTAGACCCCCCAAGGAACTTATCTAGATGCATACTGAGCACTTTAAATCCCCAGGTGCTTCACAGAAGTTTACAACGCAGAGCCATGAAAATAAAAAATAATTTAGCTTTCCTCAAAAATGATTTTTTAGCCTGGAATTTCCTATTTTGCCAAGGGTAATAGGAGAAATTGGACCACAAATGTTGTTGTCCAGTTTGTCCTGAGTACGCAGATACCCCATATGTGGGGGTAAACCACTGTTTGGGCGCACGGCAAGGCTCAGAAGGGAAGGAGCGCCATTTGGCTTTTTAAATGGAAAATTAGCTCCAATCATTAGCGGACACCATGTCGCGTTTGGAGAGCCCCTGTGTGCCTAAACATTGGAGATCCCCCACAAATGACCCCATTTTGGAAACTAGACCCCCAAAGGAACTAATCTAGATGTGTGGTGAGCACTTTGAACCCTCAAGTGCTTCACAGAAGTTTATAACGCAGAGCCATGAAAATTAAAAAAAAAATTATTTTCTCAAAAATGATTTTTTAGCCCGCTATTTTTTATTTTCCCAAGGGTAACAGGAGAAATTTGACCCCAAAAGTTGTTGTCCAGTTTCTCCTGAGTACGGTGATACCCCATATGTGGGGGTAAACCACTGTTTGGGCACATGCCGGGGCTCGGAAGTGAAGTAGTGACTTTTGAAATGCAGACTTTGATGGAATGCTCTGTGGGCGTCACGTTGCATTTGCAGAGCCCCTGATGTGGCTAAACAGTAGAAACCCCCCACAAGTGACCCCATTTTGGAAACTAGACCCCGAAAGGAACTTATCTAGATATGTGGTGAGCACTTTGAACCCCCAAGTGCTTCACAGAAGTTCATAACACAGAGCAGTGAAAATAATAAATACGTTTTCTTTCCTCAAAAATAATTATTTAGCCCAGAATATTTTATTTTCCCAAGGGTTACAGGAGAAATTGGACCCCAAAAGTTGTTGTCCAGTTTCTCCTGAGTACGCTGATACCCCATGTGTGGGGGTAAACCACTGTTTGGGCACACGTCGGGGCTCAGAAGGGAAGTAGTGACTTTTGAAATGCAGACTTTGATGGAATGCTCTGCGGGCGTCACGTTGCGTTTGCAGAGCCCCTGGTGTGCCTAAACAGTAGAAACCCCCCACAAGTGACCCCATTTTGGAAACTAGACCCCCAAAGGAACTTATCTAGATATGTGGTGAGCACTTTGAACCCCCAAGTGCTTCACAGACGTTTACAACGCAGAGCCGTGAAAATAAAAACTCATTTTTCTTTCCTCAAAAATGATGTTTTAGCAAGCATTTTTTTAGATTCACAAGGGTAACAGGAGAAATTGGACCCCAGTAATTGTTGCGCAGTTTGTCCTGAGTATGCTGGTACCCCATATTTGGGGGTAAACCACTGTTTGGGCACACATCGGTGCTCGGAAGTGAGGGAGCACCATTTGACTTTTTGAATACAAGATTGGCTGGAATCAATGGTGGCGCCATGTTGCGTTTGGAGACCCCTGATGTGCCTAAACAGTGGAAACCCCTCAATTCTACCTCCAACACTAACCCCCCCACACCCCTAACCCTTATCCCAACTGTAGCCATATCACACCCCTAACCACAACCCTAACCCCAACACACCCCTAACCCTAATCCCAACTGTAGCCATAACCCTAATCACAACCCTAACCACAACCCTAACCCTAAGGCTATGTGCCCACGTTGCGGATTCGTGTGAGATTTTTCAGCACCATTTTTGAAAAATCCGCGGGTAAAGGGCACTGCGTTTTACCTGCAGATTTACCGCGGATTTCCAGTGTTTTTTGTGCGGATTTCACCTGTGGATTCCTATTGAGGAACAGGTGTAAAACGCTGCGGAATCCGCACAAAGAATTGACATGCTGCGGAAAATACAACGCAGCGTTTCCGTGCTGTATTTTCCGCACCATGGGCACAGCGGATTTGGTTTTTCATATGTTTACATGGTACTGTAAACCTGATGGAACACTGCTGCGAATCCGCAGCCAAATCCGCACCGTGTGCACATAGCCTAATTCTAAAGGTATGTGCACACGCTGCGGAAAACGCTGCGGATCCGCAGCAGTTTCCCATGAGTTTACAGTTCAATGTAAACCTATGGGAAACAAAAATCGCTGTACACATGCTGCGGAAAAACTGCACGGAAACGCAGGGGTTTACATTCCGCAGCATGTCACTTCTTTCTGCGGATTCCACAGCGGTTTTACAACTGCTCCAATAGAAAATCGCAGTTGTAAAACCGCAGTGAAATGCGCAGAAAAACCGCGGTAAATCCGCCATAAATCCGCAGCGGTTTAGCACTGCGGATTTATCAAATCCGCAGCGGAAAAATCCGCAGAGGACCAGAATACGTGTGCACATACTGAAACCCTAACCCTAGCCCTACCCCTAGCCCTAACCCTAGTTCTTACCCCAACCTTAGTGGGAAAAAAAAAATATTTTTTTTTTTATTATCCCTACCTATGGGGGTGACAAGGAGGGGGGGCATTTACTATTTTTTTTATTTTGATCACTGAGATATAACCTCTCTCAGTGATCAAAACTCACTTTGGAACGAATCTGCCGGCCGGCAGATTCGGCAGGCGCACTGCACATGCGCCCGCCATTTTGGAAGATGGCGGCGCCCAGGAAAGAAGACGGACGGATCCCGGGGGGCTAGGTAAGTATAAGGGGGAGGGGGGAGATCAGGGCACGGGGGGGGGGGGGGGGGGGGCGTCGGAGCACGGGGGGAGCGGACAGGAGGACGGGGGAGCGGAGCACAGGACGGAGGGGAGCGGACCACAGATCGGTGGGGTGGGGGCACATAAGTGTTTCCAGCCATCGCCGATGATATTGCAGCATCGGCCATGGCTGGATTGTAATATTTCACCAGTTTTTTAGGTGAAATATTACAAATCGCTCTGATTGGCAGTTTCACTTTCAACAGCCAATCAGAGCGATCGTAGCCACGGGGGGGTGAAGCCACCCCCCTGGGCTAAACTACCACTCCCCCTGTCCCTGCAGATCGGGTGAAATTGGAGTTAACCCTTTCACCGGATCTGCAGGGACGCGATCTTTCTGTGACACAGCATATGCGTCACAGGTCGGATTGGCACCGACTTTCAGAACGCATACGCTGTGTCACAGGTCGGGAAGGGGTTAACCCCTCTGATGCCGCTGTCAGTAGTGACAGGAACATAGAGGGGCATAGCGCAGGGACGGGCGCTCCCTGCGCTCTCCCACCGGAACAATGCGAAGGAGTCCCCGGGTCCAAGATGGCCGCGGGGCTCCTTCCCGGTCATGAAGTGAGGTGGTTATGACCCTCACCCTCCTGCACTGCCTGTCAGATGTGCTATGCAAAGTGTCAGATCAGCGATCTGATCTAATATAGTGATGTCCCACCCTGGGACAATGTTAGAAAGTCACAAAAAAAATAGAATGTACAAAAAAACAAAAAAAAATCCCCAAAGGGGGGAAAAAAAAATTCCCAATAAATCCATTTATGTAAATAAAAAAAAAACAACAACTGTACACACATTTAGTATCGCCGCGTCCGTAACGACCCGCTCTATAAAACTATCCCACTAGTTAACCCCTTCAGTGAACACCGCAAAAAAAAAAAAAAAACGATGCAAAAAAACAACGCTTTATTATCATATCAACGAACAAAAAGTGGAATAACACGCGATCAAAAAGACGGATATAAATAGCCATGATACCGCTGAAAACGTCATCTTGTCCCGCAAAAAACGAGCCGCCATACAGCATCATCAGCGAAAATATAAAAAAGTTATAGTCCTGAGAATAAAGCGATGCCAAAATAATTATTTTTTATATAAAAGTTTTTATCGTATAAAAGCGCCAAAACATAAAAAAATGATATAAATGAGGTGTCGCTGTAATCGTACTGACCAGAAGAATAAAACTGCTTTATCAATTTTACCAAATGCGGAACGGTATAAACGCCCCCCCCCAAAAGAAATTCAGGAATAGCTGGTTTTTGTTCATTCTGCCTCCCAAAAATCGGAAAAAAAAAGCGATTAAAAAATGTCACGTGCCCGAAAATGTTACCAATAAAAACGTCAACTCGTCCCGCAAAAAACAAGACCTCACATGACTCTGTGGACCAAAATATGGAAAAATTATAGCTCTCAAAATGTGGTGATGCAAAAAACTATTTTTTGCAATAAAAAGCGTCTTTCAGTGTGTGACGGCTGCCAATCATAAAAATCCGCTAAAAAACCCGCTATAAAAGTAAATCAAACCCCCCTTCATCACCCCCTTAGTTAGGGAAAAATTTTAAAAAATGTATTTATTTCCATTTTCCCATTAGGGCTAGGGTTAGGGCTAAGGCTACAGTTAGGGTTGGGGCTAAAGTTAGGGCTAGGGTTAGGGCTAGGGCTAGGGTTGGGGCTAAAGTTAGGGCTAGGGTTAGGGCTAGGGTTAGGGCTAAGGCTACAGTTAGGGTTGGGGCTAAAGTTAGGGTTAGGGTTTAGATTACATTTGCGGTTGGGAATAGGGTTGGGATTAGGGTTAGGGGTGTGTTTGGATTAGGGTTTCAGTTATAATTGGGGGGTTTCCACTGTTTAGGCACATCAGGGGCTCTCCAAACGCGACATGGCGTCCGTTCTCAATTCCAGCCAATTCTGCGTTGAAAAACTAAAAAACAGTGCTCCTTCCCTTACGAGCTCTGCCATGCGCTCAAACAGGGATTTACCCCAACATATGGGGTATCCGGGGGCTAAAATATCATTTTCGTGGAAAAAAATATATTTTTTATTTTCACGGCTCTGCGTTATAAACTTTAGCGAAACACTTGGGGGGTTCAAAGTTCTCATAACACATCTAGATAAGTTCCCTGGGGGGTCTAGTTTCCAATATGGGGTCACTTGTGAGGGGTTTCTACTGTTTAGGTGCATCAGGGGCTCTGCAAACGCAGCATGGCGTCCGATCACAATTCCAGCCTATTTTAGGTTGAAAAAAATCAAATGGCGCTCCTTCCCTTCCAAGCTCTGCCGTGCGCCCAAACAGTGGTTCCCCCCCATATATGGGGTACCAGCGTACTCAGGACAAATTGGACAACAACTTTAGAGGTCCAATTTCTCCTGTTACCCTTGGGAAAAAAAATGCGGGCTAAAATCATTTTGCGGAAAGAAAAAATGATTTTTTCATTTTCACGGCTCTACATTCTAAACTTTTGTGAAACAATTGGGGGTACCTTAGGGGGGTCTTCTTTCCAAAATGGGGTCACTTGTGGGGGGGTTTCCACTGTTTAGGCACATCAGGGGCTCTGCAAACGCGACATGGCGTCTGATCTCAATTCCAGCCTATTTTGCATTGAAAAGTTAAGTGGCGCTCCTTCCCTTCTGAGCTTTGCCATGCGCCCAAACATATGGGGTATCAGCGTACTCAGGACAAATTGTACAACAACTTTTGGGGTGGTCCATTTCTCCTGTTACCCTTAGGAAAATAAAAAAATGTTGGTCTGAAATAAATTTGTGAAAAAAAGTTAAATGTTCATTTTTTGTAAACATTCCAAAAATTCCTGTGAAGCACGTAAAGGGTTAATAAACTTCTTGAATGTGGTTTTGAGAACCTTGAGGGGTGCAGTTTTTAGAATGGTATCACACTTGGGTATTTTCTATCATATAGACCCCTCAAAATGACTTCAAATGTGATGTGGTCCCTAAAAAAATGGTGTTGTAAAAATGAGAAATCACTGGTTTTAACCCTTATAACTCCCTAACAAAAAAAAATTTGTTTCCAAGATTGTGCTGATGTAAAGTAGACATGTGGGAAATGTTATTTATTAAGTATTTTGTGTGACATATCTCTGCGATTTAACCCCTTCACCCCAAAGACTGTTTTCAACTTCCTGACCAGGCCATTTTTTCAATTCTGACCACTGTCACTTTATGAGGTTATAACTCTGGAACGCTTCAATTGATCCCGGTGATTCTGAGACTGTTTTCTCGTGACATATTGTACTTTATGATAGTGGTAACATTTGTTCGATTTGACTTGCGTTTATTTGTGAAAAAAAAAAATGGAAATTTGGCGAAAATTTTGCAATTTTTAAACTTTTTAGTTTTCATGCCCTTAAATTAGAGAGTCATATCATACAACATAGTTAATAAATAGTCTGCTTTACATCAGCAAAATTTTGGAAACAATTTTTTTTGTTAGGAAGTTATAAGGGTTAAAAATTGACCCTAATTTTTACAACAAAATTTGCAAAACCATTTTTTTTTTTAGGCACCACCTCACACTTGAAGTGACTTTGAGGGGTCTATATGATAGAAAATGCCCAAAAGTGACACCATTCTAAAAAAAACTGCACCCCTCAAGGTGCTCAAAACCACATTCAAAAAGTTTATTAACCCTTCAGGTGTTTCACAGGAAGTTTTGGAATGTTTAAAAAAAAATTGAACATTTAACTTTTTTTTTTCCACAAAATTTTTACTTCATATCCAATTTGTTTTATTTTCCCAAGGGTAACAGGAGAAATAGGACCCCAAAAGTTGTCCAATGTGTCCTGAGTACGCTGATACCCCATATGTGGGGGTAAACCACTGTTTGGGCGCATGGCAGAGCTCGGAAGGGAAGGAGCGCAATTTGACTTTTTCAATGCAAAAATGGCTGGAATTGAGATGGGACGCCATGTCGCGTTTGGAGAGCCCCTGATGTGCCGAAACATTGAAACCCCCAATTCTAACTCCAATCCTAACCACAAACCTAACCCTGATCCCAAACCCACCTTTAGCCTCAACCCTAACGGGAAAATAGAAATAAATACATTTTTTAATTTTATTATTTTGATGAAGGGGGGTTTGATTTACTATCTAGGCTATGTGCACACAATACGGATTTAGTGCGGATCCACAGTGGATTTTTCCGTGCAGAAACGCTGCAGATCCGCACTGTGATTTACAGTACAATGTAAATCAATAGAGAAAAAAAAAAGCTGTGCAGATGGTGCGGAAAAATCCGTGCGGATTTAAAAGAAGTGCATGTCACTTCTTTTGTGCGGAACTGCAGCGTTTCTGCACCCCTCCATTATAAAAAACCAGCAGTGGTAAAAACCGCAGAAAATCCGCACAAAATCCGCGGCAAATCTGCAGCCGCGGTTTCTGCCAGGAGATGCGGATTTTGTGCAGAAAATTCTGCACCCCATTCCGCAACGTGTGCACACAGCCTTATAGCGGGATTTTTTGGCAGCCGTCACACACTAAAAGACACCTTTTATTGCATATTTTTTTCCCACAGAGTCATGTGAGGTCTTGTTTTTTGCGGGACGAGTTGACGTTTTTACTGGTAACATTTTCGGGCACGTGACATTTTTTGATCGTTTCTATTCTGATTTTTGTGAAGCAGCATGAAAAAAACCCAGCAATTCATGAATTTCTTTTGGGGGGATTATTCCGTTCCGTGTGGTATAATTGATAAAGCAGATTTATTCTTTGGGTCAGTTTTTTTATATTTTGGCGCTTTTATACAATAAAAGCTATTTTAAAAAAAAATTTTTGCAGCGCTTTCTTCTGAGAGCTATAACTTTTTTACTTTTCCAGTGATGGAGCTGTTTGGCGGCTCGTTTTTTGCAGGACAAGATGACATTTTCCTTTTTGTTCGGCTGCATGATGATAAAGCATTCATTTTAGCATTGATTTTTATGTTGTTCACTGAAGGAGTTAACTAGTGGGACAGTTTTATATGACGGATCATTACGGACTCTGCGATACCAAATATGTGTACTTTTATTGTTTAATTTTTTTCCATTAAAATATTTATTTAGAGATAGAATATTTTTTTTAAACAACATTTATACAATTATTTTAAAAAGTTTATTTTTTTCTAACTTTTTTACATTGTCCCAATATGGGACAATCATTTTTAGCACGCTGATCACTTCTATAGTATGCAGATGAGCATAGATAGAATGATAGAGTTAGAAGGGACCTCCTGGGTCATCTGGTCCAACCCCTGCTCAATGCAGGATTCACTAAATCATCCCAGACAGATGTCTGTCCAGCCTCTGTGCGAAAACTTCCATTGAAGGAGAACTCACCACCTCTCGTGGCCGCCTGTTCCACTCATTGATCCCCCTTCTAATATCCAATCTGTGTCTCCTCCCATTCAGTTTCATCCCATTACTTCTAGTCTTTCCTTGTGCAAATGAGAATAAAGATGATCCTTCTATAATGTGACAGCCCTTGAGATATTTGTACACAGCTATTAAGTCTCCTCTCAGTCTTCTTTATTACAAGCTAAACATTCCCAGATCCTGTAACCGTTCCTCATAGGACATGGTTTGCAGACCGGTCACCATTCTGGTCGCTCTTCTCTGAACTTGCTCCAGTTTGTTGAGGTCTTTTTTAAAATGTGGAGCCCAAAACTGGACCCAGTATTCCAGACGAGGCCTGACCAAAGAGGAGTAGAGGGCAATAATGACTTCGATCTAGACTGTATGCTTCTGTTAATACTTACCAGAATTGTATTTGCTCTTTTTGCTGCTGCATCACACTGTTGACTCATGTTCAGTCTGTGATCTATTAGTATACACAAGTCTTTTTCACATGTGCTGTTGATTAGTCCTATTCCTCCCATTCTGTAAATGCTTTTTTATTTTTATTGCCCAGATGTAGTACTTTGCATTTTTCCTTGTTAAAAACCATTCTGTTAGTTGCTGCCCACTGCTCCAGTTTATTTATATCTTTTTGAATCCTCTCTCGCTCTTCTCTAGTATTAGCTATCCCTCCTAGCTTTGTGTCATCAGCAAATTTAATCAGTTTATCCTCAATTCCTTAATCTAAATCATTGATAAAGATGTTGAACAATACAGGGCCCAGGACAGAACCCTGTGGTACCCCACTTGAGACATTCTTCCAACTGGACGTGCAGCCATTTACGACCACTTTTTGGGTCCGATAACTAAGCCAGTTATGAATCCACCTAACAGTTGCCCTGTCCATTCCATACTTAGTCATTTTTTCAATAAGGATGGTGTGAGATACTTTGTCAAATGCTTTGCTGAAGTCAAGATATACTGTATGTACAGCATTTCCCTGATCCACCCAGTCAGTGATTCTGTCATAGAAGGAAATTAAGTTAGTCTGACATGATTTATTACTTACAAACCCATGCTGACTCTGGTTAATCACTTCATTCTTATCCAGGTACTTACATACATATTGTTTAATATAATTTGTTCAAAGATCTTTCCTGGTATAGACGTCAGACTCACCGGCCTATAATTCCCTGGGTCTACCTTCTTCCCTTTTTGAAGATAGGAACAACATTTGCACTTCTCCGGTCTTCTGGGACTTCTCCTGTTCTCCAAGAATTTTCAAAGATTATGGAGAGTGGTTCAAAAATTTCTTCTGCTATCTCCTTCAGTACTCTGACATCTGGACCTGGAGACTTGAATTCATTTATGTTAGCTAAGTGTTTCCTCACTATCTTTCTGTTTATAGATATCCTGGATTCTTCTATTCCTTTAATAGGACAGTGAAGATCAGAAGATGTTACATTTCCTTTCTGAGAGAAAACAGATGCAAAATAGGAATTTAAAAGTTCTGCCTTCTCAACATCCTTTTTTACCATTTCATCATTTTCATCCTGTAAAAATCCTATAGCATCTTTGCCTTTTCGTTTACTTTTGACATATCCCCCAAAATCCTCTTTTACTGCTTTTGACGTCTCTTGCAAGCCTTAATTCATTGTCAGCTTTAGATAATCTGATTTGTGCCCGACAGGTTCTGCAGACAGCATTATATTCTTCTTTAGATATGCCTCCCTCTTTCCATTTGATAAACATTTCTTGTGTGTGTTCATCCACCCTGGTTTCCTTAAATGCTTCCTATTCTTCCCTTTTTGGAATTGTTAACGATTGTGCTTTGATAATCTCATTTTTCAAGATTTCCCATCCTTCCTGGACATTTTTGTCCATAAGGATATCCAGCCATTGGATCCCTCCGATTCTCTTTCTGAGTCCCTTAAAATCTGCCTTTCTGAAATCTAACCTTGATGTCTTAGGGCCCCTTCACATTAAGCGACGCTGCAGCGATACCGACAACGATCCGGATCGCTGCAGCGTCGCTGTTTGGTCGCTGGAGAGCTGTCACACAGACCGCTCTCCAGCGACCAACGATGCCGGTAACCAGGGTAAACATCGGGTAACTAAGCGCAGGGCCGCGCTTAGTAACCCGATGTTTACCCTGGTTACCATCCTAAAAGTAAAAAAAAAAACCACTACATACTTACCTACAGCTGTCTGTCCTCCAGCGCTGCGCTCTGCACTCCTCCTGTACTGGCTGTGAGCACAGCGGCCGGAAAGCAGAGCGGTGACGTCACCGCTCTGCTTTCCGGCTGACCGACGCTGACAGCCAGTGCAGGAGGAGTGCAGAGCACAGCGCCAGGGACAGACAGCGGTAGGTAAGTATGTAGTGTTTGTTTTTTTTTTTACTTTTAGGATGGTAACCAGGGTAAACATCGGGTTACTAAGCGCGGCCCTGCGCTTAGTTACCCGATGTTTACCCTGGTTACCAGTGAAGACATCGCTGGATTGGTGTCACACACGCCGATCCAGCGGTGTCAGCGGGAGATCCAGCGACGAAATAAAGTTCTGGACTTTATTCAGCGACCAACGATCTCCCAGCAGGGGCCTGATCGTTGGTCGCTGTCACACATAACGATTTCATTAACGATATCGTTGCTACGTCACAAAAAGCAACGATATCGTTAACAATATCGTTATGTGTGAAGGTACCTTTAGTCTTCACAGGTCTTCCTCCTCTAGTTATCCAAAATTCTAAAATAGAATGGTCGCTACCTCCTAGGGTCCCAGCCACTGTTACCTCCTCAACCATTTCCTCCCTGTTTATAAGGATTAGATCCAAGGTAACAGATCACCTTGTTTCCTCCCCTACCTTTTGGAAGAAAAAGTTGTCAGCAAGAGAGGATAAGAATTGGCTTGACCTGTTAGTTTTGCACGAGAGATTCCCAACAAATGTCTGGATAGTTGAAATCTCCCATGACCACTATGTCATATTTTTTAGGGAACTTGGCCATTTGATGCATAAAGAGATCATCCATATCTTCAGCTTGCTCAGGCGGCCTGTAGTAAATGCCTACAATCGTGTCCTTTCCGTTGTTCGCTCCTTGTATTCTTACCCAAACAGTTTCCGCAGAACTCCCAGTCTCTGAAGCTTGGATCTCTGTGCAGATATAGGCTTTTCTGACATACAGTGCGACACCTTCTCCTCGTTTATCAAGTCTGTTTCTTGCAAATAAGTTGTATACTTCTAGCCTTGTATTCTTGTCATGTGTATCGTCCCAAGTTTCAGTGATTCCAATTACATCATATTTCTTCTCCTGTGTTAGTAGTTCCAGTTCTCCTTGTTTGTTGCCCATGCTTTGTGCATTCGTATAGAAACATTTTAGTTTGTGATTGGTTTCTCTTTCTCCAATATTTTTATCATTTAGATTTTTTTGTCTTTGTTCTTCCCTCCCACTTCTAATAGCAGAGTTCTCCATAGTATTTGTCAGGTGTATGGCTTTTTCAGGCCTTTTGCTTCCCTTCCCTCATTGTTCTAGGTTAACACTGCCATATAAGCTGTCAGCGCTGCACTGCGCATGACCAACAAGCTTCCTAGCTCTGGTGTCCGCGCCATCAGGTCATCATGGCAACAATCGGGACTCCGCATCACGCTGCGGGGTCTCCGATGCAAAGGCAGAGGCCTGCTTCCAGAATGCTGCGATCATGTTCGATTGCAGTATTTCGGGGGTTAAAGTGCCGGGAGCGGTCTGTGACAGCTGCCGGCACCTAGTGTCGGGTGTCAGCTGTCAGAATCAGATGACACCCGGAGGCGATCGGCCGCGAACCCCCTGTGATGACGGCCGATCACTCAGACGTCCTATCCCGTCATGGTCAAATTGGCCCAAGTCACAAGGACGGAATAGTACGTCTGATGTCAGAAAGGGGTTAATATGTCACAGTCTGGACAAATCCATAACCCCTTGTAGACGCCACGATATGGGCAAAGGTGTATACAGGTCCCCCGCACCCCCTGTAAGGATGGAGATACGGGCGGGCGAGGCAGTATACAGGTCCCCAGCAGCGTCTGTAAGGATGGAGATACGAGCGAGGGTGTATACAGGTCCCCAGCAGCGTCTGTAAGGATGGAGATACGAGCGAGGGTGTATACAGGTCCCCAGCAGCGCCTGTAAGGATGGAGATACGGGCGAGGGTGTATACAGGTACCCCGCACCCCCTGTAAAGATGGAGATACGGGTGAGGGTCTATACAGGTCCCCCGCGCCCCCTGTAAGGATGGAGATACGGGCGAGGGTCTATACAGGTCCCCCGCACCCCCTGTAAGGATGGAGATACGGGTGAGGGTCTATACAGGTCCCCCGCACCCCCTCTAAGAATGGAGATACGAGTGAGTGTGTATACAGGTCCCCCGCACCCCCAGTAAGGATGGAGATACGGGCGAGGGTGTATACAGGACCCCCGCACCCCCTGTAAAGATGGAGATACGGGTGAGGGTCTATACAGGTCCCCCGCACCCCCTGTAAGGATGGAGATACGGGCGAGGGTCTATACAGGTCCCCCGCACCCCCTGTAAGGATGGAGATACGGGCGAGGGTGTATACAGGACCCCCGCACCCCCTGTAAGGATGGAGATACGGGCGAGGGTGTATACAGGACCCCCGCACCCCCTGTAAGGATGGAGATACGAGTGAGTGTGTATACAGGTCCCCCGCACCCCCAGTAAGGATGGAGATACGGGCGAGGGTGTATACAGGACCCCCGCACCCCCTGTAAAGATGGAGATACGGGTGAGGGTCTATACAGGTCCCCCGCGCCCCCTGTAAGGATGGAGATACGGGCGAGGGTCTATACAGGTCCCCCGCACCCCCTGTAAGGATGGAGATACGGGTGAGGGTGTATACAGGTCCCCCGCGCCCCCTGTAAGGATGGAGATACGGGCGAGGGTCTATACAGGTCCCCCGCACCCCCTGTAAGGATGGAGATACGGGCGAGGGTCTATACAGGTCCCCCGCACCCCCTCTAAGAATGGAGATACGAGTGAGTGTGTATACAGGTCCCCCGCACCCCCTGTAAGGATGGAGATACGGGTGAGGGTCTATACAGGTCCCCCGCACCCCCTCTAAGAATGGAGATACGAGTGAGTGTGTATACAGGTCCCCCGCACCCCCAGTAAGGATGGAGATACGGGCGAGGGTGTATACAGGACCCCCGCACCCCCTGTAAAGATGGAGATACGGGTGAGGGTCTATACAGGTCCCCCGCACCCCCTGTAAGGATGGAGATACGGGCGAGGGTCTATACAGGTCCCCCGCACCCCCTGTAAGGATGGAGATACGGGCGAGGGTGTATACAGGACCCCCGCACCCCCTGTAAGGATGGAGATACGGGCGAGGGTGTATACAGGACCCCCGCACCCCCTGTAAGGATGGAGATACGAGTGAGTGTGTATACAGGTCCCCCGCACCCCCAGTAAGGATGGAGATACGGGCGAGGGTGTATACAGGACCCCCGCACCCCCTGTAAAGATGGAGATACGGGTGAGGGTCTATACAGGTCCCCCGCGCCCCCTGTAAGGATGGAGATACGGGCGAGGGTCTATACAGGTCCCCCGCACCCCCTGTAAGGATGGAGATACGGGTGAGGGTGTATACAGGTCCCCCGCGCCCCCTGTAAGGATGGAGATACGGGCGAGGGTCTATACAGGTCCCCCGCACCCCCTGTAAGGATGGAGATACGGGCGAGGGTCTATACAGGTCCCCCGCGCCCCCTGTAAGGATGGAGATACGGGTGAGGGTGTATACAGGTCCCCCGCACCCCCTGTAAGGATGGAGATACGGGCGAGGGTGTATACAGGACCCCCGCACCCTCTGTAAGGATGGAGATACAGGCGAGGGTGTATACAGGTCCCCCGCACCCCCTGTAAGGATGGAGATACGGGCGAGGGTGTATACAGGACCCCCGCACCCTCTGTAAGGATGGAGATACGGGCGAGGGTATATACAGGTCCCCCGCAGCACCTGAGAGTAGGAAAGATGCATCTCACCTGAAAGGAAACTCGCGGGTGATGCTGTACACCATGGTGCCCGACAGCGCCAGCAATTCCAGGAGGATGGACTTGAAGCTGAGCCCCTCCGCCGTCCCGGAGCGCAAGATCTTCACAATCTGCGGCACCTTCACTGCGAACAGGAAGCCATGAGGTTACATCAGCCATGAGACCATCCCAGAAACAAAGAGCCGTCCCCACAAATACACCGCCGCCCCAATAGTGATGGGCTGTCCCCGTGAACGCACCTCCGCCCCAGTAATAGGCCGCTCCCCACCACTACACCGCCTCAGTAACGATGGGCCGTCCCCACAACCACACCGCCCCCCAGTAGCAATAGTCTGTCCCCACAAGTAGCGATGGTCCGTCTCTGCGACTGCAACTCCGCCTCAGTAACGATGGGCCATCCCCACGACCGCACCACCACCCCAGGTACGATGGGGAATGCCCGCGACCGCACTGCCTCCCCAATAACAATGGGCCGTTTCCACAACCACACCACCACCATGGTAATGATGGGCCATCACGGTAACGATGGGCTGCCCCCCTGACGACACTGCCCCAGTAATGATCGGTCGTCCTGGCCATCAGCCAAGTCATATACGTACAGATCAGCCCCGCTGACCATCTTGCATATCTAACAGCAGTGGCTGAGGACAGCACAGGGATATGACGGGCCGTACTAATGATTACAGCCCAGACACTCAGGACTGAGGCGCCTCCAGGGTGCAGCGCTCCCCTACGGCCGGAGAGCACCATCCATACAGGACTCGGCCTACAAAGATTACTCCCATAAATAAAAACTCAGTAGGAAAATACAATATGGTTTTTGAAACATTGAACAATTGCATAAAAACATTAAAAGAAGACATTAAGGAGAGAAAAATCATTGGGTGAGTATACGAAACATATTCCTCTGAGGAAGCATTACCAGCGAAAGGTGCACATCTGGGTAATTCTGTGGATACGTGTCTGGTCGGTGGACATTGTGGGCTGCTCCTTGGTTTAGCACCAGCACTGGAGAGTATATGAAGCAGTGACCGCCTCATGCACACAATACTTGAGGATGGAGTCTGACAGGCGGCTTCACGGGAGCGCCAAGCTGGCGGTGGGAATGTTGGAATAAGGGTGGTACGCTGCGGCTCTGGCCGGGTACCTCAGAAGAGGATCAGACAGGATGAAAGTAAAATTGAGCGGTCATGGAGAGCGCAAGCGACATAGTACAGCTCGTGTTAAGTCTTCATTTATTAGTTCCACAACGCGTTTCAGTGGAATGGCGCCGTCTTCCTCTGGTGATCGTTATACATAGTGGGATAGGGAAGGTATGGGATGTAAATTCACGCGCCCCATTCAATATACAGACGCATCACTTAGGAGTCCTACACGCAAAACAACCCGGGTTGGAATTTATCCGGGTTGCAGAGGAAGGTGAGGACTTGAGAGTTGTGTTGCTAGGGGCCACAAGATTCCTAAGAGTTCGATTTTTCCGAAAAATCGTTTCGGGTTGTGTGGGTATGTGTGTTGATAGTATCGGGTCCTCTATGGGGATAAACCAGAATTTTTTAACAAGATTACGTATGGTGACATTGGATTGGTTAAAAGTAGTGATAACTCCAGTTCACCAAATCTGAGGATTTACTTGGCATGTTCTCCCTAGATTTTATTTTCTCAATGCATTTCTTTTGCGTGAATGCTCTAGCCCTGGTGAAGGCATCAACAACCAACTTCTTAGGGTAGCCTTTACTCCTGAAACGATCTTTTAGCATCTCGGCCTCCGTACAGTTCTTTCTGACCCTCCAATATTGCCCATAAGGGATATTTCAGATCCACTTCGGGAGGTGGCCACTGCTGAAGCTGAGATAGCGGTTTACATCCACCTTTTTGAAGTGGGTCGACGTGCACCATCAAATCCAAAAATTGGATCATTGTATTGGATATATTAGCTGTGAATTTGAGCCCCCAGGAATTAAGAGTTCAGGGATTGAACAAAATCTAGTGCTTCCCGTTCAGACCCAGTCCCGATGATGAAGAGGTCGTCAATGAAGCGACGGTACATAGCAATTTTACCAACGCCAATGGGGACTGCGCGACGAAGACAGATTCGAATGCCCCCATAAACAAAATTTGCATAACTGGGGACAAATCTCGTCCCCATCGCGCAGCCCCTCACTTGGCGGTAAAAAAAAAAACCTTCAAAACAAAAGACATTATTCTCAAGAACAAACATTATGGCTTTTTTCCAAAAAATCCATTTGCAAGGGACGTAGTTGATAAGAATTGAGACACCACCTCGATACAATTTAATAAGAAGGGAGAGTTATTGGATTTTTAAAGTTGGCACATTGGCCCCTGACGGGTAAACCTCACTATTGAGAAAGTCATGTAATATATGTACGTTATTTTTTTATGTATATTGTTTTTTAATTCGCTTTTAGGTTGCTTCTATTTATATGTGTTGCATATGTTTTTATATTTTTTATTGCAGCCATAATCTGCATTTTTAATCACGTGGGCTTTCTGAAGAATTGCTTCCTAATTTCCATAGGCTGCTCCTCCTTTATATACCTTCCCTATCCCACTCTGTATAACGACCACCTGAGGAGGACGGAGCCATTCCGGTGAAACGCGTTATGGAAACTAATAAATGAAGACTTTACACGAGCTGAACTACGTCGCTTGCGCTCTCCATGACGGCTCCATTTTGCTTTCATCATGCACACAATACTTGGCTTTGGACTTCTAGTTTATTGGTTGCAATGATTTCTGGATGTTCACAGTCACTTTATTAGTCACTATTGAATAGAACGAATACAATGTAACATTGACTTGTGTGTGATCGGTTCTATTTCTTGTATCTGGATCTACGACTTGCTTGTGGCCTCTAGGTGGAGACCTTGCCGCAAACACCGTCCATGATATTGGCACATGTGGTATGTAACGTCCATACTTTCTCCATACGGCACTGCACTTTATATATAAATATATATGTAAATGATCACTCGGAATCCTACTCTGGACCGATTACACGAGGCTTTGTATACTTACCCCATGATTTTCCTCTGCCTGACTCTTCCTTTAATAAGTTTTCATGCGTTTGTTGAATGTTTCAATAAAGATATTGCACTTTCCTACTGAGTTTCTACTGCTGGGAGTCATCTTTGTAGCCTATGATTGCTACTTCTGAATATGGGCTTCTAATCCAGGACTCACCCAGGATGGACCCGACGATGATCCCGATCCCCAAGATCTTACTGATAAGAATCTTCACACAATCAACTGCAAGAAAAAAAAAAAAAAAAAAAAAAAAAAAAAAAAGAACATCAGCAACATGACCCTGACCAAGAGAAGGGTGCGGGGTACACAGCCCACCTGCAGAAGGGACCCTGAGCAGCACCCCAACATGACCCCGACCAAGAGAGGGGAACGGGGTACACAGCCCACCTGCAGAAGGGACCACGAGCTGCACCCCAACATGACCCCGACCAAGAGAGGGGTGTGGGGTACACAGCCCACCTGCAGAAGGGACCCTGAGCAGCACCCCAACATGACCCCGACCAAGAGAGGGGAACGGGGTACACAGCCCACCTGCAGAAGGGACCCTGAGCAGCACCCCAACATGACCCCGACCAAGAGAGGGGAGAGGGGTACACAGCCCCCCTGCAGAAGGGACCACGAGCTGCACCCCAACATGACCCCGACCAAGAGAGGGGTGTGGGGTACACAGCCCCCCTGCAGAAGGGACCCTGAGCAGCACCCCAACATGACCCCGACCAAGAGAGGGGAACGGGGTACACAGCCCACCTGCAGAAGGGACCCTGAGCAGCACCCCAACATGACCCTGACCAAGAGAGGGGTGTGGGGTACACAGCCCACCTGCAGAAGGGACCCTGAGCAGCACCCCAACATGACCCCGACCAAGAGAGGGGAACGGGGTACACAGCCCACCTGCAGAAGGGACCCTGAGCTGCACCCCAACATGACCCTGACCAAGAGAGGGGAGAGGGGTACACAGCCCACCTGCAGAAGGGACCCTGAGCAGCACCCCAACATGACCCCGACCAAGAGAGGGGAGAGGGGTACACAGCCCACCTGCAGAAGGGACCACGAGCTGCACCCCAACATGACCCTGACCAAGAGAGGGGCACGGGGTACACAGCCCACCTGCAGAAGGGACCCTGAGCAGCACCCCAACATGACCCCGACCAAGAGAGGGGTGTGGGGTACACAGCCCCCCTGCAGAAGGGACCCTGAGCAGCACCCCAACATGACCCCGACCAAGAGAGGGGAGAGGGGTACACAGCCCACCTGCAGAAGGGACCCTGAGCAGCACCCCAACATGACCCCGACCAAGAGAGGGGTGTGGGGTACACAGCCCACCTGCAGAAGGGACCACGAGCAGCACCCCAACATGACCCCGACCAAGAGAGGGGTGTGGGGTACACAGCCCACCTGCAGAAGGGACCCTGAGCAGCACCCCAACATGACCCTGACCAAGAGAGGGGTGCGGGGTACACAGCCCACCTGCAGAAGGGACCCTGAGCAGCACCCCAACATGACCCTGACCAAGAGAGGGGCACGGGGTACACAGCCCACCTGCAGAAGGGACCCTGAGCAGCACCCCAACATGACCCTGACCAAGAGAGGGGCACTGCGTACACAGCCCACCTGCAGAAGGGACCCTGAGCAGCACCCCAACATGACTCCGACCAAGAGAGGGGTACACAGCCCCCCTGCAGAAGGGACCACGAGCTGCACCCCAACATGACCCGGACCAAGAGAGGGGTGCGGGGTACACAGCCCACCTGCAGAAGGGACCCTGAGCAGCACCCCAACATGACCCCGACCAAGAGAGGGGAATGGGGTACACAGCCCACCTGCAGAAGGGACCCTGAGCAGCACCCCAACATGACCCCTGTTGTGAATTCTGTGGCTGAATTCACTCCTGTGGTCACAAGTGGTACTGCAGCTTCTGAGCTTCCTCCCTCAGGTGTTCTGGTGAGCTCGTTAACTGCTTCATTACTTAACTCCGCCTGATGCTGCTATCCTTGCTCCTTGTCAATGTTTCAGTGTTGGATCTGAGCTTCTCCTGATTGTTCCTGTGACCTGCTGCTCTGTATAGCTAAGTGCTTTTTGCTTTTTTGTTGCTTTTTTTTCTGTCCAGCTTGTCTTTTGTTTTGCTGGAAGCTCTGAGACGCAATGGGTGTACCGCCGTGCCGTTAGTTCGGCACGGTGGTTTTTTTTTTTGCCCCCTTTGCGTGGTTTTGCTTTAGGGTTTTTTGTAGACTGCAAAGTTCGCTTTACTGTCCTCGCTCTGTCCTAGAATATCGGGCCCCACTTTGCTGAATCTATTTCATCCCTACGTTTTGTCTTTTCATCTTACTCACAGTCATTATATGTGGGGGGCTGCCTTTTCCTTTGGGGAATTTCTCTGGGGCAAGTCAGGCCTATTTTTCTATCTTCAGGCTAGCTAGTTTCTTAGGCTGTGCCGAGTTGCCTAGGTAGTTGTTAGGCGCAATCCACAGCCGCTTTTAGTTGTGTTTAGGATAGGATCAGGTGTGCAGTCTACAGAGTTTCCACGTCTCAGAGCTCGTTCTTGTATTTTTGGGTATTTGTCAGATCACTGTGTGCGCTCTGATCGCTAAGCACACTGTGTTTCTGGATTGCCTTCATAACACCTGTCATTAGCAAACATAACAGTACAAGGAGCCAAACTAATGATTCTCAATAGAGGGAAAGAAAAAGTTCTGACATCATTTTTTTTTTTTCTGCTCTGTGTTCACTTTTTTTTTTTCCCCTAGACATTTGGGTGATTCTGGACACAGGTGTGGACATGGATATTCAGGGTCTGTGCTCTTCAATGGATAATCTCGTTATAAATGTACAAAAGATTCAAGATACTATTGATCAGAAATCTATGTTAGAACCAAGAATTCCTATTCCTGATTTGTTTTTTGGAGATAGAACAAAGTTTCTAAGTTTCAAAAATAATTGTAAGCTATTTCTGGCCTTGAAACCTCATTCTTCTGGTAATCCTATTCAACAGGTTTTGATTATTATTTCTTTTTTGCGCGGCGACCCTCAAGACTGGGCATTTTCTCTTGCGCCAGGAGACCCTGCATTGAGTAGTGTCGATGCGTTTTTCCTGGCGCTCGGATTGCTGTACGATGAGCCTAATTCAGTGGATCAGGCTGAGAAAAATTTGCTGGCTTTGTGCCAGGGTCAGGATGATATAGAAGTATATTGTCAGAAATTTAGGAAATGGTCAGTACTCACTCAGTGGAATGAATCTGTGCTGGCAGCTTTGTTCAGAAAGGGTCTCTCTGAGGCTCTTAAGGATGTCATGGTGGGATTTCCTATGCCTGCTGGTTTGAATGAGTCTTTGTCTTTGGCCATTCAGATCGGTCGACGCTTGCGCGAGCGTAAATCTGTGCACCATTTGGCGGTACTGCCTGAGGTTAAACCTGAGCCTATGCAGTGCGATAGGACTATGACTAGAGTTGAACGGCAGGAATACAGACGTCTGAATGGTCTGTGTTTCTACTGTGGTGATTCCACTCATGCTATTTCTGATTGTCCTAAGCGCACTAAGCGGTCCGCTAGGTCTGCCGTCATTGGTACTGTACAGTCCAAATTCCTTCTGTCCATTACCTTGATATGCTCTTTGTCGTCGTTTTCTGTCATGGCGTTTGTGGATTCGGGCGCTGCCCTGAATCTGATGGATTTGGATTATGCTAAACGTTGTGGGTTTTTTTTGGAGCCTTTGCGGTGTCCTATTCCATTGAGAGGAATTGATGCTACACCTTTAGCCAAGAATAAACCTCAATACTGGGCCCAGCTGACCATGTGCATGGCTCCTGCACATAAGGAAGTTATTCGCTTTCTGGTGTTGCATAATCTGCATGATGTGGTCGTGTTGGGGTTGCCATGGCTACAAACCCATAATCCAGTATTGGATTGGAATTCCATGTCGGTATCCAGCTGGGGTTGTCAGGGGGTACATGGTGATGTTCCATTTTTGTCGATTTCGTCATCCACCCCTTCTGAGGTCCCAGAGTTCTTGTCTGATTATCAGGATGTATTTGAAGAGCCCAAGTCCGATGCTCTACCTCCGCATAGGGATTGTGATTGTGCTATCAATTTGATTCCTGGTAGTAAATTCCCTAAAGGTCGATTATTTAATTTATCCGTGCCCGAACACGCCGCTATGCGCAGTTATGTGAAGGAATCCCTGGAGAAGGGACATATTCGCCCATCGTCATCACCACTGGGAGCAGGGTTCTTCTTTGTAGCCAAGAAGGATGGTTCGCTGAGACCGTGTATTGATTACCGCCTTCTTAATAAGATCACTGTTAAATTTCAGTATCCCTTGCCATTGTTATCTGACTTGTTTGCTCGGATTAAGGGGGCTAGTTGGTTCACTAAGATAGATCTTCGTGGTGCGTATAATCTGGTGAGAATCAGGCAAGGAGATGAATGGAAAACTGCATTCAATACGCCCGAGGGTCATTTTGAGTATCTAGTGATGCCGTTCGGACTTGCCAATGCTCCATCTGTGTTTCAGTCTTTTATGCATGACATCTTCCGTGAGTATCTGGATAAATTCCTGATTGTTTACTTGGATGACATTTTGATCTTCTCAGATGATTGGGAGTCTCATGTGAAGCAGGTCAGAATGGTTTTTCAGGTCCTGCGTGCTAACTCTTTGTTTGTGAAGGGATCAAAGTGTCTCTTCGGTGTGCAGAAAGTTTCATTTTTGGGGTTCATCTTTACCCCTTCTACTATCAAGATGGATCCAGTTGAGGTCCAAGCCATCCAGGATTGGATTCAGCCGACATCTCTGAAAAGTCTGCAAAAGTTCCTGGGCTGTGCTAATTTTTATCGTCGCTTCATCTGTAATTTTTCTAGCATTGCCAAACCATTGACCGATTTGACCAAGAAGGGTGCTGATTTGGTTAATTGGTCTTCTGCTGCTGTGGAAGCTTTTCAGGAGTTGAAGCGTCGTTTTTGTTCTGCCCCTGTGTTGTGTCAGCCAGATGTTTCTCTTCCGTTCCAGGTCGAGGTTGATGCTTCTGAGATTGGAGCAGGGGCGGTTTTGTCACAGAGAGGTTCTGATTGCTCAGTGATGAAACCATGTGCTTTCTTTTCCAGGAAGTTTTCGCCCGCTGAGCGTAATTATGATGTGGGCAATCGAGAGTTGCTGGCCATGAAGTGGGCATTCGAGGAGTGGCGTCATTGGCTTGAAGGAGCTAAGCATCGCGTGGTGGTATTGACTGATCATAAGAACTTGACTTATCTCGAGTCTGCCAAGCGCTTGAATCCTAGACAGGCCCGTTGGTCGTTATTTTTTGCCCGCTTCGACTTTGTGATTTCGTACCTTCCGGGCTCTAAAAATGTGAAGGCGGATGCTCTGTCTAGGAGTTTTGTGCCCGACTCTCCGGGTTTATCTGAGCCAGCGGGTATCCTCAAGGAAGGAGTCATTGTGTCTGCCATCTCCCCTGATTTGCGGCGGGTGCTGCAAAAATTTCAGGCGAATAAACCTGATCGTTGTCCAGCAGAGAAACTGTTCGTCCCTGATAGGTGGACTAATAAACTTATCTCTGAACTTCATTGTTCGGTGTTGGCTGGTCATCCTGGAATCTTTGGTACCAGAGAGTTAGTGGCTAGATCCTTCTGGTGGCCATCTCTGTCACGGGATGTACGTACTTTTGTGCAGTCCTGTGGGATTTGTGCTAGGGCTAAGCCCTGCTGTTCTCGTGCCAGTGGGTTGCTTTTGCCCTTGCCGGTCCCAAAGAGGCCTTGGACACATATTTCGATGGATTTCATTTCTGACCTTCCCGTTTCTCAAAAGATGTCAGTCATTTGGGTGGTCTGTGATCGCTTTTCTAAAATGGTCCATCTGGTACCCTTGTCTAAATTGCCTTCCTCCTCTGATTTGGTGCCTTTGTTCTTCCAGCATGTGGTTCGGTTGCATGGCATTCCTGAGAATATTGTTTCTGACAGAGGTTCCCAGTTTGTTTCAAGGTTTTGGCGAGCCTTTTGTGGTAGGATGGGCATTGACCTATCCTTTTCCTCGGCTTTCCATCCTCAGACTAATGGCCAGACCTAACGAACCAATCAGACCTTGGAAACATATCTGAGATGTTTTGTTTCTGCAGACCAGGATGATTGGGTGTCCTTTTTGCCGTTGGCTGAGTTCGCCCTTAATAATCGGGCCAGCTCGGCTACCTTGGTCTCTCCATTTTTTTGCAATTCTGGGTTCCATCCTCGTTTCTCTTCAGGACAGGTTGAGTCTTCGGACTGTCCTGGTGTGGATTTTGTGGTGGATAGGTTGCAGCAGATCTGGACTCAGGTAGTGGACAATTTGATCTTGTCCCAGGAGAAAGCTCAACTTTTCGCTAATCGCAGACGCCGTGTGGGTCCCCGACTTCGTGTTGGGGATCTGGTTTGGTTATCTTCTCGTCATATTCCTATGAAGGTTTCCTCTCCTAAATTTAAACCTCGTTTTATTGGTCCGTATAGGATTTCTGAGGTTCTCAATCCTGTGTCTTTTCGTTTGACCCTCCCAGACTCCTTTTCCATACATAATGTATTCCATAGGTCGTTGTTGCGGAGATACGTGGCACCTATGGTTCCATCTGTTGAGCCTCCTGCCCCGGTTTTGGTGGAGGGGGAATTGGAGTATATTGTGGAGAAGATTTTGGATTCTCGTGTTTCTAGACGGAAACTCCAGTATCTGGTTAAATGGAAGGGTTATGCTCAGGAAGATAATTCCTGGGTTTTTGCCTCTGATGTTCATGCTTCCGATCTTGTTCGTGCCTTTCATGCGGCTCATCCTGGTCGGCCTGGGGGCTCTGGTGAGGGTTCGGTGACCCCTCCTCAAGGGGGGGGTACTGTTGTGAATTCTGTGGCTGAATTCACTCCTGTGGTCACAAGTGGTACTGCAGCTTCTGAGCTTCCTCCCTCAGGTGTTCTGGTGAGCTCGTTAACTGCTTCATTACTTAACTCCGCCTGATGCTGCTATCCTTGCTCCTTGTCAATGTTTCAGTGTTGGATCTGAGCTTCTCCTGATTGTTCCTGTGACCTGCTGCTCTGTATAGCTAAGTGCTTTTTGCTTTTTTGTTGCTTTTTTTTCTGTCCAGCTTGTCTTTTGTTTTGCTGGAAGCTCTGAGACGCAAAGGGTGTACCGCCGTGCCGTTAGTTCGGCACGGTGGGGGTTTTTTTGCCCCCCTTTGCGTGGTTTTGCTTTAGGGTTTTTTGTAGACTGCAAAGTTTGCTTTACTGTCCTCGCTCTGTCCTAGAATATCGGGCCCCACTTTGCTGAATCTATTTCATCCCTACGTTTTGTCTTTTCATCTTACTCACAGTCATTATATGTGGGGGGCTGCCTTTTCCTTTGGGGAATTTCTCTGGGGCAAGTCAGGCCTATTTTTCTATCTTCAGGCTAGCTAGTTTCTTAGGCTGTGCCGAGTTGCCTAGGTAGTTAGGCGCAATCCACAGCCGCTTTTAGTTGTGTTTAGGATAGGATCAGGTGTGCAGTCTACAGAGTTTCCACGTCTCAGAGCTCGTTCTTGTATTTTTGGGTATTTGTCAGATCACTGTGTGCGCTCTGATCGCTAAGCACACTGTGTTTCTGGATTGCCTTCATAACACCTGTCATTAGCAAACATAACAGACCCCGACCAAGAGAGGGGTGCGGGGTACACAGCCCACCTGCAGAAGGGACCCTGAGCAGCACCCCAACATGACCCCGACCAAGAGAGGGGCACGGGGTACACAGCCCACCTGCAGAAGGGACCCTGAGCAGCACCCCAACATGACCCCGACCAAGAGAGGGGAACGGGGTACACAGCCCACCTGCAGAAGGGACCCTGAGCAGCACCCCAACATGACCCCGACCAAGAGAGGGGTGCGGTGTACACAGCCCACCTGCAGCAGGGACCCTGAGCAGCACCC
The DNA here is from genome assembly GCF_032444005.1 of Ranitomeya imitator. Lineage (NCBI taxonomy): Eukaryota > Metazoa > Chordata > Amphibia > Anura > Dendrobatidae > Ranitomeya > Ranitomeya imitator. Next base: position 720,126,461 of record NC_091285.1, read on the forward strand.
CAACATGACCCCGACCAAGAGAGGGGTGCGGGGTACAGAGCCCACCTGCAGAAGGGACCCTGAGCAGCACCCCAACATGACTCCGACCAAGAGAGGGGAGAGGGGTACACAGCCCCCCTGCAGAAGGGACCACGAGCTGCACCCCAACATGACCCTGACCAAGAGAGGGGCACGGGGTACACAGCCCACCTGCAGAAGGGACCCTGAGCAGCACCCCAACATGACTCCGACCAAGAGAGGGGAGAGGGGTACACAGCCCCCCTGCAGAAGGGACCACGAGCTGCACCCCAACATGACCCTGACCAAGAGAGGGGCACGAGGTACACAGCCCCCCTGCAGAAGGGACCCTGAGCAGCACCCCAACATGACTCCGACCAAGAGAGGGGAACGGGGTACACAGCCCACCTGCAGAAGGGACCCTGAGCAGCACCCCAACATGACCCCGACCAAGAGAGGGGAACGGGGTACACAGCCCACCTGCAGAAGGGACCCTGAGCAGCACCCCAACATGACCCCGACCAAGAGAGGGGAGAGGGGTACACAGCCCACCTGCAGAAGGGAACCTGAGCAGCACCCCGACCAAGAGAGGGGTGTGGGGTACACAGCCCACCTGCAGAAGGGACCCTGAGCAGCACCCCAACATGACCTCAACCAAGAGAGGGGTGCGGGGTACACAGCCCACCTGCAGAAGGGACCCTGAGCAGCACCCCAGCATGACTCCGACCAAGAGGGGTGCGGGGTACACAGCCCACCTGCAGAAGGGACCACGAGCTGCACCCCAACATGACCCTGACCAAGAGAGGGGTGCGGGGTACACAGCCCACCTGCAGAAGGGACCCTGAGCAGCACCCCAACATGACCCCGACCAAGAGAGGGGCACGGGGTACACAGCCCACCTGCAGAAGGGACCCTGAGCAGCACCCCAACATGACCCCGACCAAGAGAGGGGTGCGGGGTACACAGCCCACCTGCAGAAGGGACCCTGGGCAGCACCCCAACATGACCCCGACCAAGAGAGGGGTGCGGGGTACACAGCCCACCTGCAGAAGGGACCACGAGCTGCACCCCAACATGACCCGGACCAAGAGAGGGGCACGGGGTACACAGCCCACCTGCACAAGGGACCCTGAGCAGCACCCCAACATGACCCCGACCAAGAGAGGGGTGCGGGGTACACAGCCCACCTGCAGAAGGGACCCTGGGCAGCACCCCAACATGACCCCGACCAAGAGAGGGGTGCGGGGTACACAGCCCACCTGCAGAAGGGACCCTGAGCAGCACCCCAACATGACCCTGACCAAGAGGGGTGCGGGGTACACAGCCCACCTGCAGAAGGGACCCTGAGCAGCACCCCAACATGACCTCAACCAAGAGAGGGGTGCGGGGTACACAGCCCACCTGCAGAAGGGACCCTGAGCAGCACCCCAACATGACCCCGACCAAGAGAGGGGTGCGGGGTACACAGCCCACCTGCAGAAGGGACCACGAGCTGCACCCCAACATGACCCGGACCAAGAGAGGGGCACGGGGTACACAGCCCAACTGCACAAGGGACCCTGAGCAGCACCCCAACATGACCCCGACCAAGAGAGGGGTGTGGGGTACACAGCCCACCTGCAGAAGGGACCCTGAGCAGCACCCCAACATGACCCCGACCAAGAGAGGGGTGCGGGGTACACAGCCCACCTGCAGAAGGGACCCTGAACAGCACCCCAAACATGCGTTCTCCATGCGTTGTACAGCATCATGTAAACGTATGGAAAACAAAATCCGCAGTGCACACACTGCAGAAGAAAACGTGCGGAAACGCTGTGTTGTATTTTCCGCAGCATGTCAGTTCTTTGTGCGGATTCTGCAGCGGTTTACACCTGCTCCTCAATAGGAATCCACAGGTGTAAAACCACAGGGGAATCTGCACAAAAACTGCGGTAAATCCAGGAGTAATTCGCAGTGCGGTTTACCTGCGGATGTTGCAAAAAACAGTGCAGGAAAAATAAGCACACCAATCCGCAACGTGGGCACATAGCCTGAACACGAGAGGGGCAATGTACACAAACCCCCCTGCAGAATGGCCCCTAAAAAGCACAACATGACCATGAAAGGGGCGCAGGGTACGCAGTTCTACCTGAAGAAAAACCTCTGTGCAACATCCCAACATGGCCCCCACCAGCAGAGGGGTGCGGGGTACAAAGCTACACCTGCAGAAAGGAGAAGGGCCCCTGATCAGCATCCCAACACGAGTGGGGCGCAAGATACAAAACCCACCTGGGGAAGTGCCCTAAAGTAGCACCCCAACACGGCCCAAACCATGAGAGGGGCATTGAGTACACAGCCCACCTAGAGGAACCCCTAAGCAGCACCCCAACATGGCCCCGATCACGAGAGGGGTGCAGGGTCCATATTGGGGGCACAGAGCCCCTCAGTCTGCGGGTTGGATCCATATTGAGAGCTCAGTGCCCCTCATTCGGGGGCTCGTTACATATTGGGGGCTCAGTGCTCTCAGTCGGGGGCTGGTTACATATTGGGGGCTCAGTGCTCCTCTGTCAGGGCCTCAAATATTGGGGGCTCAGTGCTCCTCAGTCAGGGCCTCAAATATTGGGGGCTCAGTGCTCCTCAGTCGGGGGCTCTTACATGTCGGGGGCTCGTTACATGTCGGGGGCTCAGTGCTCCTCAGTCGGGGGCTCGTTACATATTGGGGGCTCAGTGCTCCTCAGTCGGGGGCTCGTTACATATTGGGGGCTCAGTGCTGCTCAGTCGGGGGCTCGTTACATATTGGGGGCTCAGTGCTGCTCAGTCGGGAGCTCGTTACATATTGGGGGCTCAGTGCTCCTCAGTCGGGGCTCGTTACATATTGGGGGCTCAGTTCCCCTCAGTCGGGGGTCGTTACATGTCGGGGGCTCAGTGCTCCTCAGTCGGGGCCTCGTTACATGTCGGGGGCTCAGTGCTCCTCAGTCGGGGGCTCGTTACATGTCGGGGGCTCAGTGCTGCTCAGTCGGGAGCTCGTTACATATTGGGGGCTCAGTTCCCCTCAGTCGGGGGCTCGTTACATGTCGGGGGCTCAGTGCTCCTCAGTCGGGAGCTCGTTACATATTGGGGGCTCAGTGCTCCTCAGTCGGGAGCTCGTTACATATTGGGGGCTCAGTGCTCCTCAGTCGGGGGCTTGTTACATATTGGGGGCTCAGCGCTCCTCAGTCAGGGGTTCAGTGCTCCTCAGTCGGGGGTTGTTACATGTCGGGGGCTCGTTACATGTCGGGGGCTAAGTTCCCCTCAGTCGGGGGCTCGTTACATGTTGGGGGCTCGTTACATGTCAGGGGCCTGTTACATGTCGGGGGCTCAGTGCTCCTCAATCGGGGGTCGTTACATGTCGGGGGCTCAGTGCTCCTCAGTCGGGGGCTCGTTACATATCGGGGGCTCAGCGCTCCTCAGTCAGGGGCTCAGTGCTCCTCAGTCGGGGGCTTGTTACATATTGGGGGCTCAGCGCTCCTCAGTCGGGGGTTCAGTGCTCCTCAGTCGGGGGTCGTTACATGTCGGGGGCTCAGTGCTCCTCAGTCGGGGGCTCTTACATGTCGGGGGCTCGTTACATGTCGGGGGCTCAGTGCTCCTCAGTCGGGGGCTCGTTACATATTGGGGGCTCAGTGCTCCTCAGTCGGGGGCTCGTTACATATTGGGGGCTCAGTGCTGCTCAGTCGGGGGCTCGTTACATATTGGGGGCTCAGTGCTGCTCAGTCGGGAGCTCGTTACATATTGGGGGCTCAGTGCTCCTCAGTCGGGGCTCGTTACATATTGGGGGCTCAGTTCCCCTCAGTCGGGGGTCGTTACATGTCGGGGGCTCAGTGCTCCTCAGTCGGGGCCTCGTTACATGTCGGGGGCTCAGTGCTCCTCAGTCGGGGGCTCGTTACATGTCGGGGGCTCAGTGCTGCTCAGTCGGGAGCTCGTTACATATTGGGGGCTCAGTTCCCCTCAGTCGGGGGCTCGTTACATGTCGGGGGCTCAGTGCTCCTCAGTCGGGAGCTCGTTACATATTGGGGGCTCAGTGCTCCTCAGTCGGGAGCTCGTTACATATTGGGGGCTCAGTGCTCCTCAGTCGGGGGCTTGTTACATATTGGGGGCTCAGCGCTCCTCAGTCAGGGGTTCAGTGCTCCTCAGTCGGGGGTTGTTACATGTCGGGGGCTCGTTACATGTCGGGGGCTAAGTTCCCCTCAGTCGGGGGCTCGTTACATGTTGGGGGCTCGTTACATGTCAGGGGCCTGTTACATGTCGGGGGCTCAGTGCTCCTCAATCGGGGGTCGTTACATGTCGGGGGCTCAGTGCTCCTCAGTCGGGGGCTCGTTACATATCGGGGGCTCAGCGCTCCTCAGTCAGGGGCTCAGTGCTCCTCAGTCGGGGGCTTGTTACATATTGGGGGCTCAGCGCTCCTCAGTCGGGGGTTCAGTGCTCCTCAGTCGGGGGTCGTTACATGTCGGGGGCTCAGTGCTCCTCAGTCGGGGGGCTCGTTACATGTCGGGGGCTCAGTGCTCCTCAGTCGGGGGCTTGTTACATATCGGGGGCTCAGCGCTCCTCAGTCGGGGGCTCAGTGCTCCTCAGTCGGGGGCTTGTTACATATTGGGGGCTCAGCGCTCCTCAGTCGGGGGTTCAGTGCTCCTCAGTCGGGGGGCTCGTTACATGTCAGGGGCTCAGTGCTCCTCAGTCGGGGGCTCAGTGCTCCTCAGTCGGGGGCTTGTTACATATTGGGGGCTCAGTGCTCCTCAGTCGGGGGCTCGTTACATATTGGGGCTCAGTGCTCCTCAGTCGGGGGCTCGTTACATATTGGGGGCTCAGTGCTGCTCAGTCGGGAGCTCGTTACATATTGGGGGCTCAGTGCTCCTCAGTCGGGGGCTCGTTACATGTTGGGGGCTCGTTACATGTCAGGGGCCTGTTACATGTCGGGGGCTCAGTGCTCCTCAGTCGGGGGTCGTTATATGTCGGGGGCTCAGTTCCCCTCAGTCGGGGGCTTGTTACATATTGGGGGCTCAGCGCTCCTCAGTCGGGGGCTCAGTGCTCCTCAGTCGGGGGCTCGTTACATGTCGGGGGCTCAGTGCTCCTCAGTCGGGGGCTCAGTGCTCCTCAGTCGGGGGCTTGTTACATATCGGGGGCTCAGCGCTCCTCAGTCGGGGGCTCAGTGCTCCTCAGTCGGGGGCTTGTTACATATTGGGGGCTCAGTGCTCCTCAGTCGGGGGTTCAGTGCTCCTCAGTCGGGGGTCGCTACATGTCGGGGGCTCGTTACATGTCGGGGGCTCAGTTCCCCTCAGTCGGGGGTCGTTACATGTCGGGGGCTCAGTGCTCCTCAGTCGGGGGCTTGTTACATATTGGGGGCTCAGTGCTCCTCAGTCGGGGGTCGTTACATGTCGGGGGTTCAGTGCTCCTCAGTCGGGGGTCGTTACATGTCGGGGGCTCAGTGCTCCTCAGTCGGGGGTCGTTACATGTCGGGGGTTCAGTGCTCCTCAGTCGGGGGTCGTTACATGTCGGGGGCTCAGTGCTCCTCAGTCGGGGGCTCAGTGCTCCTCAGTCGGGGGCTCAGTGCTCCTCAGTCGGGGGCTTGTTACATATTGGGGGCTCAGCGCTCCTCAGTCGGGGGTTCAGTGCTCCTCAGTCGGGGGTCGTTACATGTCGGGGGCTCAGTGCTCCTCAGTCGGGGGCTCAGTGCTCCTCAGTCGGGGGCTCAGTGCTCCTCAGTCGGGGGCTCATTACATGTCAGGGGCCTGTTACATGTCGGGGGCTCAGTGCTCCTCAGTCGGGGGTCGTTACATGTCGGGGGCTCAGTTCCCCTCAGTCGGGGGGCTCGTTACATGTCGGGGGGTCAGTGCTCCTCAGTCGGGGGCTTGTTACATATCGGGGGCTCAGCGCTCCTCAGTCGGGGGCTCAGTGCTCCTCAGTCGGGGGCTTGTTACATATTGGGGGCTCAGCGCTCCTCAGTCGGGGGTTCAGTGCTCCTCAGTCGGGGGGCTCGTTACATGTCGGGGGCTCAGTGCTCCTCAGTCGGGGGCTTGTTACATATCGGGGGCTCAGCGCTCCTCAGTCGGGGGCTCAGTGCTCCTCAGTCGGGGGCTTGTTACATATTGGGGGCTCAGTGCTCCTCAGTCGGGGGCTCGTTACATATTGGGGGCTCAGTGCTCCTCAGTCGGGGGCTCGTTACATATTGGGGGCTCAGTGCTGCTCAGTCGGGAGCTCGTTACATATTGGGGGCTCAGTGCTCCTCAGTCGGGGGCTCGTTACATGTTGGGGGCTCGTTACATGTCAGGGGCCTGTTACATGTCGGGGGCTCAGTGCTCCTCAGTCGGGGGTCGTTACATGTCGGGGGCTCGTTACATGTCGGGGGCTCAGTGCTCCTCAGTCGGGGGTCGTTACATGTCGGGGGCTCAGTTCCCCTCAGTCGGGGGGCTCGTTACATGTCGGGGGCTCAGTTCCCCTCAGTTGGGGGGCTCGTTACATGTCGGGGGCTCAGTGCTCCTCAGTCGGGGGCTCAGTGCTCCTCAGTCGGGGGCTTGTTACATGTCGGGGGTTCAGTGCTCCTCAGTCGGGGGCTCAGTTCCCCTCAGTCGGGGGCTCGTTACATGTCGGGGGCTGGTTACATGTCAGGGGCTCGTTACATGTCAGGGGCTCAGTTCCCCTCAGTCGGGGGTCGTTACATGTCGGGGGCTCGTTACATGTCGGGGGCTGGTTACATGTCAGGGGCTCAGTTCCCCTCAGTCGGGGGTCGTTACATGTCGGGGGCTCAGTGCTCCTCAGTCGGGGGCTCGTTACATGTCGGGGGCTCAGTTCCCCTCAGTCGGGGGTCGTTACATGTCGGGGGTTCAGTGCTCCTCAGTCGGGGGCTCAGTTCCCCTCAGTCGGGGGTCGTTACATGTCGGGGGCTCGTTACATGTCGGGGGCTGGTTACATGTCAGGGGCTTGTTACATGTCGGGGGCTGGTTACATGTCGGGGGCTGGTTACATGTCGGGGGCTGGTTACATGTCGGGGGCTGGTTACATGTCAGGGGCTTGTTACATATTGGGGGCTCAGTGCTCCTCAGTCGGGGGCTCGTTACATGTCGGGGGTTGTTACATGTTGGGGGCTCAGTTCCCCTCAGTCGGGGGTCGTTACATGTCGGGGGCTCAGTTCCCCTCAGTCGGGGGCCTGTTACATGTCGGGGGCTCAGTGCTCCTCAGTCGGGGGCTCGTTACATGTCGGGGGCTCAGTTCCCCTCAGTCGGGGGTCGTTACATGTCGGGGGTTCAGTGCTCCTCAGTCGGGGGCTCAGTTCCCCTCAGTCGGGGGTCGTTACATGTCGGGGGCTCGTTACATGTCGGGGGCTCGTTACATGTCGGGGGCTCGTTACATGTCGGGGGCTCGTTACATGTCGGGGGCTCAGTTCCCCTCAGTCGGGGGTCGTTACATGTCGGGGGCTCGTTACATGTCGGGGGCTGGTTACATGTCAGGGGCTCGTTACATGTCAGGGGCTCAGTTCCCCTCAGTCGGGGGTCGTTACATGTCGGGGGCTCAGTTCCCCTCAGTCGGGGGTCGTTACATGTCAGGGGCTGGTTACATGTCAGGGGCTCAGTTCCCCTCAGTCGGGGGTCGTTGCATGTCGGGGGTTCAGTGCTCCTCAGTCGGGGGCTCGTTACATGTCGGGGGCTGGTTACATGTCAGGGGCTCAGTTCCCCTCAGTCGGGGGGCTCGTTACATGTCGGGGGCTCAGTTCCCCTCAGTCGGGGGCTCAGTGCTCCTCAGTCGGGGGCTTGTTACATGTCGGGGGCTCAGTTCCCCTCAGTCGGGGGTCGTTACATGTCGGGGGCTCAGTGCTCCTCAGTCGGGGCCTCGTTACATGTCGGGGGCTCAGTGCTCCTCAGTCGGGGCCTCGTTACATGTCGGGGGTTCAGTGCTCCTCAGTCGGGGTCGTTACATGTCGGGGGTTCAGTGCTCCTCAGTCGGGGGCTCAGTTCCCCTCAGTCGGGGGTCGTTACATGTCGGGGGCTCAGTTCCCCTCAGTCGGGGGGCTCGTTACATGTCGGGGGCTCAGTTCCCCTCAGTCGGGGGTCGTTACATGTCGGGGGTTCAGTGCTCCTCAGTCGGGGGCTCAGTTCCCCTCAGTCGGGGGTCGTTACATGTCGGGGGCTCGTTACATGTCGGGGGCTGGTTACATGTCAGGGGCTCAGTTCCCCTCAGTCGGGGGTCGTTACATGTCAGGGGCCTGTTACATGTCGGGGGCTCAGTGCTCCTCAGTCGGGGGCTCGTTAGATGTCGGGGGCTCAGTTCCCCTCAGTCGGGGGTCGTTACATGTCGGGGGCTCAGTGCTCCTCAGTCGGGGGCTCGTTAGATGTCGGGGGCTCAGTTCCCCTCAGTCGGGGGTCGTTACATGTCGGGGGCTGGTTACATGTCAGGGGCTCAGTTCCCCTCAGTCGGGGGTCGTTACATGTCGGGGGTTCAGTGCTCCTCAGTCGGGGGCTCGTTACATGTCGGGGGTTCAGTGCTCCTCAGTCGGGGGCTCGTTACATGTCGGGGGTTCAGTGCTCCTCAGTCGGGGGTCGTTACATGTCGGGGGCTCGTTACATGTCAGGGGTTCAGTTCCCCTCAGTCGGGGGTCGTTACATGTCGGGGGCTGGTTACATGTCAGGGGCTCAGTTCCCCTCAGTCGGGGCTCGTTACATGTCGGGGGTTCAGTGCTCCTCAGTCGGGGGTCGTTACATGTCGGGGCTCGTTACATGTCAGGGGCTCAGTTCCCCTCAGTCGGGGGTCGTTACATGTCGGGGGTTCAGTGCTCCTCAGTCGGGGGCTCGTTACATGTCGGGGGTTCAGTGCTCCTCAGTCGGGGGTCGTTACATGTCGGGGGCTCGTTACATGTCGGGGGTTCAGTTCCCCTCAGTCGGGGGTCGTTACATGTCGGGGGCTCGTTACATGTCAGGGGCTCAGTTCCCCTCAGTCGGGGCTCGTTACATGTCGGGGGTTCAGTGCTCCTCAGTCGGGGGTCGTTACATGTCGGGGCTCGTTACATGTCAGGGGCTCAGTTCCCCTCAGTCGGGGGTCGTTACATGTCGGGGGTTCAGTGCTCCTCAGTCGGGGGTCGTTACATGTCGGGGGCTCGTTACATGTCGGGGGTTCAGTTCCCCTCAGTCGGGGGTCGTTACATGTCGGGGGCTCGTTACATGTCAGGGGCTCAGTTCCCCTCAGTCGGGGCTCGTTACATGTCGGGGGTTCAGTGCTCCTCAGTCGGGGGTCGTTACATGTCGGGGCTCGTTACATGTCAGGGGCTCAGTTCCCCTCAGTCGGGGCTCGTTACATGTCGGGGGTTCAGTTCCCCTCAGTCGGGGGTCGTTACATGTCGGGGGTTCAGTTCCCCTCAGTCGGGGGTCGTTACATGTCGGGGCTCGTTACATGTCAGGGGCTCAGTTCCCCTCAGTCGGGGCTCGTTACATGTCAGGGGCTCAGTTCCCCTCAGTCGGGGCTCGTTACATGTCGGGGGTCGTTACATGTCGGGGGCTGGTTACATGTCGGGGGTCGTTACATGTCGGGGGCTCAGTTCCCCTCAGTCGGGGCCTGTTACATGTCGGGGGTTCAGTGCTCCTCAGTCGGGGGTCGTTACATGTCGGGGCTCGTTACATGTCAGGGGCTCAGTTCCCCTCAGTCGGGGCTCGTTACATGTCGGGGGTCGTTACATGTCGGGGGCTGGTTACATGTCGGGGGTCGTTACATGTCGGGGGCTCAGTTCCCCTCAGTCGGGGGTCGTTACATGTCGGGGGTTCAGTGCTCCTCAGTCGGGGGCTCGTTACATGTCGGGGGCTCGTTACATGTCGGGGGCTCAGTTCCCCTCAGTCGGGGGTCGTTACATGTCGGGGGTTCAGTGCTCCTCAGTCGGGGGCTCGTTACATGTCGGGGGCTGGTTACATGTCAGGGGCTCAGTTCCCCTCAGTCGGGGGTCGTTACATGTCGGGGGTTCAGTGCTCCTCAGTCGGGGGCTCGTTACATGTCGGGGGTCGTTACATGTCAGGGGCTCAGTTCCCCTCAGTCGGGGCTCGTTACATGTCGGGGGTCGTTACATGTCGGGGGCTGGTTACATGTCGGGGGTCGTTACATGTCAGGGGCTCAGTGCTCCTCAGTCGGGGGTCGTTACATGTCGGGGGTTCAGTGCTCCTCAGTCGGGGGCTCGTTACATGTCGGGGGTCGTTACATGTCGGGGGCTCACGGTCCTGTTCACACCGTGCAGCAGGTTGTACTGGAGGAAGAACTCGTCATAGCAGCGCTCAGGGAGCAGCCCCGGGACCAGCAGGCTCCGCATCGTCTCCATTGTGTGCAGGTCACAGCTGAGCCGCTCATCTCTCTCTTCCTGCTTCCTCCTGCCGCACCTGTGACGTCACATCCGTCACCCTGATGTCCGCCATATTACGTGAGGCAGCGGAACTTCCGCCCACGGACTCTACAATAAACCTTTATTCCCTCCCGTATCTGCAACTGAGTGATTGAAATGAGCTGAATACAAGGGTGAAAAATGGAGAATAATGGCGGCTCCTGACGGTGAGGAAACACACAGCTGTGAAGAAAAGGCGGGAAAGGACGCCGAGCCCTGGCCCCGCCTCCCGAGCACTGGGCGGGAAAAGTGTGAGGGTGAGGTGTGTGTGACTGACAGTGTGACTGGACCCTGTGGCCACGGCCCACCTCTGACACTGAGGGTAAGACCGGATAGACGGTTCGTGGCTGCACGGTAACGGACAGCGTGGCCGCCATCATGGAGTCTGAGAACAGCGAAGAGGGCCATGTGCCACGTGATGAGGGGCTGCCCAGGGAGCGGGGGCTTCGGCCGCTGTGTGCGGGGACGGTCGGCCTCTGCTCTTTGTATTACGTCCGTCTGATGAAGGAGAGACGTAGACGGGAATGTGACCGGCGGCGGAGGATGTTACGCTTCCAGCGCACCAGGGCGAGGGAGCGCCTGCGCTTTGCCGTCCTCTGGACATCGCGGCTGCTGGTCCGCCGGGACGGTTGCGTCACATCATCGGCACCAGATACCGAGCCGCCAGCCAGTCCGATGTGGAGTGACGTCGACTCCTCGGCGCTCTGGAGCACGGTGATGGAGAAAACCTTGTCCCCCTCGGACTGGATGGAGAGTTTTCGCGTCACAAAGTCAACCTATAACTATCTGTGCCATGAGCTACGGCCAGTCCTCCAGAAAATGGATGCCAGCGTGGGTCACGCCATCCCGCCGGACGTGCAGGTGGCCATCACCTTGTGGCGCCTCGGCTCTACATGTGAATACCTAACCACTCAGAAAATCTTTGGAGTATCACGTTCCGCTCTATGTAAGATTGTCCAGGACGTCTGTGAGGCGGTGGTCTCCATCCTTACACCCAAGTTCATCTCCGTTCCTGAAGGAGACTTTCTTCGGGACACAGTGAAGGGTTTTGAGCAGCGTTACGGTATCCCGCGGCTGGCTGGTGTCATTGGCACCTTCCATGTCCCTGTAACACCCCCTGAAGAAGGCGCTGGGCAGTATTTCAATAGCAAAGGCTGGCACTCTGTGGTACTCCAGGCCGTTGTAGACTCATCCCTTTGCTTCTGGGACCTGAATATCGGCAGTCCCGGAAACTCCTCCGACTGTCAGGTTTTATTGAAGTCAGAGCTTTATGAGTGGGGTTCGGAAGGAACTCTGTTCCCTAACACAAGGTACTCTGCGGACGGGATGGAAGTACCCATCCACCTGTTAGGATCCCGTTCGTATCCCCGTCTGCCCTGGCTGATGACGCCTTTTGCCGCAGAGTCACGTCCCGAGCGGTCAGAACTGAATAGGCAGTTTTTTTCTGCCCTGCGCGTGTCTCCAGTGGCTTTCGGACGCCTCGGTGGCCGTTGGTGTTGTCTGTTAAAATGCAGTGGCCTCGATCTCTCATTCCTACCGACTTTAATTGCCGTCTGCTGCACTCTCCATAATATTTGCGAGTCTCGTGGGGATCCGTTCCAAGAGCGATGGCTAGAAAAAGCCGCAGAGGAAGAACTGGAACAGCCCAGTGAGTGTGAAGAGGAAGAGTCCGACCCAGAACGTATGTCGGAGGAGATTCGAGATACCCTTGCCAACAGTGTATGGGCACAAAATGGTGCATTGTAAAGAAGGTCGGGACAGGTCCGAAAACCTCATCAGAATAGTATGATCATGCGGATTCCTACACTATGAATATCCCTAAAGTAGGAGCATCGTCATATCTCCAGAACATGACATAAGTATACCAGATGGATAGGACTTATGGCATGAAAATGATTCATATGATAACCCTTTTAAGTACAAGAACCCTCCTTTTATTCTAGCTCCATTCTTATTTTTCATGATGTATTTATGAATACCGTAATTTTCAGACTACAAGATGCACCGGACCATAAGACGCACCCCAAATTTTCAAAAGGAAAATAGGGAAAAAAATTAATGTTTCAAATCGTGAGCCGTCTTACAGTCAGTGTTCAGCTTACCGGGGGGATCGGCAGCGCTTGTGGAGCATGGTCATGGGGTGTTCGGTGGTCTGGCAATATGACTCCCTGACTGGTTCGGTGGTGCGGCGGGCTCCGCTGGCATTTTGTGAAAGCCCGGAGGCCCTTGCACATCCATTGCTGAAATTCAGTGGCCTCTGGGAAGTTCCATCCCTGGCTGTTGCGGCAGGTCTCTTCGGCGCTCTGAGGTGCGGCGCATGCTCAGATTGAGATCTTGGTAACGAGATCTCAGGACAAGATCTTGTTGCCGAGATCTCAGTCTGATAATGCGCCGCCCCCAAAGGCCACCGCATCGCAGCAGATTGAGATCTCGGCAACGAAATCTTGGTGCCTCAATCTGAGCATACGGTGCCCCTGGCGGCCATTTTCCTGGAGGCTACCGCATCAATGGATGTGCGAGGGCCTCCAGGCATTCACAAAATGCCGGCGAAGTCCCCTGCACGACAAAGCGCCGAAGAGGCCTGCTGTACCAGCTTGGTACGGGAGTGTGATCATCACCCTGCAATGTCAGACCGGGGCCGCCGTAGAGTCGCCCGACTCCTGCTGCCGCCACACTATTTGTAAGTATATTCCGACTATAAGACCCACCCCCATTTTCCCCCCAAAATTTTTTGGGAAAAAGTGCATCTTATAGTCCAAAAAATACGGTACATCATAGCTTACTTGTCTTGTGTCAGGGCAGAATACAACTACATGAAATATAGTATGGTAATTCGGCTAAAATGTCGCAGCTTCGTGATAAAGTCACGTCCTCAGTGTTTCACTATGGCAAGATCTTAGTGTCTGCCCTCCAGATGACGCCGGGATATCAAACATGTTTGGATAGGATCTAAAATGTTATTATTTCTCCAACCATTTAGTTCTGCCATGTACCTGGCATTTGGACTCTCCATTATTCGTGTGTATACCTTAATGGACGAGGCACTGATGTATAGGCTTAGGGTACCGTCACACAGTGGCATTTTGATCGCTACGACGGCACGATTTGTGACGTTCCAGCGATATATCCGTGACGTTCCAGCGATCTCGCTGTGTCTGACACGCTCCTGCGATCAGGGACCCGCTGAGAATCGTACGTCGTAGCAGATCGTTTGAAACTTTCTTTCGTTGTCTAGTGTCCCGCTGTGGCGGCATGATTGCATGGTGTAACAAAGGTGTGCACGATATTGTATACGATGTGCGCATAGTAACCAACGGCTTCTACATCGCACATACGTCATGAAATTATCGCTCCAGCGTCGTACATTGCAAAGTGTGACCGCAGTCTACGACGCTGGAGCGATATTGTTACGATGCTGGAGCGTCACGGATCGTGCCGTCGTAGCGATCAAAATGCCACTGTGTGACGGTACCCTTATTGTGGATAGAGATAGGGGATTTTCTTGGTTATTTATCCTCGGGCACAAGGCATGCTAACAATGCCTACAACTTTTAGGCCATGTGCACACGTTCAGTATTTTTCGCGGTTTTTTCGCTATAAAAACGCTTACATATGCCTCCTATTAATTAGTGTATTCCGCATTTCTACTGCAAATGTTGCTTTTTTTTCCGCGGAAAAAAAAGCAACATGTTCATTAAAAATGCGGAATTGCGGGGATCCGCACACCTAGGAGTGCATTGATCTGCTTACTTTCCGCATGGGGCTGTGCACACCATGCGGGAAGTAAGCAGATTATGTGCGATTGGTACCCAGGGTGGAGGAGAGGAGACTCCTCCACAGACTGGGCACCATATAATTAGTAAAAAAAAAAAAAGAATTAAAATATAAAATAGTCATATACTTACCCTCTGATGGCCCCGGAGTCTTCCGTTCCTATAGATGGTCTGTGTGAAGGACCTGCGATGACGTCGCGTGACCGCTCACGTGACCGCGACGTCATCGAAGGTCCTGCACACACACACCATCTATAGGAACGGACGCCGCTGAGGAGATCGGCTGTCTGCAGGGTGAGTATAACCATTTTTTTTTATTATTTTTAAACATACTATCTTTTACTATAGATGCGGCATAGGCAGCATCTATAGTAAAAAGTTGGTCACACTTGTCAAACACTATGTTTGACAAGTGTGACCAACCTGTCAGTCAGTTTTCCAAGCGATGCTATAGATCGCTTGGAAAACTTTAGCATTCTGCAAGCTAATTTCGCTTGCAAAAGGCTGAAAAAAAACGGGAAAAAAACGCAAAAAAAAATGCGGATTTCTTGCAGAAAATTTCCGGTTTTCTTCAGGAAATTTCTGCAAGAAATCCTGACGTGTCCACATACCCTTAGTGTATTTGTGATTGCACATTGTGAGTACTATTGCTGACTGGCAGATCTATCTGATATTATTTAGACCCCATGAGTTTCTCTGGGTATGTCTTTATAATCTTTTTTTTTTTTAACAGTAAAGTATTGATTATCTATGAATATTGGATGCGTCCCTGTAATATTAAAGTTTAGCTTTTTTTTTCCCGGTACCCATTTCAAGACCTCAAGGGTGAAATGTGTTGGGTTTTACTGACTAGATGCAGTTTTGTAACATTCAAATTCCAGAAATAAAAGTTGCAAGGTTTTTAGGTCCATTTGCAGAGGTTGGATTTGCTTTTTCTGTGTGATTATCTAACATACTCACGTCCTTGTGCATCTGTACAAGAATTAAATTGCGAGACCACGGAGCTGGAGGTTTTACTTCATTTGAAAGTCTTGTTCGCCTGCTTACCAATTGTTGGCTTGAGCCGTGCCCTCTCATTTTCTTTTAAGTATTATTTGTGCGCAAGTTTTCATGCCCGTTTAATTTATCACATCTTTCAGTTGCCGTGCAAATGTACGACAACCATGTGCTGGACTACATTTTTGCCATAATTTAGGCTACCTCTGTGACCTAATTTATGATGATTTTGTCGGCTCTCACTAGTCCACACCCTAGCTTAGTTCAACTCACTTTGGAAAAGTTGGCATAGATATCCAAGTGTTGGTGTTCTGATAGTGTGTGGTCTAAAAGGGTGTCAGTGGTCTTTCTGTGCTTCTTTTAAGATACATCTTCTGCAAAAGCATAGGTAGGCACTACGTGATTAGTTAGTGCAGCTTCTCTGCTCAGATCGTAGTAATTACTGGTGAGCACAGGATTGCGGCATGACTCCCAACAGTATGCGCCATTGGATGAAGTCACTGCCGCAGACCTGGTGCCCCGATCAGTGCTCACCGGGAATTACTGTGATCTGAGTGGAGAAGATGCTGAGCTCCACTGGGCATGCCCAGTTCAAAGCTGATATGGCCACAACATAGGAGGTGTAGTCAGACATTGACTTCAGTCTCCTATAGCCTGAGGCTGCTGTATTTGCGGTGTAGAAGTGTCGTGCCCTGACACTTAGGGCCCCTTCACATTAAGCGACGCTGCAGCGATACCGACAACGATCCGGATCGCTGCAGCGTCGCTGTTTGGTCGCTGGAGAGCTGTCACACAGACCGCTCTCCAGCGACCAACGATGCCGGTAACCAGGGTAAACATCGGGTAACTAAGCGCAGGGCCGCGCTTAGTAACCCGATGTTTACCCTGGTTACCATCCTAAAAGTAAAAAAAACAAACAGTACATACTTACCTAACGCTGTCTGTCCCCGGCGCTCTGCTTCTCTGCACTCCTCCTGTACTGGCTGTGAGCACAGCGGCCGGAAAGCAGAGCGGTGACATCACCGCTCTGCTTTCCGGCTGACCGACGCTCACAGCCAGTACAGGAGGAGTGCAGAGCACAGCGCCGGGGACAGACAGCGGTAGGTAAGTATGTAGTGTTTGTTTTTATTACTTTTAGGATGGTAACCAGGGTAAACATCGGGTTACTAAGCGCGGCCCTGCGCTTAGTTACCCGATGTTTACCCTGGTTACCAGTGAAGACATCGCTGGATCGGTGTCACACACGCCGATCCAGCGATGTCCACGGGAGATCCAGCGACGAAATAAAGTTCTGGACTTTGTTCAGCGACCAACGATCTCCCAGCAGGGGCCTGATCGTTGGTCGCTGTCACACATAGCGATTTCCTTAACGATATCGTTGCAACGTCACCAAAAGCAACGATATCGTTAACGATATCGTTATGTGTGAAGGTACCTTTAGGCTGGAGTCACACTCAGCGTAAGACAATACGGTCCGTATATTACGGCCGTAATACACTGAAAAGTCCCCAAAATAGTGGTCCGTAGCTCCTCCGTAGGCAGGGTGTTTCAGCGTTTTTTGCGCATGGCATCCTCCGTATGCAATCCGTATGGCATCCGTACTGCGTGTTTTTCTCGCAGGCTTGCAAAACCAACATACGGCTATACAAGGGATCCATGTGTAAAAAAAAAAAAAAAAAAACATATATACTGTATATATATATATATATATATATATATATATCAGTAGACACATATATGTATATAAATTATTACTTCATACAGCGCTAGATAGCTTTAAAGCCGGTAATTCAATTGCCGGCTTTTGCTATCTCCTTCCTAAAACCCGACATGATATGAGACATTTTACATACAGTAAACCATCTCATATCACCTTTTTTTTTGCATATTCCACACTACTAATGTTAGTAGTGTGTATATGCAAAATTTGGGCGCTCTAGCTATTAAATTAAAGGGTTAAATGGCGGAAAAAATTGGCGTGGGCTCCCGCGCAATTTTCTCCGCCAGAGTAGTAAAGCCAGTGACTGAGGCCAGATATTAATAGCCTGGAGAGGGTCCATGGTTATTGCCCCCAGCCACCCCAGAAAAGGCACATCTGGAAGATGCGCCTATTCTGGCACTTGGCCACTCTCTTCCCATTCCCGTGTAGTGGTGGGATATGGGGTAATGAAGGGTTAATGCCACCTCGCTATTGTAAGGTGACATTAAGCCAAATTAATAATGGAGAGGCGTCAATTATGACACCTATCCATTATTAATCTAATAGTAGTAAAGGGTGACAAAAATACACAAACACATTATTAAAAAGTATTTTAATGAAAAAATCACAAAGGTTGTTGTAATATTTTATTCTACGCTCAATCCACTCACTGAAGACCCTCGATACCTTACGAAGATCTGTAAAGTCCCACGATGTAAATCCATCTGAAGGGGTTAAAATATTTTGCAGCAAGGAGCTCTGCTACTGCAGCGCTGCTCCGTGCTGCAAAACCCCGGAGAATGAAGGTAAAGTAGGTCAATGACCTATATTTACCTTCATTTGTGGTGAGGCGCCCTCTGCTGGTTGTTCCTAGATCGTGGGAACTTTCCTAGAAAGCTCCCAGGCTCAAGTTCATAAGATGCGCCCTCTGCTGGTTGTCCTCATATGAACTCGAACCTGGGAGCTTTCTAGGAAAGTTCCCACGATCTAGGGACAACCAGCAGAGGGCGCCTCACCGCAAATGAAGGTAAATATAGGTCATTGACCTACTTTACCTTCATTCCCCGGGGTTTTGCAGCCAGGAACAACGCTGCATTAGCAGAGTTCGTGGCTGCAAAATATTTTAACCCCTTCAGATGGATTTACATCGTTGGACGTTACAGATCTGCGGAAGGTATGGATATTGTTGGTTTATTTTTATTTTTTTTGTTACAGTGCGAGGGTCTTCAGTGAGTGGATTGAGCGTAGAATAAAATATTACAACAACCTTTGTTTTTATTTCATTAAAATAATTTTTAATAATGTTGTGGTTTTTTTAACCCTTTACTAGTATTGGATTAATAATGGATAGGTGTCATAATTGACGCCTCTCCATTATTAATTAGGCTTAATGTCACCTTACAATAGCAAGGTGGCATTAACCCTTCATTTCCCCATATCCCACCGCTACACGGGAATGGGAAGAGAGTGGCCAAGTGCCAGAATAGGCGCATCTTCCAGATGTGCCTTTTCTGGGGTGGCTGGGGGCAGATGTTTTTAGCCAGGGGGGGCCAATAACCATGGACCCTCTCCAGGCTATTAATATCTGCCCTCAGTCACTGGCTTTACTACTCTGGCGGAGAAAATTGCGCGGGAGCCCACGCCAAATTTTTCCGCCATTTAACCCTTTAATTTAATAGCTAGAACGGCCAAATTTTGCATATACACACTACTAATATTAGTAGTGTGGAATATGCAAAAAAAAAAGGTGATATGAGATGGTTTACTGTATGTATCCATGTCACAAATCATGTCGGGTTTAGGAAGGAGATAGCAAAAGCCGGAAATTGAATTACCGGCTTTAAAGCTATCTAGCGCTGTATGAAGTAATAATATATATACATATATGTGTCTCACTGACATATCTATATATATAATTGTCTAAGGGTTTTTCCGTTTGTCTGTCCTGGAAATCCCGCGTCTCTGATTGGTCGAGGCCGCCAGGCCTCGACCAATCAGCAACGGGCACAGCGACGATGATGTCATAAATGACGTAGAAATCCCACGTTTCTGATTCAGCGACTGGCACCGTATCGACGTAGATGTCATAATGGTTGCCATGGTAACGATGATGTCATAAAGGTTGCCTCGACCAATCAGCGATGGGCACAGTCTGCCGCGAATTCTGGAATCATCATTGTCCATATACTACTGGGACATGCATATTCTAGAATACCCGATGCGTTAGAATCGGGCCACAATCTAGTATATATATATATATATATATATATATATATATATATATATATATATACCTATTCTATGTGTCCACATTTATTCTACCTATTCTACTGTAAGCTGTCAGTGTGATTTTACTGTACACCGCACTGAATTATCGGCTTTTCTCTCTAACACCGCTGCGTATTTCTCGCAAGTCACACTGCTGGTCCGTGTGTAATCCGTATATTTTTCTGGCTTCCATAGACTTTCATTGGCGTTTTTTTTGCGCAATACGGTGACAAACGCAGCATGCTGCGATTTTCTACGGCCGTAGAAAGCCGTATAATACTGATCAGTAAAATACGGCAGATAGGAGCAGGGGCATAGAGAATAATTGGGACGTTTGTTAGGCGTGTTTTACGGACGTATTTTCTGCACTCATACGTCCGTAAAACTCGCTAGTGTGACTCAAGCCTTATACAAATTCACAGCAAAGGAACACCATATACAGAATAGAAATACAATACTCAATAAAACTTAACATTTAATAATTAACTTTATAATGAAAAAAACTTATCCCACATACAACCTAAAACCAGTATCTACTGTTTGACACAGAAAGATACAAAACAGATACAGGGTGCTCTCCGACCCTAGGGTACCGACTATCTGTCCCCTACCTTGCCGCGGAGGTTGGCACCCTATATATCCTGCGCAATGGCGCCCCCGCTCAACGTAGACTAACCCTAAATCGCCCTAATAGACCCTCACGTGCAAGAAAATAGACCAAAATCTATCAAACAGCAGAGCATACACTCACAAGCTAATAGTTGATGAAGGTAAACATATTGCACTTGCCCAGATACTAAAGTGCAAACCCTAACACACGTTTGGATGTTGCAAAAAATGATAAGCAACAAGAGGACAAACCTAAAACGGCACCCTAATTCGCCCTACCTATCAGTGGGGGTTGGCGCCCTAGAGTCCTGCGCAGATGGCGCCCCCACTCAACGTAGTCTACCCCTAATAACACCCTAGGCTATTAATAAGGGGATGGCAAAGTACTATACAGAATGTGTAGTTAGGGACAACCGCAGTAATGAAAAAATAAATAAAACACACAACCCAAAAAAAAAAAAAAAATTATTCCAAACAGTGTTAGACTAAAAAATATACTAATCAAAGTACTCTTTAAAGTATGAAGATCTCGACGCGTTTCCCTGAAATCAGTTCATCAGGAGACATACTTGTGAAAAATTAAGAGAACTTATCTGAGCGACGATTCAGGAGGATAATGCCATTTGCATGCGGTGGGGAACAGTGTCCTACCAGTACCACAGACCTAGATAAGCCCTACGTTGCCGGCAATATAACCAGCTTATATAGCACATGTACCTTCCTTTTAGTCCTGGTATCCCCGTTAGTTCCGGCATGAAAGTTACTTCCGGGTTCATGGTTAAGCCCAGCCACATCATGTGACCCTAACTCGCCCATAAATATTACAGTCCTCTGATCTCAGAAATGTGTAACCCAATAGTGCGCTAGTAGTAAGGACTTCCCCGATTTAGTTCGCAGTAAATCTAAGCACGGAACTGTAAACTGGTATAAACACTTCCGGGATTACGGGCTCACATATATGCGATTCATTGCGTTCCACAGTGCGCAGCCTCACTAAGGCACAGCATACCTATGACCTCACTTCCGGTCGTATGCCTACATCCTCATGCGATTCACCGCGTTCCACAGTGCGCAGTCGCATTGAAGCACAGGATACCTGTGACTTCACTTACGGTTTTATAAACCACTCCTCATGCGCTTCATCACTGCGTTCCATGATGCGCAGTCTCACTCTAACTAAGTGTATCCTCCAAAACAAAGGAAAATAGATGTATGAAGTAAGTATGATAAATGTATAATATCTTAAAATAATTTTTTATGAAAAGCGGTAAACAAAACCTACATAGTACTGATGTACCATCACGGACAAAATGTATAAAGGGCTAATAGATATAACACCATACCCGCAAAGGAACTTTTTGTATACATACGTATACCTGCCTATAAGGGGCTACTAACAAGAAAGAATAACAGAAAAAATAAACAATCCTCCTGACCACCCAGCCAAGGTTATATAAGGAAAGATACATAAAGATAAGATCTACTTAGAGATAGTGATCAAACCCCATTTGGGGCAATGGATCATGGGAATTATATCACATCTGGGACTTAAACAGGGACAAGGGTCCCAACACCTTTTATATAAAACATCCAAACTGTAACTGATCATTTAAACCCATTGGTTTAATGCTTTTCATCCGGAAAATCCATTTAGTCTCCTTCTGAAGAATTAGACGGTCCCAATCCCCCCCTCGCTCTGATGGTTTAACCACTTCTATCACAGAAAAACAGAAACAACTCAGGTCACCTCCATGCACTTCCCTCACATGATTAGAGATAGATGTATCCCGTTTATTAAGTATGTCCCCCACATGTTCACCAACTCTTCTGCGTAGCTCCCTCTTTGTCTTACCCACATAATCTTTAGGGCAGTTACACTGAAACAAATAAACCACCCCCTCAGTCTTGCAGTTGGCAAAATGTCTCATGTCATACCTAATTTTTGTATGGGAGCTAGCAAAAGAGTTGGATCTAGAAACATACCTACAAAATTTACACTTCCCACATTTAAAGGTACCAGTTTGTCTATTATCCAACCAGGTAGGGGTTTTTCTTAAAGGAGAAAAGGCACTATGTACTAGTTGATCACGAATCGACCTCCCTCTCCTATATGTAATCAAGGGGGCATCCGGGATGATGTCACATATATCAGGATCCATTTTCAGGATTCCCCAATGTTTCACAATAGCCTTCCTCACTTCTCCGGACTTATCATCGAACGTACCTATGATCCTTAAATGATTGTCATCGTCCTCCTTCTTATTATTTACCAACAGTGAGTTTCTTTCTTTCTCATTGGAGGATTTAAATGCCTCACTGAGAATCCCAGCCGGGTATCCTCTATCTATAAACTTGCCCCTGAGATCCCTAGCCTGGCGGTAGAAGCTCGAGTCTGTTGAACAGTTCCTTCTAACCCGTAGGTATTGACCCCTCGGTATCCCCCTTCTCAAGCTGTATGGATGATGGCTTTCCCAACGTAACAAGTTATTCGTGGCGGTGGGTTTATAAAAGGTCTCAGTCACAACCTGCCCACTCTCATTACGAGAGATCTTAAGATCCAGAAAGTTAATGGACTCCCATTGAAATTCATACGTTAACCTTAGGCCTATCTCATTGTTGTTGAGCTCGTCCACAAAATTAGAAAAGGAGACTACATCGCCAGACCAAAAAATCAGCACATCGTCGATGTATCTACCCCAAAATAATATATGGGGTTTCCACCAAAATGTCTCCTCCTCTCCAAACACAGACTGGTCCTCCCACTATTAGCTTGTGAGTGTATGCTCTGCTGTTTGATAGATTTTGGTCTATTTTCTTGCACGTGAGGGTCTATTAGGGCGATTTAGGGTTAGTCTACGTTGAGCGGGGGCGCCATTGCGCAGGATATATAGGGTGCCAACCTCCGCGGCAAGGTAGGGGACAGATAGTCGGTACCCTAGGGTCGGAGAGCACCCTGTATCTGTTTTGTATCTTTCTGTGTCAAACAGTAGATACTGGTTTTAGGTTGTATGTGGGATAAGTTTTTTTCATTATAAAGTTAATTATTAAATGTTAAGTTTTATTGAGTATTGTATTTCTATTCTGTATATGGTGTTCCTTTGCTGTGAATTTGTTTCTTCCGTTGGCACCTTTACTGTTTGTTCTGTGATATAATACGCTGTTTGTATGGCGGGTTTTCTGTCTGGGACTATAGATAGGGACCTATGGGCTGCTGATGCCCTAGATGCCTTCTCTGAATTAGAAGAG
Source organism: Ranitomeya imitator (assembly GCF_032444005.1). Taxonomy (NCBI): domain Eukaryota; kingdom Metazoa; phylum Chordata; class Amphibia; order Anura; family Dendrobatidae; genus Ranitomeya; species Ranitomeya imitator. The sequence continues at coordinate 720,149,409 of NC_091285.1, forward strand.
GAGGGTGTTTCAAAAAATACGGATTTACGTAGTCTCTTTAATAGTTTGACTGTATGTTATAAGGATAATATTCGCTCTTGGTGGGAAACACAATCATTAGAAAATTATATTAAGAATAAGATAGTACCTAAGGGTCTGAGAATCTCTATTACACCAGCACGTAGAGCTAGATCTGTTGACTTACTTAATAAGTGGGAAGCTGAATTAACGGAGAGTTCTCTTAGGTTTATGACTATACTTTTGGAGGAGGAGAAAAAAACTCTAGAGAGTACCTCTAAGAAATTATCTGATTTGGTGGAGGAGGTACTGAAATTCAAGAGCCACACTGATTTCTCTAGGAGGGAGGCTTCCCTCCAAACAACTGTGGAACAATTCCATAACGAGATAAAAACAAGGAAGCATAAACAGTTTACTCGGGATATACACGAGTTTAAGGAGAAAAAAGTCTACACCTTTTTACAGGAAGAAAGAAGAACTCAGGTTACTACTGATATATCGTCCTCAGATATAGACTCGTCGGATACGGATAGGGGGGTAGGAGAACAGTTTGGAGGAAGAGGGTTTTTTGGAGGGGCAAGGAGAAGGAATTTTAGACAGAAATGGGAAAGACAGGAGCGCAGGGGCTATATGATGACAAGAAACAGTTACAGGAAACAGTCCCCAGAGGTATTTCCCCCAGGACCCTCTTCATCATCATCCTCCTCTTTATCTTTTTTAGAGAAAAGGGTGGTGGGTACAGACCCCCCAAAAGAGAAAGAGGTCACCAAACCCAAAAAATGATTGAGGAAAATAGGATTATCAATCTCTCCTCCTGTACACTAACATCAATGGAGAGATTGGTTTTATCCAGAGGTCTCTCATTTGTCCCTACGAATCGGTTTGATGAATTCGGTTGGGTGAAAGATATCAACCTTTTTGTCAGAAAGATGAGGTGGAAAAGGTTTTTTAACAATCATGACAAGGCGGATTGTGAAGCCTTAGGTGTGATGGAAGAAGATCTACCGAGTGTTAGAATTCTTACCGATTTTTTAAGGGACAATGAGAGACCTATTGATTTGGGCCCTTTCACGGATTTGAAGCCTAAGAGTAGGAGGATGCCCCCTCAGGAAGGTCACGATAGCACTGAGATATTCCTACGTTTGGTGGTGGAAGAATTGGAGAAGATAGGTACTATGGGAGGTGTATATTATTCAAACTTATCGAGAGGTGAAAGAGCAGCACTTGATGGATTGGCTGATAAAAAGGATTGTATCTTTAAACCCTCCGATAAGGGGGGGAACCTGGTGGTGTTGGACAGGGGTCAATATCAGTCTATGTGTGAAAGTATCCTTAATGATGTAATGACGTACAAACTCTTGAAAGGGGATCCAACGGAGGAGTTTTTGAATACCCTTAAAGTGCTGTTGACTGAGGCCAACACCACAGGCTTAATATCAAAGAGTGAGTTTGATTTTATGTACCCTAAGTTTCCAGTTCTAGCAGTGTTTTATTCACTACCTAAAGTGCATAAGGGTCTCAATCCCCTAAAGGGTCGCCCGATAGTGGCGGGGATTGATTCCATCACCCAGAATTCAAGTGTGTATATCGATAAGGTATTGCGTCCCTTTGTTACCTCACTACCTTCGTATATCAGAGACTCCTCGGACCTCCTTCTCAAGCTGGAGGGTGTTACACTCAGTGATGATGTTCATTTTGCCTCCATTGACGTGGAATCATTATACAGTAACATACCTCATGATAAGGGGGTACAGGCTACAAGATTTTTCCTTAGGTCAAGAGGTGTACATTTGTCTCGTCATAGTCAATTTGTTGTTGAGCTACTTGAATTTGTTCTCAAACACAATTTTTTTACTTTCTGTGGCAGGTTCTTCCACCAGCTCAGGGGTACTGCGATGGGGAGCCCTTGTGCCCCCACGTATGCGAATCTCTTCCTGGGCTGGTGGGAGGACCAGTCTGTGTTTGGAGAGGAGGAGACATTTTGGTGGAAACCCCATATATTATTTTGGGGTAGATACATCGACGATGTGCTGATTTTTTGGTCTGGCGATGTAGTCTCCTTTTTTAATTTTGTGGACGAGCTCAACAACAATGAGATAGGCCTAAGGTTAACGTATGAATTTCAATGGGAGTCCATTAACTTTCTGGATCTTAAGATCTCTCGTAATGAGAGTGGGCAGGTTGTGACTGAGACCTTTTATAAACCCACCGCCACGAATAACTTGTTACGTTGGGAAAGCCATCATCCATACAGCTTGAGAAGGGGGATACCGAGGGGTCAATACCTACGGGTTAGAAGGAACTGTTCAACAGACTCGAGCTTCTACCGCCAGGCTAGGGATCTCAGGGGCAAGTTTATAGATAGAGGATACCCGGCTGGGATTCTCAGTGAGGCATTTAAATCCTCCAATGAGAAAGAAAGAAACTCACTGTTGGTAAATAATAAGAAGGAGGACGATGACAATCATTTAAGGATCATAGGTACGTTCGATGATAAGTCCGGAGAAGTGAGGAAGGCTATTGTGAAACATTGGGGAATCCTGAAAATGGATCCTGATATATGTGACATCATCCCGGATGCCCCCTTGATTACATATAGGAGAGGGAGGTCGATTCGTGATCAACTAGTACATAGTGCCTTTTCTCCTTTAAGAAAAACCCCTACCTGGTTGGATAATAGACAAACTGGTACCTTTAAATGTGGGAAGTGTAAATTTTGTAGGTATGTTTCTAGATCCAACTCTTTTGCTAGCTCCCATACAAAAATTAGGTATGACATGAGACATTTTGCCAACTGCAAGACTGAGGGGGTGGTTTATTTGTTTCAGTGTAACTGCCCTAAAGATTATGTGGGTAAGACAAAGAGGGAGCTACGCAGAAGAGTTGGTGAACATGTGGGGGACATACTTAATAAACGGGATACATCTATCTCTAATCATGTGAGGGAAGTGCATGGAGGTGACCTGAGTTGTTTCTGTTTTTCTGTGATAGAAGTGGTTAAACCATCAGAGCGAGGGGGGGATTGGGACCGTCTAATTCTTCAGAAGGAGACTAAATGGATTTTCCGGATGAAAAGCATTAAACCAATGGGTTTAAATGATCAGTTACAGTTTGGATGTTTTATATAAAAGGTGTTGGGACCCTTGTCCCTGTTTAAGTCCCAGATGTGATATAATTCCCATGATCCATTGCCCCAAATGGGGTTTGATCACTATCTCTAAGTAGATCTTATCTTTATGTATCTTTCCTTATATAACCTTGGCTGGGTGGTCAGGAGGATTGTTTATTTTTTCTGTTATTCTTTCTTGTTAGTAGCCCCTTATAGGCAGGTATACGTATGTATACAAAAAGTTCCTTTGCGGGTATGGTGTTATATCTATTAGCCCTTTATACATTTTGTCCGTGATGGTACATCAGTACTATGTAGGTTTTGTTTACCGCTTTTCATAAAAAATTATTTTAAGATATTATACATTTATCATACTTACTTCATACATCTATTTTCCTTTGTTTTGGAGGATACACTTAGTTAGAGTGAGACTGCGCATCATGGAACGCAGTGATGAAGCGCATGAGGAGTGGTTTATAAAACCGTAAGTGAAGTCACAGGTATCCTGTGCTTCAATGCGACTGCGCACTGTGGAACGCGGTGAATCGCATGAGGATGTAGGCATACGACCGGAAGTGAGGTCATAGGTATGCTGTGCCTTAGTGAGGCTGCGCACTGTGGAACGCAATGAATCGCATATATGTGAGCCCGTAATCCCGGAAGTGTTTATACCAGTTTACAGTTCCGTGCTTAGATTTACTGCGAACTAAATCGGGGAAGTCCTTACTACTAGCGCACTATTGGGTTACACATTTCTGAGATCAGAGGACTGTAATATTTATGGGCGAGTTAGGGTCACATGATGTGGCTGGGCTTAACCATGAACCCGGAAGTAACTTTCATGCCGGAACTAACGGGGATACCAGGACTAAAAGGAAGGTACATGTGCTATATAAGCTGGTTATATTGCCGGCAACGTAGGGCTTATCTAGGTCTGTGGTACTGGTAGGACACTGTTCCCCACCGCATGCAAATGGCATTATCCTCCTGAATCGTCGCTCAGATAAGTTCTCTTAATTTTTCACAAGTATGTCTCCTGATGAACTGATTTCAGGGAAACGCGTCGAGATCTTCATACTTTAAAGAGTACTTTGATTAGTATATTTTTTAGTCTAACACTGTTTGGAATAATTTTTTTTTTTTTTTGGGTTGTGTGTTTTATTTATTTTTTCATTACTGCGGTTGTCCCTAACTACACATTCTGTATAGTACTTTGCCATCCCCTTATTAATAGCCTAGGGTGTTATTAGGGGTAGACTACGTTGAGTGGGGGCGCCATCTGCGCAGGACTCTAGGGCGCCAACCCCCACTGATAGGTAGGGCGAATTAGGGTGCCGTTTTAGGTTTGTCCTCTTGTTGCTTATCATTTTTTGCAACATCCAAACGTGTGTTAGGGTTTGCACTTTAGTATCTGGGCAAGTGCAATATGTTTACCTTCATCAACTATTAGCTTGTGAGTGTATGCTCTGCTGTTTGATAGATTTTGGTCTATTTTCTTGCACGTGAGGGTCTATTAGGGCGATTTAGGGTTAGTCTACGTTGAGCGGGGGCGCCATTGCGCAGGATATATAGGGTGCCAACCTCCGCGGCAAGGTAGGGGACAGATAGTCGGTACCCTAGGGTCGGAGAGCACCCTGTATCTGTTTTGTATCTTTCTGTGTCAAACAGTAGATACTGGTTTTAGGTTGTATGTGGGATACGTTTTTTTCATTATAAAGTTAATTATTAAATGTTAAGTTTTATTGAGTATTGTATTTCTATTCTGTATATGGTGTTCCTTTGCTGTGAATTTGTTTCTTCCGTTGGCACCTTTACTGTTTGTTCTGTGATATAATCAAGCCTTATACACCAGCATATGAAAATGATATTAAACCTTGCACCATTTAATTTCAATAAATTAACAAAGTCTAAACATAAAAAAAATGAATTTATGACACATTCCCTTTAAATTTGCCTGCCACATGACTTAGGAAAATAAACCAAACCAGAGACATGTTTCCGACGTTCACCTATCATCAGTGCAAAGCAGGAGACTTGATTTTGCTAAAGGTACCATCACTTTAAGGAACTTGCCAACGAGAACGACAGCGATCCGTGACGTTGCAGCGTCCTGGATAGCGAAATCGTTGTGTTTGACACGCAGCAGCGATCTGGATCCTGCTGTGCCATCGCTGGTCGTAGCTGAAAGTCCGGAACTTTATTTGGTCGTCAGGTCGGCGTGATTCGTCATGTTTGACAGCAAAAGCAACGATGCCTGCAATTGGTTTTTCATGGAGCGAACAACCAGCGAGAACGATCACTACGTCACTGGATCGCTCCTGCATCGCTCAGCTGTTGCTGGTGTTTGTCCTAGCGACCTAAACAGCGACGCTGCAGCGATCGGCTCGTCTATATCGCTGCAGCGTCGCTAAATGTGACGGTACCTTAAGGGTGCTTTCACATTGCGTTGTGTGTCCCCGTCGGGGCATACGTCCGACATAACCCGCAAGATGGGGTCAGGACATATGCCCCGCCGGGGCCATAGACTGCAGTGGTGACAGCAGAGCAAACTTGTGCTCTGTCGTGCACTTTTTGCGGGAGTGTATGGCTACAGGAGGCAGACACTCAGATGCAGTCTGCGTCCTGTAGGCCTTCATTTCCCAAAATGCACGGCAAAGCGAACGTTCACTCTGCTGTCACTATTGCAGTCTATGGCTTAGTTGGCGCATACATCTGGATCCCGTTTTGTGGAGGATTTCGGATAGGTGCCCTGATGGGGACAACAATATGGAAGCACCCCAGCAGAGATGCCTCCGTCTGGTGATCAAAGGAGAGGATGTTTATAGCACAGGAACGTGTGGCCAGTCATCGCTATGTGTGGGATAGTTGGGGAAGATGTTTGGTGGCCGGGCGATTGTTCTGCTGAAGCCTAATGTGCATGGGAGCCTTTCGTCCTTCCCATACAGCAGATAGTTTGCTACAGATGTCCATTTTAGTAAGAAGCTAATGGCAAGAGTTGTATGTATAGTCTAGACAAGTGTCATTGTTACAAACTCCCAGCTCTGACAAGTGTGGAATATGATGACAAACTGAAAGGCACAATATATAGAGAATATAAACCGGTAAATGAAGATGTTAAAAACAACCCCCGACTTATTGTGTAATTGCTTTTGTGAAATAGCTCACGAGTGATTTCGCTGAGGAAGTGCAAGGGACGGATCAGCATTTTACTGACGAGTTTGGCATTTCCAGAATTTCAGTCACACAGCCTTTTTAAACCGGAAAAAGTCAGATGATTCCCCGGCCACAAAAGATAATGTGCCATGTTTACAAGAAACACGCACACATCATACATTGCCAGCTGTCCATTACAGCTTCTTCCAAGATGAGAGGTGGCGACCCTGCGAGTACCGCGCTGAGATCGGCTTGTCCTGGTGTGTGTGAATCAATTAGGCCTGTAGATGGGGAATGTATCTACCGGCTGGTCTCCTGCTCCAACGTAGACTGAGACGGGGACATACATCAAACAACGTATTTAATGATTAGCTGAGCACATCTCATAGTGATTGGTAGCCTCTGTGACTCCGCTGACGTGCAACAATGTAAGCAATCACAACAATCAGGATCAACACCACAAGGACGATCCCAACCACGATCGGGACGGTCATATTCTTCGATCCATCCGAGCATTTCATCTCTGTGGAGATACAAATATAATGGAGTTTTATACTAGACAAGAACTGGGAATATCAGACTCCACAGCAAATAGTGGGTTCCCCTTACTTAAGCCCCAGAAGGATTTATGTACTTGAAGACTTAGGAGAACGTTCCCATCATGCATCCCTCGTTACTAGGATGAAAGCTCACCTCTTCCATAGTTTCCACCATCCAGTTTAAAGGCCTGAGCCTTGACATTCATGACTGAGAAGCTCACGTTTGGGGTAACTTCAATGTTCACTTTTTCACAAGAGAAGAAGCGTCTAAGCGGAGTGACCATGGCTTTCAGACTGGAATTACCAAATTTCTCCGGTTCTGAAAAACCAAACTGGAATTTAGGGGTTTCACATTCAATATCCCAGAACACGGGCAGGGTTATTACATGACGATACACTGCAGAACATGAGCAGGATTAGAGGACAAGACACCCAGAACATGGGAAGAATTACTAGAGGACAATACACCTCAGAACAAGGACAGAGTTATTACAGGATGATACATCTTAGAACACGGGCAGAGTTATTACAGGATGATACATCTTAGAACACGAGCAGGGTTATTACATGACGATACACTGCAGAACATGAGCAGGATTAGAGGACAAGACACCCAGAACATGGGAAGAATTACTAGAGGACAATACACCTCAGAACAAGGACAGAGTTATTACAGGATGATACATCTTAGAACACGGGCAGAGTTATTACAGGATGATACATCTTAGAACACGGGCAGAGTTATTACAGGATGATACATCTTAGAACATGAGCATGATTAGAGGACAAGACATACCAAAACATGAGCGGGATTATTAGAGGACAATACACCTCAGAACAAGGGCAGAGTTATTACATGAGGATACACTGCAGAACATGAGCAGGATTATTAGAGGACAAGACACCCAGAACATGGGCAGAATTATTAGAGTACAATACACCTCAGAACATGAGCAGGATTATTACAGGATGATACATCTTAGAACAAGGGCAGAGTTATTACATGAGGATACACTGCAGAACATGAGCAGGATTATTAGAGGACAAGACACCCAGAACATGGGCAGAATTATTAGAGTACAATACACCTCAGAACATGAGCAGGATTATTACAGGATGATACATCTTAGAACAAGGGCAGAGTTATTACAGGATGATACATCTTAGAACACGGGCAGAGTTATTACAGGATGATACATCTTAGAACATGAGCATGATTAGAGGACAAGACATACCAAAACATGAGCGGGATTATTAGAGGACAATACACCTCAGAACAAGGGCAGAGTTATTACATGAGGATACACTGCAGAACATGAGTAGGATTATTAGAGGACAAGACACCCAGAACATGGGCAGAATTATTAGAGTACAATACACCTCAGAACATGAGCAGGATTATTACAGGATGATACATCTTAGAACAAGGGCAGAGTTATTACAGGATGATACATCTTGGAACACGGGCAGAGTTATTACAGGATGATACATCTTAGAACACGGGCAGAGTTATTACAGGATGATACATCTTAGAACACGGGCAGAGTTATTACAGGATGATACATCTTAGAACATGAGCATGATTAGAGGACAAGACATACCAAAACATGAGCGGGATTATTAGAGGACAATACACCTCAGAACAAGGGCAGAGTTATTACATGAGGATACACTGCAGAACATGAGCAGGATTATTAGAGGACAAGACACCCAGAACATGGGAAGAATTACTAGAGGACAATACACCTCAGAACAAGGACAGAGTTATTACAGGATGATACATCTTAGAACACGGGCAGAGTTATTACAGGATGATACATCTTAGAACACGGGCAGAGTTATTACAGGATGATACATCTTAGAACACGGGCAGAGTTATTACAGGATGATACATCTTAGAACACGGGCAGAGTTATTACAGGATGATACACCCCAGGACACGGGCACAGTTATTAGAGGACAAGAAACTCCAGAACACGGGCAGAGTTATTAGAGGACAAGACACCCCAGAACATGGACAGGATTATTAAAGGTTGATACATTTTAGGACACGGGCAGAGTTATTACTGGACAAGACACCCCAGAACATGGGCAGGGTTGTTAGAGGATGATACACCCTAGAAAATAGGCAGGATTACACCCGAGAACACAGGCAAAGTTATTACTGGACCAGACACCCCAGAACATGAGCAGAATTATTACAGGATGATACACCCCAGAACATGGGCAGAATTATTAGATGACAAGAAACTGCAGAACATGGACAGGATTATGAAAGGATGATACATTTTAGAACTCGGGCAGAGTTATTACTGGACGAGACATCCAAGGACACGGGCAGAGTTATTAGAGGACGTGACACCCCAGAAAATGGGCAGGGTTATTAGAGGATGATACACCCTAGAAAATAGGCAGAATTACACCCGAGAACATAGGCAGAGTTACTACAGGATGATACGCTCCAGAACACGGGCAGGATTATTATGGTACAATACACCCGAGAACAGGATTGGCATTTTAGAGGCTGTTGCACGTTTTACCTAAACTCTTCAGGGTTATATTAACCTCATTCAGGAAGAAATTGTTGTCTTTGGTATCCTGTGGAAGCAAAAAATGTAGTTATCAGCAAATATCTGCATTGTGTCCACTCTTCACCCAAATTATTTTCTGGCTAGTTACTGTCAAGTGTGGCTCTATGAGATCCCTAATGCTACCCTTGCCCTTGTCACGCAGCTGATCGCCCACCTACGACACCTCGGCAATACCTGGCTGAATGTGATGGTGACTTGTCCTTGTGGAAAGGTCAGGGTCAGCCAGGCTTTGTCTGCAGAGCAGTTTCCAGAAGGTTCAGTGTCCGGCTCTGGTAGGTTCACAATCTGAACAGTAGGAATTGTACAATTACTGCATAGTCCTGTGAAGCTTTTGTTTTCTTAAAACATCAGTTTATAGGATACAATTTAGAAAGTTTTTAACTTTGTACATATTTGATTTTTCTTGTACCCATGCTGTGCTACCATCTACCGTCTAGTCGCACTCTCAGTGTGTCCCTTACATGGTGTCATTGATTAATCAGCCAACTCCTCCAATCACACCCAGAGCTGCATGCTTTTTGGGATGTGTCTAGTTTATCACCCGAGCTTTGGATATGATTGGAGGTCGGGCTACAATGTTACAAGATCATTTTAAATGTAAATAATTTGTATTACGTGTAGATGTAAAGTTGTTTTTTTTCATCTCTTAACCGGCACCGCTGCCTGTCTCATCCCCTCATTCCTATTTTTTTTCTATGTAATTGATCAGAATAAACTAAAATATTACTTGTGATCCCAGCGTGCACTGTATGTTCATTGCCTTTGTGGGGTCAGGAGGTGGAGAAAGTCCATGAAAGAGTCAAGGATGACCCTGAAATCAGTCCACTCTGGCTGGGTCACCTCAAGTCTGTCACTCCTGTGCATGTGCCTTGGGGTTGTAAATGAGTGAAGCTGGGTGTATTTTATACCGTGCTGACCCTGGTGGTACCAGAACCCACTGACCTAGAAGAAGAGGAATCCAAGTACCCACTACTTCACCGCACATGCGCCAGAAATGTCAGACGACAGGTGTAGGATTTCAGATGATGCACCATAACCTCAGATGTGGAGCAACTGCCGGCCAGCTCCACCTTGAACCCACCGAGGTCATTCATATACAGCATGTGCGGGAGTAAGTCTCTTCACACCGTCACAATAACACTTTTAGAGCATAGTTTAGAAGTTGCAGGTTACGGTGGATTAGGGTTGAGGATCCAGTTGACGGGCGTGAGCTATCTTGTAACATTGACAAGTACGGTAGTTACCCTAAAAGCGATGATTGACACTTGAGCCATGGCGACTTGATGGATGAACGCTCTGTAGCAAGTTCGATTATTGTTTAGTTAGCAAAGTTGAAGTTTAAATGATCTCTAAAGGTACCTTCACACATAACGATATCGTTAACGATATCGTTGCTTTTTGTGACGTAGCAACGATATCGTTAAGGAAATCGTTATGTGTGTCAGCGACCAACGATCAGGCCCCTGCTGGGAGATCGTTGGTCGCTGAACAAAGTCCAGAACTTTATTTCGTCGCTGGATCTCCCGTGGACATCGCTGGATCGGCGTGTGTGACACCGATCCAGCGATGTCTTCACTGGTAACCAGGGTAAACATCGGGTAACTAAGCGCAGGGCCGCGCTTAGTAACCCGATGTTTACCCTGGTTACCAGCGTAAAAGTAAAAAAAAACCAAACACTACATACTTACCTACCACTGACTGTCCTCCAGCGCTGTGCTCTGCACTCCTCCTGCACTGGCTGTGAGCGTCGGTCAGCCGGAAAGCAGAGCGGTGACGTCACCGCTCTGCTTTCCAGCCGCTGTGCTCCCAGCCAGTACAGGAGGAGTGCAGAGAAGCAGAGCGCCGGGGACAGACAGCGGTAGGTAAGTATGTAGTGTTTGGTTTTTTTTACTTTTACGCTGGTAACCAGGGTAAACATCGGGTTACTAAGCGCGGCCCTGGGCTTATTAACCCGATGTTTACCCTGGTTACCCGGGGACTTTGGGATCGTTGGTCGCTGGAGAGCTGTCTGTGTGACAGCTCTCCAGCGACCAAACAGCGACGCTGCAGCGATCCGGATCGTTGTCGGTATCGCTGCAGCGTCGCTAAATGTGAAGGGGCCTTAAGAGTATGTTCCCACGGTCTGTAAACTGTGGGTTGGATTCTGCGTACATCCACAGCGGCCAGGTGTTACAGCATAGTGGATGGGATTTGAAGAAATCTCGTCTCCAATATGCGTGCATCAGCACCTGCGGCTTTACTGCGGAGATGCGTCCAAAGCGCTGCCAGTTTCTGACCGTGAGAATATACCCTAAAAGTCCTAAAGTTAAAGATGACACATTTCCTTTGTCTTTCAGGCAATATATATATATATATATATATATATATATACACACACACACACACGTGATCAAAATTGTTGGTTCCCCCCATTTAGTGACAGAAAAACCCACAATGGTCACAGAAATAACTTGAATCTGACAAAAGTAATAATCAATAAAAGATCTATGAAAATGAACAAATTAAAGTCAGACATTGCTTGTTCACCATGCTTCCACAGAATTTAAAAAATAAAACTCATGAAATAGGCCTGGACAGAAATGGTGGTACCCCTGAAAATAATGTGATAAGAGGACATGATAAATCGCGGTGTGTCCACTATCATCACAGGGGTCTACAATCCTGTGATATAGAAGGGTTAATAGTTTGCCTTTAGCTACCTTGCCTTTAAGTGCCTTTTGCCTTTAAGTGTTAGAATTACTAGAATCTGTTGACTCAGTAGTCTGACGGTCTCCTCTTCAAGGAGACTGTACTTCTTATCATGTATGTTCTCAAGAGTCAGTACAGCATATTCTGGGTTATGGTAAATAAAGTATGACCCTGGGTGATGGTGGGGGCTACATGAGTTACATTGAAATGCATTATGTGTAAATGGTATAAAATATTGCTTCTTGCTCTATTACTTCAGATAAAAGTGACTTGCTCACAGGATATGTGTGAGGTGTCTTTTTGTCTCCAAGCGCGCTTGTAAAATGACGGGCGTAACTCCACAATTTGGCCCTCACTGGTGATCTGTCAGCTGACATTTGGGTCAGAATGAAAAACAGCTACGACACCTGGAATCAGTGCGTGGCCGGTATATAGGGCTACAGATCCTCACCGTGCTGTGTGGTGACATGGTGTGTATCACACTCAGCATGGACCAGAGGAAGCGAAGGAAAGAGTTGTCTCAGGAGATTAGAAAGGAAATTATAGACAAACACGTTAAAGGTAAAAGTTATGAGACATCTCCAAGCAGCTTGATGTTCCTGTGACTACAGCTGCACATATTATTCAGAAATGTAAGATCCATGGACTGTAGCCGACCTCCCTGGACGTGGCCGCAGGAGGAACATTGATGACAAATCAAAGAGACGGATAATACGAATGGTAACAAAAGAGCCAGAAAATCTTCCAAACAGATAAAAGGTGAACTTCAAGCTCAAGGAATATCAGTGTCAGATTGCACCATCCGTCATCTGAGCCAAAGTAGACTTCATGGGAGACGACCAAAGAGGACATCATTGTTGAAAAAAAATCATAAAAAGCCAGAATGGAATTAGCCAAACTACATGTTAACAAGCCAGAAAGCTTCTGGGAGAATGTCCTATAGACAGATCAGACAAAAATGGAACTTTTTGGCAAGGCACATCAGCTGTATGTTCACAGACAGAAAAATGAAGAATATCAAGAAGAAACACACTGTCCCTACTGTGAATCATGGAGGAGGCCTGTTATGTTCTGGGGCTGCTTTGCTGCATCTGGCACAGGGTGTCTAGAATCTGTGCAGGGTATAAGGAAATCTCAAGACTATCAGGGGATTCTAGAGAGAAATGTGCTGCCCAGTGTCAGAAAGCTTGGTCTCAGTCACAGGTCTTGTCTATATATATAATTGTCTAAGGGGTACTTCCGTCTTTCTGTCAGCAACTTCCATAACGGACATCCCGCGTCGCTCATTGGTCTCGCCAGCTGCCTGTCATGGCTGCCGCGACCAATCAGCGATGGGCACAGTCCGATTAGTCCCTCCCCTACTCCCCTGCAGTCAGTGCCCGGCGCCCGCTCCATAATCCCCTCCAGTCACCGCTCACACAGGGTTAATGCCAGTGGTAACGGGCCACGTTATGCCGCGGGTAACGCACTCCGTAACCGCTGCTATTAACCCTGCGTGTTCCGAACTTTTTTACTATTGATGCTGCCTATGCTGCATCAATAGTAAAAAGATGAAATGTTAAAAATAATAAAAAACAAAAAACCTGTTATTCTCACCTTCCGTCGTCCGACGATGCGCTGGCGCCGGCCACCATCTTCCGTTACCAGAGATGCATTGCGAAATTACCCAGAAGACTTAGTGGTCTCGCGAGACCGCTAAGTCATCTGGGTAATTTTGCAATGCATCCTGGGAACGGAATATGGTGGCAGCCGCGCGCAGGGATTCGCTGGATCCTAGGGGGTGAGTATATAACTATTTTTTATTTTAATTATTTTTTTTAACAGGGATATGGTGCCCACACTGCTATATACTACTTGGGGTGTGTTATATACTGTGTGGCTGCTATATACTACATGGGCAGTGTTATATACTCCGTGGGCTGTGTGATATACTCCGTGGGCTGTGCTATATACTTCGTGCCCTGTGTTATATGTTACATGGGCTGTGTTATATACTGCATCGCCTGTGTTATATACTGCGTCGCCTGTGTTATATACTACGTGGGCTGTGTTATATAGTACGTGGGCTGTGTTATATAGTCCGTGGGCTGTGTGATATACTGCGTGGGATGTGCTATATACTACGTGCCCTGTGTTATATACTGCGTGGCCTGTGTTATATACTGCGTGGCTGCTATATACTGCGTGGGTTGTGTTATATAGTATGTGGGCTGTGTTATATACTGTTTGGGCTGTGTTATATACTGTGTGGCCACTGTTATATATTGCGTGGCCTGTATTAACGCATCGGGTATTCTACAATATATATGTATATAGCAGCCACATAGTATATAGCACAGGCCACGTAGTATTTGCTGTATTCCACCACTTTAGAAATCCCTTGACTTTCCTCATGTTTTATCTGCTAACGACTATCAGATGGTAAATAGTCAAGACGATTCGATCAGTGCCAAAAAAAGCAGGTTCTCTCCAATCACTCACTGTCACCCGTGCAATTGTTTTATGATTGTGAAGTTTTAGTCAGCATCACAATATTTTATATGAAAATTGCCCAATGTAAAAAAGTCCCCAATTTACCTCTGACGTCTTCGTGTCGTTATATGATATTTTGAAAGATGCCGTCATCCTCAAGCATACGCCTGTAGTGCCATTAACAACATATTCTGTAGAAGGAGGCATCGTTGTGACCGGAAGTGATGTCTGATTTGTATGGGCAGTTGGATGAGGTGTAGATGTGTGGTTGGTGTGGCCAGTTGGATGAGGTGTAGATGTGTGGTTGGTATGGCCAGTTGGATGAGGTGTAGATGTGTGGTTGGTGTGGCCAGTTGGATGAGGTGTAGATGTGTGGTTGGTATGGCCAGTTGGATGAGGTGTAGATGTGTGGTTGGTGTGGCCAGTTGGATGAGGTGTAGATGTGTGGTTGGTATGGCCAGTTGGATGAGGTGTAGATGTGTGGTTGGTATGGCCAGTTGGATGGGGTGTACTGGTGTAGTTAGTGTGTGTAGTAGTATGAGGCATAGTTGTGTGGTTGGTATGAGCAGTGGTAGGAGGCATAGTTGTGTGGTTGGTATGAGCAGTGGTAGGAGGCATAGTCGTGTGGTTAGTATGTGCAGTGGTTTGTGCTGTAGTTGTGCGGTGTGTAGTTGTTTTCTTTGGGCACCACAGACATGGTGGAATTGCGTTTCTTCGATCAGGTGCAGGATCTTGGTCACTACAGCAAGCTGTAATACAGATGTAGAGGGAATTTTGATTAATGAAAGACGTTAACCCTGAAATCCATAATTCTTCGGTGGTGACCCGTTCCTCACCTCTCTTTATCCCATAACCATACAATGTGCTACTATGTACCCCAGATATTCACATCTATAAGTTGTAGTTTACACTTAGAGATGGTCACAAGAACATTAAACTCCAAATTACTATCACCATGAGGTTGAAGAATTATGGTCCATGTCACGATTCACACCGTGACCGTCACCCCTACGTCACGGGTCGGGGTGACTTTAGGCCAACAGACGGCTATCACATGTGCAGGGGGGCTTATCTTAGTTATCCCTCCACTCCACAATGTGATGAAAAACACACACAAGGCTATTGACCTCTTAGTTTACAGCAGGGGCTTATTTTAGGTATCCCACTGCTCTTCAATATACCACGAACTGCAGGGATTTATGTATATCCTGCTTACAGTTCCACTTAAGACTTGCAGCTCTCTGGTGCCCCCCTTACTCTCAGGTCAGATTAGGTACTGCACCTGGGGTCATTAGTAGCCAGAAAGGCTGCCTGCTATGTACTGGCTATTGGGCACGCTGCAGCGACGCGATAACTACTCCCACTCAGGCAGGAACAATAATGATCAACGCCGCAGTCGCTACAACGACACCCAAAGGCCGGCACACGGTATTGCTGCCACCAGCTTCGATTAAACGGGTCCGAAGCTAACCCAAAACAGTAGCCTAATTCCCTTCAGGAGACTTAGGGTACGTTTTAGAGCATGAAGAACGACTCTAGTATTAAATATTATACTCCATCAAAAGTTTCAGGCAGTGTTTATAGCATAAGTCATTTAAAGATGTTACAATATGAGACAATTGAAAATAAGTACAAGATAATTATAAAATAAACAGGGATTAAATAAAAGGTACAACTCACATGTTCTCAGTTCATATCAGTTCAGGCAACCAGGCTAGGTCCATATGTCCCAGTGCATTAGGACTGGTTAGGAACAGCTCTTCAGGTCAGACTCACATGGCTTCCAGCAGCAGACTGACTGCTGGAGTCTGGCAAAACCGTTATAGCTCAGCTTGGTGACATCACCAAAAGGGCTGGCTATCCCAGACCCTCCTACCTTTTCAGTTTAAACTAACTTTCCTAAATTTCTCTAATGCTTGTAACTCCGCTACAGAACATGTCATGGTCATAACAAACCCAGCATTCATCTCGTATTAACATTGGCATTCTAATGAGATCAAAAATGTCATATGTGTGATGCGTCATTACAGAGAAATCCCTACCTTTATACCTGATGGAGTTAGAAGCTCAGGTTTACCGTGATGGATAGAGGCTCCGATGGACTTTAGCAATATCTAATTAATATTCTCTTACGCCCAGTAGTTGGCCCAATATCTTATCATATTGGAACAAAGGACTCTCATGGATTTCTGGAAACAAACAGTTCTCTGCTAGAGGAAGATTTGAGCCTAGTCGTAAATACCTTTCGGCAATAAAACTCCCCCACATGCATTGACAAGACAGGCTCTTGCCTGAGTGAAAGGGAAGGGGGGGTTTTAGCCAACCGCCTGGCTAACAAGAGAAACTAAACTTATATGATATTTCATACAATATCGTGACAGTCCATCAGTAATAATAATAATAATAATTTTTATTTATATAGCGCCAACATATTCCGCAGCGCTTTACAAATTATAGAGGGGACTTGTACAGACAATAGACATTACAGCATAACAGAAATACAGTTCAAAACAGATACCAGGAGGAGTGAGGGCCCTGCTCGTAAGCTTACAAACTATGAGGAAAAGGGGAGACACGAGAGGTGGATGGTAACAATTGCTTTAGTTATTCGGACCGGCTATAGTGTAAGGCTCAGGTGTTCATGTAAAGCTGCATGAACCAGTATGTAGCAGTACAGACACAGAGGGCTAATACTGCATAAAGTGTATGAGAACATGATGCGAGGAACCTTTTTTTTTTTTTTTTTTATTATATTATATTATATTTAGTATAGGAAAAGGCTTCTTTACTGTTACAGCAGTAATGCTAATGTTACAAGTTGAACCTGACTATGTTACTGTGAATGCACTCTGTCATATATAGGTGAATGACATCTCCAAATCAAGATATAATAACACTTCCCGAGATGTTTGATCTCTGTACATGAAGGCACAGTAGTCAATATATTTCAGAAGTAGTCAAAATGTATTGATTATAACAATATGAAAGAGTTAAAAAGCAAGCAGACAGTTATCTCTACAAGCAGCCCAGAGAAATACTGAGCCAAAAAATATATATATATGTAATGCTGGTAGTTCAAAAGTGTGTAATAAGGCAGTAATTAGTATTTCATTTGATAAAGAGCAATTAGTGCTGAGAGATTCTCTAGTCCTGATATACAATACAGACCAAAAGTTTGGACACACCTTCTCATTTAAAGATTTTTCTGTATTTTCATGACTATGAAAATTGTAAGTTCACACTGAAGGCATCAAAACTATGAATTAACACATGTGGAATTATATACTTAACAAAAAAAAAACAACTGAAATTATGTCTTACATTCTAGGTTCTTCAAAGTAGCCACCTTTTGCTTTGATGACTGCTTTGCACACTCTTGGCATTCTCTTGATGAGTTTCAAGAGGTAGTCACCGGGAATGATTTTCACTTCACAGGTGTGCCCTTTCAGGTTTAATAAGTGGGATTTCTTGCCTTATAAATGGGGTTGGGACCATCAGTTGTGTTGTGCAGAAGTCTGGTGGATACACAGCTGATAGTCCTACTGAATAGAATGTTAGAATTTGTATTATGGCAAGAAAAAAGCAGCTAAGTAAAGAAAAACGAGTGGCCATCATTACTTTAAGAAATGAAGGTCAGTCAGTGTGAAAAATTTGGAAAACTTTGAAAGTGTCCCCAAGTGCAGTTGCAAAAGCCATCAAGGGCTACAAAGAAACTGGCTCACATGAGGACCGCCCCAGGAAAGGAAGACCAAGAGTCACCTCTGCTTCTGAGGATACGTTTATCCGAGTCACCAGCCTCAGAAATCACAGGTTAACAGCAGCTCAGATTAGAGACCAGGTCAATGCCACACAGAATTCTAGCAGCAGACACATCTCTACAACAACTGTTAAGGGGAGACTTTGTGCAGCAGGCCTTCATGGTAAAATAGCTGCTAGGAAACCACTGCTAAGGACAGGCAACAAGCAGAAGAGACTTGTTTGGGCTAAAGAACACAAGGAATGGACATTAGACCAGTGGAAATCTGTGCTTTGGTCTGATGAGTCAAAATTTGAGATCTTTGGTTCCAACCACCGTGTCTTCGTGAGATGCAGAAAAGGTGAACGGATGGACTCTACATGCCTGGTTCCCACCGTGAAGCATGGAGGAGGAGGTGTGACGGTGTGAGGGTTGCTTTGCTGGTGACACTGTTGGGGATTTATTCAAAATTGAAGGCATACTGAACCAGCATGGCTACCACAGTATCTTGCAGCGGCATGCTATTCAATCCGGTTTAGTTTGACCATCATTTATTTTTCAACAGGACAATGACCCCAAACACACCTCCAGGCTGTGTAAGGGCTATTTGACCAAGAAGCAGAGTGATGGGGTGCTACGCCAGATGACCTGGCCTCCACAGTCGCCAGACCTGAACCCAATCGAGATGGTTTGGGGTGAGCTGGACCACAGAGTGAAGGCAAAAGGGCCAACAAGTGCTAAGCATCTCTGGGAACTCCTTCAAGATTGTTGGAAGACCATTCCCGGTGACTACCTCTTGAAGCTCATCAAGAGAATGCCAAGAGTGTGCAAAGCAGTCATCAAAGCAAAAGGTGGCTACTTTGAAGAACCTAGAATATAAGACATATTTTCAGTTGTTTCACACTTTTTTGTTAAGTATATAATTCCACATGTGTTAATTCATAGTTTTGATGCCTTCAGTGTGAACTTACAATTTTCATAGTCATGAAAATACATAAAAATCTTTAAATGAGAAAGTGTGTCCAAACTTTTGGTCTGTACTGTATATTAGCTTATTGTGGTGAAAGTTCTTAGTGCGGGTTGGTAAGTGAAGGTCAGGATGGGGTCCTGTATTTTGTATTAGGTGGTATAAATGCCTTTAAAACCAAGGAACCCCATGTAAAAATCAACCTTCCATGTTGTTGGCATATAAATTCAAAAGCAAAAAAATCAGAAACCGGAAATAATCTTGTGAACAAATGATGTTAAGTATAACTTACTGCAGTGGTAAGAGACTCCTGTGTACCCAGGCTGCCACCCTGATGCTGCCGTGTCAGTTTAGCTTCTTCTACAGGGCGCGTTGCAGTAAGTTATACTTATTTGTTCACAAGATTATTTCCTGTTTCTGGAAATAAGAATACGGATCCAGGTGTCAAGCCAGAAACTTGTACGCCTTGCCATTGTTGTCCTACTCACTGCGTAGGCCGTTCTGCTCGTCCCCATGTCAGGCTGTCTCACTGAGCTGCCTCATACAATAAACCCTGCTTTGCTGCTTTCTCTGCCTGTCTATACAGGTGGGCAGACTCTGCAGGAATTTAACCCTGCTATGTCCTGCAGAGTTTTGTTTTCCTGGCCTATTCTTTGCAAGCAGAGGATATATTAGGCAGCTCCTCCCTCCATAGCTTGCTTGAACTTAGATTCCTAGTCACAGACCGTTTCTAGTTACCTGTCTTGGTGGTTTCCTATTTTGTCTCTCCTGTTACTGACCCTGCTTGTTTGCTCATTTTTGTCTGATATCTCCATTCCTGACCCCGGGATCATATTCTGATTTTGTGCTATCCACCCCAACCTCAAACTGTCTGACCACATCTGATCATATCTACTGCAGGTTCGGGGACTGCCATGGACTGGTACCTGGTGACTACTTGCAGCCAAGCCTATCCTCACCATCATAGTCTCTAGTGAAGCTCAGGTTGCCACATAGTTACGCCCCTCTAGGGTAAGCCCGGCTAGTGGTGCAGTGGGCCCACACCCTCTGCTGTTCGGTAAGTCTGACATCAGTTGTGTGCAAAGTTAGAGGGCATTATAGAGATGACCTATAAAAATATATTGCAGAGAATAATATAATAACTGACAACCAGCACAGACTCGTGAAAGATTATGTCTAACCAACATGTTGGGTTTCTATGAGAAGTTAAGTGCAAAACTGGATGTTGGCCAAGCGGCTGATGTGATTTATCTGGACTTTGCAAAGGAGCAAAGGCATATGATACTGAACCACACAACAGTCTTCTACGGAACCTCGAAAAGCAGGAACTAGGAAAAACTATAGGCAGATGTGTATGGAACTGGTTAAAAGACCAGAAACAGAGTCCTAAATGGTACCTTCTCTAAATGGGATATAGTCAGCAGTGGGGACCGCAGGGATTTGTACCGGGAGCAGCAGTGACTGCAGGGATCTGTACCAGGAGCAACGGGGACCACAGGGATCTGTACCGGGAGCAGCCGGGACTGCAGGGATCTGTACCGAGAGCAATGGGGAATGCAGAGATCTGTATCGGGAGCAGCGGGGATCTGTACCGAGAGCAATGGGGACTGCAGTGATCTGTATCGGGAGCAGCGGGGATCTGTACTGGGAGCAGCGGGAACCGCAGGGATCTGTACTGAGAGCAATGGGGACCGCAGGGATCTGTAAGGCTACGTTCACATTAGCGTTTCCCGACGCAGCGTTGGGAAACGCTGTGGCGACGCATGCGTTATGCGCCCCTATATTTAACATGGGGGACGCATGGACATGCGTTGTGCGACGCATGCGTTTTTTTTGCCGCAAGCGTCGGGCGCAGAAAACGCAACAAGTTGCATTTTTCTTGCGTCCAAATTTCGGCAAAAAACTACGCATGCATCGCAAAACGCAGCGTTTTTGCGTGCGTTTTGGTGCATTTTTATTTGCGTTGTGCATTGCGTTGCCGACGCAGCGGCGCACAACGCAAATGTGAACGTAGCCTAACGGGAGCAGTGGTGACTGCAGGGATCTGTACCAGGAGCAGCGGGGACCGCAGGGATCTGTACCGAGAGCAATGGGGACTGCAGAGATCTGTACCGGGAGCAGCGGGGATCTGTACTGGGAGCAGCGGGAACCACAGGGATTTGTACCGACAGCAGCGGGGACAGCAGGGATTTGTACTGGGAGCAGTGGGGACTGCAGGGATTTGTACCAGGAGCAACGGGGACCGCAGGAATCTGTACCAGGAGCAGCGGAAACCATAGGGATCTGTACTGGGAGCAATGGGGACTGCAGGGATCTGTACCAGGAGCAGCAGGAACCATAGGGATCTGTACTGGGAGTATTGGGGACTGCAGAGATCTGTACCAGGAGCAGCGTGGACCAAAGAGATTTATACCGGAAGCAGTGGGGACTGCAGGGATCTGTACCGGGAGCAGCGGGGACTGCAGGGGTCTGTACTGAGAGCAATGGGGACCGCAGAGATCTGTACCGGGAGACAAACCATTGTATGCAGATAATATCAAGAGGCAAAGGGAAATGTAAATCCTATGCGTTAGATTATAAAGGTGAATCCACATACACTGGTGGAGGATGGGAGAGAAAATGCATGGCAGAAGGTCATCTTACCCATATTGCCCATATGGAAATGTGCAAAAGCTGGCAGCCCCAACGCGCGTTTCGCGTGGGCTTCCTCGGGGGCTGTGGCTGCCTGTGTGTCATGTCAGCATTATATGGGAGCCAGTTCAGGTGTTCATCACTTAATATAATACACGCTGCCGTGTCTCATAGCAGCTGTGGCAGGAGTGAGGTGGATAGTGGTGCATGCACGGTGCAAGCTCAGGCCATTTCCATTGCTGCTTCCGGCATTTGCTTGAGACGCAGCGGGTATGGGGGAAATCGCCAGTGACGTTAGTGCCGAGCGTCGTCAGCAACAATCATGACAGTGGAGCTCACCGCATGTGCGTCCACACCAAACTCCATTTTAATTAAGGGCAAAGACCAGGAAGAAAGGAATACACCGTATATACAGGTCCTTCTCAAAAAATTAGCATATAGTGTTAAATTTCATTATTTACCATAATGTAATGATTACAATTAAACTTTCATATATTATAGATTCATTATCCACCAACTGAAATTTGTCAGGTCTTTTATTGTTTTAATACTGATGATTTTGGCATACAACTCCTGATAACCCAAAAAACCTGTCTCAATAAATTAGCATATCAAGAAAAGGTTCTCTAAACGACCTATTATCCTAATCTTCTGAATCAACTAATTAACTCTAAACACACGCAAAAGATACCTGAGGCTTTTATAAACTCCCTGCCTGGTTCATTACTCAAAACCCCCATCATGGGTAAGACTAGCGACCTGACAGATGTCAAGAAGGCCATCATTGACACCCTCAATCAAGAGGGTAAGACCCAGAAAGAAATTTCTCAACAAATAGGCTGTTCCCAGAGTGCTGTATCAAGGCACCTCAATGGTAAGTCTGTTGGAAGGAAACAATGTGGCAGAAAACGCTGTACAACGAGAAGAGGAGACCGGACCCTGAGGAAGATTGTGGAGAAGGAGCGATTCCAGACCTTGGGGAACCTGAGGAAGCAGTGGACTGAGTCTGGTGTGGAAACATCCAGAGCCACCGTGCACAGGCGTGTGCAGGAAATGGGCTACAGGTGCCGCATTCCCCAGGTAAAGCCACTTTTGAACCATAAACAGCGGCAGAGGCGCCTGACCTGGGCTACAGAGAAGCAGCACTGGACTGTTGCTAAGTGGTCCCAAGTACTTTTTTCTGATGAAAGCAAATTTTGCATGTCATTCGGAAATCAAGGTGCCAGAGTCTGGAGGAAGACTGGGGAGAAGGAAATGCCAAAATGCCTGAAGTCCAGTGTCAAGTCCCCACAGTCAGTGATGGTGTGGGGTGCCATGTCAGCTGCTGGTGTTGGTCCACTGTGTTTCATCAAGGGCAGGGTCAATGCAGCTAGCTATCAGGAGATTTTGGAGCACTTCATGCTTCCATCGGCTGAAATGCTTTATGGAGATGAAGATTTCATTTTTCAGCACGACCTGGCACCTGCTCACAGTGCCAAAACCACTGGTAAATGGTTTACTGACCATGGTATTACTGTGCTCAATTGGCCTGCCAACTCTCCTGACCTGAACCCCATAGAGAATCTGTGGGATATTGTGAAGAGAAAGTTGAGAGACGCAAGACCCAACACTCTGGATGAGCTTAAGGCCGCTATTGAAGCATCCTGGGCCTCCATAACATCTCAGCAGTGTCACAGGCTGATTGCCTCCATGCCACGCCGCATTGAAGCAGTCATTTCTGCCAAAGGATTCCCCACCAAGTATTGAGGGCATAACTGAACATTATTATTTGATGGTTTTTTGTTTGTTGTTAAAAAACACTTTTATTTGATTGGATGGGTGAAATATGCTAATTTATTGAGACAGGTTTTTCGGGTTATCAGGAGTTGTATGCAAAATCATCAGTATTAAAACAATAAAAGACCTGACAAATTTCAGTTGGTGGATAATGAATCTATAATATATGAAAGTTTAATTGTAATCATTACATTATGGTAAATAATGAAATTTAACACTATATGCTAATTTTTTGAGAAGGACCTGTACATAGTGTAAAGGTGTATACAGATGGTGCATCTACATAATGCATTGCATTAACTCCTTAGATTGTGTCACAGAAGGCTGTAAACAATAAATATAAAGGGACATATTGTGCTAAGGAGTGACAAGTATGAGCAAACAAGGACAAAACAAATATTACCACACAGAATATTAGACATAATCCAACTACTGGACATAGCTCGACCCCACTTTGACAGCACTATAGAAACACTACCAAACAGAGGTGTTGGCTCAAATACCATAAAGAGTTACATAAAGTGACACGTGCCAAGGATAAATGTGAATTATCGTACTTGCCACTCTTTAGCACAATATTTCCTTTTTATACTTATTGTTTACACCCTTCTGTGACACAATCTAAAGAGTTAATGCTTTGCCCTATATAGATCCACCATCTGTATACACCTTTAAACTATGTATATACCATGTATTCCTTTCTTCCTGGTCTTTGCCCTTAGGCTATGTTCACACTAGGGGTTTTTGCTGCGATTTTTATTGGTACTTTTAAGCTGCTTTTTACAGTACCAGCAAAGCCTATGAGATTTTCAGAAATCTCATGCACACGCATTGGATATTTTGGCATCAGGATTGTGTGCTGTGCTGCATTTTTTTTGACAGGGCATGCCACTTCTTTCAGTATTTTTGGAGCGTTTTTTCACCCATTGACTGGATGGTGAAAAAAACGCTTAAAACACGCAGGTTGACTTTTTTTGCAGCGTATTTGCTGCAGAAAAGTCAAGGACAGCAGGATGCGACCTCACAGTCAGCTTTGCTACATCTAGTTGGCAGGCTGCACGGTCAAATGATGTGACTATACAGCCTGTCCTCCAGCAGAGACACTGAGCAGCGGACCCGAACCCCTTTCATTTGAACTGGGGGCCCGAACATACAGTGTTTGCCACACTGCCATGTGCATTACAGCGTGTCAAACACCGCTTCTGATCAGCGGTAATATCTTCCCCGCCGGTCAGACAGTCGCAGCTCCCACGATGTCAAAAGACAGCATGAGCGTGCAGCTGTGATCGGAGGTATAAAGTTTACCTTCAGTCGCTGGTGTCAGCTGAAGGGACTACTGCTCTCATCATTCGACACCTGCTGCCGCTAATAACAGTGAGAACCGGAGCGTCTGATGGGAGTATTCATCAGCCGGCTCCTGCGCTGTAAATTATTTAAAAAAACAGTGTGGGTCCCCCGCATTTTTAATAACCAGCCAGGCAACCCTCACAGCTGCGAGCTGCAACCCTCAGCTGTCAGCTTCAGCAATGCTGGTTATCAAGAACTAGATGGTGACCCGATTCTAACGCATTAGGAATTCTAGAATATGTATGCGTAGTGTATAGCACAGCCCACGCAGTACATTGCGCAGCCCACGCAGTACATTGCGCAGCCCACGCAGTACATTGCGCAGCCCACGCAGTACACGTATATTGCGCAGCCCACGTAGTATATTGCCCAGCCCACGTAGTACATTGCACAGCCCACATAGTACATTGCGCAGCCCACGTAGTACATTGCGCAGCCCACATAGTACATTGCGCAGCCCACGTAGTATATTGCGCAGCCCATGTAGTATATTGGGCAGCCCACGTAGAATATTGCCCAGCCTACGTAGTATATTGCGCAGCCCACGTTGTATATTGCGCAGCCCACGTAATATATTTCGCAGCCCACGGTGTACAAAGCACAGCCCACGGTGTACATTGCGCAGCCCACGTAGTATATTGCGCAGCCCACGTAGAATATTGCCCAGCCTACGTAGTATATTGCGCAGCCCACGTTGTATATTGCGCAGCCCATGTTGTATATTGCGCAGCCCACGTAGTATATTTTGCAGCCCACGGTGTACATTGCGCAGCCCACGGTGTACATTGCGCAGCCCACGGTGTGCATTGCGCAGCCCACGTAGTATATTTCGCAGCCCACGTAGTATATTTCGCAGCCCACGTTGTATATCGAGCAGCCCACGTTGTATATTGCGCAGCCCACGGTGTACATTGCGCAGCCTACGGTGTACATTGCACAGCCCATGTAGTATATTGCACAGCCCATGTAGTATATTGCGCAGCCAACATTGTATATTTCACAGCCCACGTTATATATTGCACAGCCCACGTTGTATATTGCGCAGCCCACGTTGTATATTGCGCAGCCCACGTTGTATATTGCGCAGCCCACGTAGAATATTGCACAGTCCATGTAGTCTATTGCCCAGCCCACGTAATATATTGCACAGCCCACGCAGTCTATAGCAATGTGGGCACCATATCCCTGTTAAAAAAAAAGAATTAAAATAAAAAATAGTTATATACTCACTCTCCGGTGGCTCCCCGGATCGAAGCGGTTACCGACGCTCCTCGTGTGCTCCGGTCTGAAGAGTGCATTGCGGTCTTGCGAGATGATGACGTGCGGTCTCGCGAGACTGCACGTCATCATCTCGCGAGACCGCAATGCATGGAGCGGTCACCGGGGCGTCGCGAGGAGCATCGGTAGCCGCTTCGATCCGGGGGGCCACTGGAGGGTGAGTATATAACAATTTTTTATTTTTTTAAATTATTTTTAACATTAGATCTTTTTACTGTTCATGCTGCATAGGCAGCATGAATAGTAAAAAGTTGGTCACACAGGGTTAATAGCAGCGTTAACCGAGTGCCTTACACCGTGGTCAACGCTGCCATTAACCCTGTGTGAGCGCTGACCGGATGGGAGTATGCGGGTGCCGGGCACTGACTGTGGGGAGAAAGGAGCGGCCATTTTCTTCCGGACTGTGCCCGTCGTTGATTGGTCGTCGCTGTTTTGCCGTGACCAATCAGCGACTCGGATTCCCATGACAGACAGAGGCCGTGACCAATGAATATCCGTGACAGAAAGACAGACAGACGGAAGTGACCCTTAGACAATTATATAGTAGATAGAGGGGTCCCCATGCTGTATTTTTTAATTATTTAAATAAATAATTAAATGAAACAACATGGGCTCCCCCCGATATTTGACAACCAGCCAGCTAAAGCAGACAGCTGGGGGCTGGTATTCTCAGGCTGGTAAGGGGCCATGGATATAGACCCCCCAGCCTAAAAATTGCAGCACTCAGCTCACCAGAAAAGGCCAATTCTGGCACTTTGCCAGGCTTTTGTGGTATTATTTCATCCTTATATGCTGGTAATAATGTCATATTATTCGGTCACTGTATGTGTTGTGAATTCCGCTCTTTGGCTCCCTCCGGTGGTTGTAAGTGGCACTTTTGTGAGTTCTGCTCTTGGGCTCCCTCTTGTGGTTTCAAGTGGTATGGCTGCTCCTTGGATTTAGCTGTCAGCAGCTGCTTCCACTGATTGTCTTTTCTGCTCGGCTATTTATGCCTGGCTCTTTCCTTCAGCCAGTGCCACTTGTAAATGGTTCCTGGTTGGATTCACATCTCTTTGGATTTCCCTGTTATCCTGACCAGTTCAGCAAAGCTAAGTCCTTGCTTGCTCTTTTCTGTCCATAGATTGTGGACTTATCCGTTCTGTGCATTCAATGTTTGTCCAGCTTATCTTTTTTTTAATCAAATGTTTTTATTAAACAGTAAGAAAAATATATGCAGATTACATTGCTGCAAACAATACACATATATGTTTTACATTTTCAATAAACTTTTTAACCCCAAACTAGCCTCCCTCCCCTCCCCTCACCCCCACCTCTAGAGACCTAACAAGAATCGCTCCGATTTACCCAAACGTCCATCATTAACCAGGAACAAGAAGGTGTCATACCAATACTACTCCCACGGGGGCAGAGGACCCAAAAGCAAGAACTAAATCTCCAGATCACGTCGACTCGAGCCAGGGATTCCACAGCCTGTTGAAAAGGTCCATCTTGTTTCTTTTAGAATAGATGCTCCTCTCCAATGCAACAATATGATCCACTTGCATCATGAAATCTCTTCTCGTTGATGGCTCTACCCTAATCCAGAACTTAGCGATCAACTTTCGCGCGATAAACAGCAATCTAGCAATAACTGTTTAGTACGAGTTATCAGTTACAATCTCCTCCACGTAACCCAATACGCATACCAGAGGATCCCGTGGTACCGAACATTTATATGTTAGTCCCACTTTATTTAGCACCACGATCCAAAACGAGGACAACCTGGGGCACTGCCACATCATATGGAGGATACCCGCCTCGGACTGCGAGCACCTAGGGCATTCGGAATTAGGTCTTAGACCAGCTTTGAACAACATGTCCGGAGTTCTATAAGCCCTATGAATAACAAACAATTGTGACAACCTCCCAGGCTCACTCATCGAGATCCTAGGCACGTATTCCAATATTGAGTCCCACTGATCGCCGTCAATCGCCCCCAAGTCAGCCTCCCACTTCGCCCTGGCTCTGATAGGATGCCCCTCTAAAAAGGAAAATAGAAGGAATTCATATATTCCTGAGATCACCCCCTTCGTGCCTTCCCCCATGAGGATAAAATCTAGCATTAGATCCACCTGGATCTCTATAGGCCCCCTCCTACATTGTGCCCGATATGCATGAGAGATGCGGCTATACTGATACAGTTCAGAGTTTGGCAGTAGAAATTCCTCCTGCAATGTCTCGAAATTCTTAATTCTACCTTGGTGCAAGACTTGGCTTATCCGAGAGATTCCCGCTCCCTTCCAAACATGGAATCCCTCCATCTGTCTAAACTCCTGCAAGAGACAATTATTCCATATGGGCGAAAACCTAGTAAGTGCCCTCACTCCCCTAATTCCCTTAACTTTGTCTCAAACCTTGTGGATAAGCCTAATAGTGCAGAATTTAGTACCCTTCTCTCGGAAATGCCCACCCTCCAAATCCTCACTCAGTACCCTTGACCCAATCAATTTCCTCAGGCTGCAGGGTGTCCGCTCCCAACCCGTTTCCACACCCCATCCCCTAAAATGTTGACATTGTGAAGCCAAAAAATATAACCATGGGTTAGGCAGTGCCACTCTCCCCTCCGTCTTTGGTCTTTGTAGAATTTCCTGTTTAAATCTAGGACTTTTCCCGCCCCAAATCAGCTCGCCAAACAAAGATTTAATCCTCCGAAATCTATTCTGCGATATCCATATAGGGGAGTTGTGCAGCACGTAGAGAAGTTGCGGCATCACAATCATCTTTATTAGATTTATTCTACCAATAACCGATAAGTGTAACTTTTTCCACGCCTGAACCTTAATGCGTATCTTCCGCAAAAGTGGCGCCAAATTTAGTTCCTCAAAACTCGTCAGAGGTAACGCGATCTGGATCCCCAGATATTTAAATTTATCCACTAACCTCAACTTTGTAGGAGAGTCCCTCATTTCACTATTTTCATAATCCCCATCTACTAACATCATATTGGACTTTTCCCAATTGATTCTCAGACCAGAGTAGCTCCCGAATTCCTCAATAATGGCCTCCGCCCTTACCAGGGTCTCCCCCGAATCCTCCAAGAAGAGCAGAATATCATCTGCGTATAATGCTACCTTTTCTTCCGAATCCCCGTACATAAATCCTCTCACCTCCCGGGAACCTCTAATTTTCGCAGCAAGGGGCTCCACCGCCAGGGCAAAAAGCAGTGGAGACAGAGGACAGCTCTGTCTAGTTCCCCTAGACAAAGAGAAAGTCTCAGAAAGGACGTTATTCACCCTAATTTTTGCCCCCGGGGAAGAGTACAACAGCCGCACCCATGAGATGAATTTAGGTCCAAACCCCAAACGCTCCAACACTGACCACAGATAGCTCCACTCCACACAGTCAAAGGCCTTGTGGGCGTCCAAGGATACCACAACCCGTTTGCCAACATTGTCCAAAGGGATTTGTAAATTTAAAAACAGCCTTCTCAGGTTGAGTGCCGTTGATTTGTTGGGCATGAAGCCTGATTGGTCAGGGTGTACAAATTTGTCTATCACCCTACTCAACCTATTTGCCAAGGCTTTTGCCAAAATCTTAATGTCGGCAGTCAAGAGTGAAATTGGTCTATAGGATTCTGGCATCAGTGGATCTTTGTCGGCTTTAGGGATGACCACCACGATAGCCTCTCTCATTGACAAAGGCAACTCCCCTCTTTCCAACGAGCTATTGTACACCCCTACCAGTTTGGCCAACAGAGTTTCTTTCAAAGTCTTATAAACCTCAGCTGGAATGCCATCCGCTCCCGGAGCCTTACCCCCCGCAACACCCGCCAAAGCAGCCCCCAATTCTTCCTCCCCAATCGGTTCCTCCAATAATTCACACTCCTCTCTACTCAACCGGGGCAGATCAATCTCCTCCAAATACCTCGCCATATCTTCGGATTCCCTCTCCACACTGGACGCATATAATTTGTCATAGAATTTCCTAAACACTTCCAAGATCTGCTCCCCCTGAGTAACCAACGTTCCCTCCTCCGTCTTAATAGAGTAGACATGTGAAGAGTCTCTTTGCGCGGACGCCACTACCGAGAGCAAGTGCCCCACCTTCTCCCCCTCCGAGTAGAAAGTCTCTCTCTGAAAGGCCCTCAACCTCTCCGCTTTTTTCAAAAATAACTGATCGACCTCCCTCTGAGCCGCCCTAATACGACTCTGAGATTCCTTAGTACGATGTTCCCCCAATGCCGCCTCTGCTGCCTTCAGTTACATAGTAACATAGTAACATAGTTAGTAAGGCCGAAAAAAGACATTTGTCCATCCAGTTCAGCCTATATTCCATCATAATAAATACCCAGATCTACGTCCTTCTACAGAACCTAATAATTGTATGATACAATATTGTTCTGCTCCAGGAAGACATCCAGGCCTCTCTTGAACCCCTCGACTGAGTTCGCCATCACCACCTCCTCAGGCAAGCAATTCCAGATTCTCACTGCCCTAACAGTAAAGAATCCTCTTCTATGTTGGTGGAAAAACCTTCTCTCCTCCAGACGCAAAGAATGCCCCCTTGTGCCCGTCACCTTCCTTGGTATAAACAGATCCTCAGCGAGATATTTGTATTGTCCCCTTATATACTTATACATGGTTATTAGATCGCCCCTCAGTCGTCTTTTTTCTAGACTAAATAATCCTAATTTCGCTAATCTCTCTGGGTATTGTAGTTCTCCCATCCCCTTTATTAATTTTGTTGCCCTCCTTTGTACTCTCTCTAGTTCCATTATATCCTTCCTGAGCACCGGTGCCCAAAACTGGACACAGTACTCCATGTGCGGTCTAACTAGGGATTTGTACAGAGGCAGTATAATGCTCTCATCATGTGTATCCAGACCTCTTTTAATGCACCCCATGATCCTGTTTGCCTTGGCAGCTGCTGCCTGGCACTGGCTGCTCCAGGTAAGTTTATCATTAACTAGGATCCCCAAGTCCTTCTCCCTGTCAGATTTACCCAGTGGTTTCCCGTTCAGTGTGTAATGGTGATATTGATTCCCTCTTCCCATGTGTATAACCTTACATTTATCATTGTTAAACCTCATCTGCCACCTTTCAGCCCAAGTTTCCAACTTATCCAGATCCATCTGTAGCAGAATACTATCTTCTCTTGTATTAACTGCTTTACATAGTTTTGTATCATCTGCAAATATCGATATTTTACTGTGTAAACCTTCTACCAGATCATTAATGAATATGTTGAAGAGAACAGGTCCCAATACTGACCCCTGCGGTACCCCACTGGTCACAGCGACCCAGTTAGAGACTATACCATTTATAACCACCCTCTGCTTTCTATCACTAAGCCAGTTACTAACCCATTTACACACATTTTCCCCCAGACCAAGCATTCTCATTTTGTGTACCAACCTCTTGTGCGGCACGGTATCAAACGCTTTGGAAAAATCGAGATATACCACGTCCAATGACTCACCGTGGTCCAGCCTATAGCTTACCTCTTCATAAAAACTGATTAGATTGGTTTGACAGGAGCGATTTCTCATAAACCCATGCTGATATGGAGTTAAACAGTTATTCTCATTGAGATAATCCAGAATAACATCCCTCAGAAACCCTTCAAATATTTTACCAACAATAGAGGTTAGACTTACTGGCCTATAATTTCCAGGTTCACTTTTAGAGCCCTTTTTGAATATTGGCACCACATTTGCTATGCGCCAGTCCTGCGGAACAGACCCTGTCGCTATAGAGTCACTAAAAATAAGAAATAATGGTTTATCTATTACATTACTTAGTTCCCTTAGTACTCGTGGGTGTATGCCATCCGGACCCGGAGATTTATCTATTTTAATCTTATTTAGCCGGTTTCGCACCTCTTCTTGGGTTAGATTGGTGACCCTTAATATAGGGTTTTCATTGTTTCTTGGGATTTCACCTAGCATTTCATTTTCCACCGTGAATACCGTGGAGAAGAAGGTGTTTAATATGTTAGCTTTTTCCTCGTCATCTACAACCATTCTTTCCTCACTATTTTTTAAGGGGCCTACATTTTCAGTTTTTATTCTTTTACTATTGATATAGTTGAAGAACAGTTTGGGATTAGTTTTACTCTCCTTAGCAATGTGCTTCTCTGTTTCCTTTTTGGCAGCTTTAATTAGTTTTTTAGATAAAGTATTTTTCTCCCTATAGTTTTTTAGAGCTTCAATGGTGCCATCCTGCTTTAGTAGTGCAAATGCTTTCTTTTTACTGTTAATTGCCTGTCTTACTTCTTTGTTTAGCCACATTGGGTTTTTCCTATTTCTAGTCCTTTTATTCCCACAAGGTATAAACCGCTTACACTGCCAATTTAGGATGTTCTTAAACATTTCCCATTTATTATCTGTATTCTCATTTCTGAGGATATTGTCCCAGTCTACCAGATTAAGGGCATCTCTAAGCTGTTCAAACTTTGCCTTCCTAAAGTTCAATGTTTTTGTGACTCCCTGACAAGTCCCCCTAGTGAAAGACAGGTGAAACTGCACAATATTGTGGTCGCTATTTCCTAAATGCCCAACCACCTGCAGATTTGTTATTCTGTCAGGTCTATTAGATAGTATTAGGTCTAAAAGTGCTGCTCCTCTGGTTGGATTCTGCACCAATTGTGAAAGATAATTTTTCTTGGTTATTAGCAGAAACCTGTTGCCTTTATGGGTTTCACAGGTTTCTGTTTCCCAGTTAATATCCGGGTAGTTAAAGTCCCCCATAACCAGGACCTCATTACGGGTTGCAGCTTCATCTATCTGCTTTAGAAGTAGACTTTCCATGCTTTCTGTTATATTTGGGGGTTTGTAACAGACCCCAATGAGAATTTTGTTACCATTTTTCCCTCCATGAATTTCAACCCATATGGACTCGACATCCTCATT
This sequence comes from Ranitomeya imitator, assembly GCF_032444005.1. Lineage (NCBI taxonomy): Eukaryota > Metazoa > Chordata > Amphibia > Anura > Dendrobatidae > Ranitomeya > Ranitomeya imitator. The sequence goes on from NC_091285.1 coordinate 720,182,582, forward strand.
CCCTTCGCTAATATCCTCCCTTAAAATGGACTTTAGACAAGACTTTACATAGAGACAAACCCCTCCTCCTCTCCGATTTTTACGATCCTTTCTAAACAGACTGTAACCCTGTAAGTTAACTGCCCAGTTAACTGCCCAGTCATAGCTTTCATCTAACCATGTCTCGGTTATTCCCACTATGTCAAAGTTACCTGTAGATATTTCTGCTTCTAGTTCTTCCATCTTGTTTGTCAGGCTTCTGGCGTTTGCGAGCATGCAGTTTAGAGGATTTTGTTTTGTTCCAATCTCCTCACTGTGGATTGTTTTAGAAATGTTCTTACCTCCCTTCTGAGTATGTTTTCCTGGGTCGTCTTTGTTTGAGTCTAATGTTTTTCTTCCCGTCCCCTCTTCTTCTAGTTTAACGCCCTCCTGATGAGTGTAGCGAGTCTTCTGGCGAATGTGTGTTTCCCAGGTTTGTTGAGGTGTAGTCCGTCTCTGGCAAGGAGTCCATCATACCAGTAATTCACACTAGTTCCTCTAGGACACCCTGATCCCGCTCTCTAGTCCTTGTCTTATGTCTTGAGACATCCCTAAACAAAATTCCCCTTAAATACGCTTTCATGGTGTCCCACACTACGTGACATTCTGCGCTCCCTTCATTGATCTTAAAAAACTCCTCTATCTCTGCCCCCACCTTTACCATGTCCAAAATTTGTAACCAGACTGGGTGAATTTTCCAGCCCGCCCTCCCCAAACCGTCCTGACCTGACAACTTTAGAGAGACCTGAACAGGGCTATGGTCTGATAAAATCCTGGGATTATATTCCACCCCGTTTAACAGTTCGTTCATCCTATCGTTACCCAAGGCGACGTCAATTCTTGACATCGAGCCATATGTAGTCGAGTAACAGGAGTAGGAATATGTATTGGCATTGCGAACCCTCCATAGATCAATCCAACCTATTTCTCTGAGATAGTTAACAAAGGGAGTGTCATTACCGTCCCTGCGCTGTGATGCGTGGTTACTCTTGTCCCAATGGTCGTTTGCTATATAATAATAATAATAATTTTTATTTATATAGCGCCAACATATTCCGCAGCGCTTTACAAATTATAGAGGGGACTTGTACAGACAATAGACATTACAGCATAACAGAAATACAGTTCAAAACAGATACCAGGAGGAATGAGGGCCCTGCTGCTCGCAAGCTTACAAACTATGAGGAAAAGGGGAGACACGAGAGGTGGATGGTAAAAATTGCATCCTGTTGTTTACATCACCCACCACCAGAAGGGGGATCCCATGCCAACCTCTTATAGACTCCAATATGTCCTGGATCTTCATTCCAGAGTATGGCGGAGGTATATACAATGATACTATGCACATTAAACGATTAAAGATTTTACACACTAACAAAACATATTGACCATCCGTATCGATTTTAACCTCAACTTCCTCAAATGGGGTATTAGTATGAATTAACACTGACACTCCCCTCGCATAACTAGAGAACGTCGAATGATACGCCTTGCTCACCCACCGTTTCTGTAACATATCAACTTTTTCCTCCACTAGATGGGTTTCTTGCAGGCAGATCACCGAGGGCCTCTGTTTCACTAAATACTGAAACATTGCCGCGCGTTTAGTGGCGTCCGCTAATCCCCTAACATTCCAGCTTATAATATTAACATCCCCTCCCATTTCCTAGAAAAAAATTGATGAGTTAGAGCAGTCTCCTTCAGGTCTCCCCCAATAACCACCCCCCCCCCCCCTCCCATCCCCCTTCCCCAACTCCCCCATCTAAAACTTAATGGAATTCAACTAGAACAAACTTTCTTTCTCTGTATGAGAACTGAGAGCTCTTGATACAACCTAGAACTAAGCCCTTTGCAGTCCATCTCTCCCCCTCCCACCGCTAACAACATGAAATATTCTTTGCGCCGCCGAGCACACTGTTTTAAACTTTTGAGTGCATTCTGTCTAAAGACACAAAACAAGTTCAAAAATCACAATCAGGGGGTATAGCCAGGTGAGTGGCGGAGTCTCAGCGTCAGTCTCATCGGCTCCGATCCGCGCCAATTTTCTTGGTATTGGTATCTAGCCAGTGCATAGCCTCCTCCGGGTTCTGGAAAAAATGAACACGATCCAGCGCCACCACCCTGAGCTTAGCCAGGTATAGCATCGAATATTTTAGGTCCAGGTCTCGGAGCCGCCGCTTGACTTCACCGAACTTCATTCTCAGTTTTTGCCCCGATGCCGAATAATCCGGATAAATGGAGATCCGATTTCCGTCTATACTCAGGCCATCACTGATCCTGGCCTTCCTTAGTAGGGTTTCCCGATCCCGATAGTCCAAAATTTTTGCCAGCAGGGCTCGGGGGGGAGATCCAGGCGGCAGGGGCCGGGTGGGGACTCTATGGGCCCTTTCCACGAAGAAGTGGTTGGTAAGGTCTGCTCCTCCCACCGAGTTTTTAAGCCATGCCTCAATGTATTCAGTAGGATTATTCCCCTCCACCTTCTCCGGCACCCCAATTATTCTCAGATTGTTCCTTCGGGAACGGTTTTCCAGGTCATCTGTTTTAAATTCCAGTTCCGCAATGCGCTGAATGTATCTCTTTTCTCTTTTTAACAGTTCATTTGTCTGATCTTCCACACTGCCCACGCGCTCCTCCACCACCTCCACTCTTTTCTCCACTTTACACATAGCAGAATTTGTCCAGCTTATCAGTATGGATTAATTCTGTGTTGCTGGAAGCTCTGGGAAACAGATTTACCCTCCACACCTTTAGTCAGGTGTGGAGATTTTTGTAAACTCTGTGTGGACTTTTTGTAGTGTTTTATACTGACCGCACAGTATTCCATCCTGTCCTTTCTATCAAGCTAGACTGGCCTCCTGTTATGACCTGGTGGTCAGGACAATAATGGACCTGGTGGTTAAGAGCACACGGAATGACCTGATAGTTACTGATAATAAAGGACGAGCACTGGGACGTGGGAACTCTGCTGACCGCAATCCCTAATAACATAGTAACATAGTAACATAGTAACATAGTTAGTAAGGCCGAAAAAAGACATTTGTCCATCCAGTTCAGCCTATATTCCATCATAATAAATACCCAGATCTACGTCCTTCTACAGAACCTAATAATTGTATGATACAATATTGTTCTGCTCCAGGAAGACATCCAGGCCTCTCTTGAACCCCTCGACTGAGTTCGCCATCACCACCTCCTCAGGCAAGCAATTCCAGATTCTCACTCCCCTAACAGTAAAGAATCCTCTTCTATGTTGGTGGAAAAACCTTCTCTCCTCCAGACGCAAAGAATGCCCTCTTGTGCCCGTCACCTTCCTTGGTATAAACAGATCCTCAGCGAGATATTTGTATTGTCCCCTTATATACTTATACATGGTTATTAGATCGCCCCTCAGTCGTCTTTTTTCTAGACTAAATAATCCTAATTTCGCTAATCTATCTGGGTATTGTAGTTCTCCCATCCCCTTTATTAATTTTGTTGCCCTCCTTTGTACTCTCTCTAGTTCCATTATATCCTTCCTGAGCACCGGTGCCCAAAACTGGACACAGTACTCCATGTGCGGTCTAACTAGGGATTTGTACAGAGGCAGTATAATGCTCTCATCATGTGTATCCAGACCTCTTTTAATGCACCCCATGATCCTGTTTGCCTTGGCAGCTGCTGCCTGGCACTGGCTGCTCCAGGTAAGTTTATCATTAACTAGGATCCCCAAGTCCTTCTCCCTGTCAGATTTACCCAGTGGTTTCCCGTTCAGTGTGTAATGGTGATATTGATTCCCTCTTCCCATGTGTATAACCTTACATTTATCATTGTTAAACCTCATCTGCCACCTTTCAGCCCAAGTTTCCAACTTATCCAGATCCATCTGTAGCAGAATACTATCTTCTCTTGTATTAACTGCTTTACATAGTTTTGTATCATCTGCAAATATCGATATTTTACTGTGTAAACCTTCTACCAGATCATTAATGAATATGTTGAAGAGAACAGGTCCCAATACTGACCCCTGCGGTACCCCACTGGTCACAGCGACCCAGTTAGAGACTATACCATTTATAACCACCCTCTGCTTTCTATCACTAAGCCAGTTACTAACCCATTTACACACATTTTCCCCCAGACCAAGCATTCTCATTTTGTGTACCAACCTCTTGTGCGGCACGGTATCAAACGCTTTGGAAAAATCGAGATATACCACGTCCAATGACTCACCGTGGTCCAGTCTATAGCTTACCTCTTCATAAAAACTGATTAGATTGGTTTGACAGGAGCGATTTCTCATAAACCCATGCTGATATGGAGTTAAACAGTTATTCTCATTGAGATAATCCAGAATAACATCCCTCAGAAACCCTTCAAATATTTTACCAACAATAGAGGTTAGACTTACTGGCCTATAATTTCCAGGTTCACTTTTAGAGCCCTTTTTGAATATTGGCACCACATTTGCTATGCGCCAGTCCTGCGGAACAGACCCTGTCGCTATAGAGTCACTAAAAATAAGAAATAATGGTTTATCTATTACATTACTTAGTTCTCTTAGTACTCGTGGGTGTATGCCATCCGGACCCGGAGATTTATCTATTTTAATCTTATTTAGCCGGTTTCGCACCTCTTCTTGGGTTAGATTGGTGACCCTTAATATAGGGTTTTCATTGTTTCTTGGGATTTCACCTAGCATTTCATTTTCCACCGTGAATACCGTGGAGAAGAAGGTGTTTAATATGTTAGCTTTTTCCTCGTCATCTACAACCATTCTTTCCTCACTATTTTTTAAGGGGCCTACATTTTCAGTTTTTATTCTTTTACTATTGATATAGTTTAATCCTATTAAACACACTAAAAATAGCCGTGGATTGCTCCTAACGCTCCCTATGCAACTCGGCACAGCCTAAGGAACTAGCTAGCCCTGAAGATAGAAAAACAAAGCCTACCTTGCCTCAGAGAAATTCCCCAAAGGAAAAGGCAGCCCCCCACATATAATGACTGTGAGTAAAGATGAAAATACAAACACAGAGATGAAATAGATTTAGCAAAGTGAGGCCCGACTTACTGAACAGACCGAGGATAGGAAAGGTGGCTTTGCGGTCAGCACAAAAACCTACAAAAAGACCCCGCAGAGGGCGCAAAAAGACCCTACGCACCGACTCACGGTGCGGAGGCGCTCCCTCTGCGTCCCAGAGCTTCCAGCAAGCAAGACAACAATAAAAATAGCAAGCTGGACACAAAAATAGCAAACCAAAGAAATACAAGCAGGAACTTAGCTTCTGCTGGGAAGACAGGTCACAAGAACGATCCAGGAGTGAACTAGACCAATACTGGAACATTATTCCCATAGTCCTAAATCAGGCAGGCTGAAATCACTTCAGAGAATCAATAACATACATATTCAATTGTGAGACTATCACAAGAGAAAAAAAGTGAAGAAAAATAGAATAATATTAAAAGTACAATATTTATTTAACAATAGCTGGGGAACCAGCGCTGGGGAACCGGGCTGCTCCTGACCACCTGCATCAGGCACCACTTGCACTGTCATCTATACCTCAGGTAACTGACCATCTATGGGAGATGTTTCTCTGATTGGAATTTATCGCTTCCTCAGGCCACCTGTAATGGGTTTTATTTCCCAGTTTGTTAGCAGAATTGCACTACTGGCTTTAGATGTATACCCTGCCATAGCATTTTTTTTTTTTTTTTTTTTTTTTCCCAGTAAGAGATACTCCTTGTCTCCCAATTTTAGGCCAATTTTCCGGAGGTATGCACCCATGAGCTCTGTGTGCCTTACCTTATATGCGGGTATATCACTAGCAATCAATCCACATGTGATATTTTAGTTATATCTACAGTGTTAACTTTTGGTGATTTTGTGCAGACCCGTCTCCCCTTGTTTTTGTCTTGTTTACCAACCCCCCCTGTCTTTCTCGACATCAATTTTGGTGTATTTTTATGTACCATTTTAATTATTGTTAAATAAATATTGTACTTTTAATATTATTCTATTTTTCTTCACTTTTTTTCTCTTGTGATAGTCTCACAATTGAATATGTACAATACTGGAACATTGACAGGTGGCATGGAGCAAAGATCTGAGTGGAGTTAAATAGAGCAGCCAGCTAACGAATTAACCTCGTCACCTGTGGAAGGAAACTCAGAAACACCCACCAGAGGAAGTCCATGGGCAGAACCAGCCGAAGTACCATTCATGACCACAGGAGGGAGCCCGACAACAGAATTCACAACAGTACCCCCCCCCCCCCTTGAGGAGGGGTCACCGAACCCTCACCAGAACCCCCAGGCCGACCAGCATGAGCCAAATGAAAGGCACGATCCTGATCGGCAGCATGAACATCAGAGGCAAAAACCCAGGAATTATCTTCCTGACCATAACCCTTCCACTTGACCAGGTACTGGAGTTTCCATCTCGAAACACGAGAATCCAAAATCTTCTCCACCACATACTCCAACTCCCCCTCAACCAACACCGGGGCAGGAGGATCAACGGATGGAACCACAGGCGCCACGTATCTCCGCAATAACGACCTATGGAACACATTATGGATGGCAAAAGAAGCAGGAAGGGCCAAACGAAATGACACAGGATTGATAACCTCAGAAATCTTATACGGACCAATGAAACGAGGCTTAAACTTAGGAGAGGAAACCTTCATAGGAACATAACGAGACGACAACCAAACCAAATCCCCAACACAAAGTCGGGGACCCACACAGCGCCGGCGGTTATCGAAACGTTGAGCCTTCTCCTGGGACAATGTCAAATTGTCCACCACATGAGTCCAAATCTGCTGCAACCTATCCACCACAGTATCTACACCAGGACAGTCCGAAGACTCAACCTGCCCTGAAGAGAAACGAGGATGGAAACCAGAATTGCAGAAAAACGGCGAAACCAAAGTAGCCGAGCTGGCCCGATTATTAAGGGCGAACTCAGCCAACGGCAAAAAGGACACCCAATCATCCTGATCAGCAGAAACAAAGCATCTCAGATATGTTTCCAAAGTTTGATTAGTTTGTTCGGTTTGGCCATTTGTCTGAGGATGGAAAGCCGAGGAAAAAGACAAATCAATGCCCATCCTTGCACAAAAGGATCGCCAAAACCTCGAAACAAACTGGGAACCTCTGTCAGAAACGATGTTCTCCGGGATACCATGTAAACGAACCACATGCTGGAAAAATAATGGCACCAAATCAGAGGAGGAAGGCAATTTAGACAAAGGTACCAAATGGACCATCTTAGAAAAGCGATCACAAACCACCCAAATGACCGACATCTTTTGAGAGACGGGGAGATCCGAAATAAAATCCAAAGAAATATGCGTCCAGGGCCTCTTCGGGACCGGCAAGGGCAAAAGCAACCCACTGGCACGAGAACAGTAGGGCTTAGCCCGAGCACAAGTCCCACAGGACTGCACAAAAGAACGCACATCCCGTGACAAAGACGGCCACCAAAAGGATCTAGCCACCAAATCTCTGGTACCAAAGATTCCAGGATGCCCAGCCAACACTGAACAATGAATCTCAGAGATAACTCTACTAGTCCATCTATCAGGGACAAACAGTTTCTCCGCTGGGCAACGGTCAGGTCTATCAGCCTGAAATTTTTGCAGCACCCGCCGCAAATCAGGGGAGATGGCAGACAAAATTACCCCCTCTTTGAGAATACCCGCCTAAGTTGCCTTCCTCCTCAGATCTGGTTCCATTGTTTTTTCAGCATGTGGTTCATTTGCATGGCATTCCGGAGAATATTGTGTCTGACAGAGGTTCTCAGTTTGTCTCTAGGTTTTGGCGGGCCTTTTGTGCTAGGATGGGCATTGATTTGTTGTTTTCTTCGGCGTTTCATCCTCAGACTAATGGCCAAACTCAGCGAACTAATCAGACCTTGGAGACCTATTTGAGATGCTTTGTGTCTGCTGATCAGGATGATTGGGTGGCTTTCTTGCCGTTGGCCGAGTTTGCCCTTAATAATCGGGCTAGTTCGGCTCCTTTGGTTTCACCTTTCTTTTGTAATTTTGGTTTTCATCCTCGTTTTTCTTCTGGGCAGGTTGAGCCTTCTGATTGTCCTGGTGTTGATTCTGTGGTGGACAGGCTGCAGCAGATTTGGACTCATGTGGTGGACAATTTGACGTTGTCTCAGGAAAGGGCTCAACGTTTTGCTAACCTCCGTCGGTGTGTTGGTCCCCGGCTTCGTGTGGGGGATTTGGTTTGGTTGTCTTCTCGTCATGTTCCTATGAAGGTTTCTTCCCCTAAGTTTAAGCCTCGGTTTATTGGTCCTTATAAAATTTCTGAAATTATTAATCCGGTGTCTTTTCGTTTGGCTCTTCCAGCCTCTTTTGCCATTCATAATGTTTTCCATAGATCTTTGTTGTGGAGATATGTGGTGCCCGTTGTTCCCTCGGTTGACCCTCCTGCCCCGGTGTTGGTTGAGGGAGAGTTGGAATATGAGGTTGAGAAGATTTTGGATTCTCGTTTTTCGAGGCGGAGGCTTCAGTATCTTGTCAAGTGGAAGGGTTATGGCCAGAAGGATAATTCTTGGGTTGTTGCCTCCGATGTCCATGCCACCGATTTGGTTCTTGCTTTTCACTTGGCTCGTCCTGATTGGCCTGGGGGCTCTGGTGAGGGTTCGGTGACCCCTCCTCAAGTGTGGGGGGGTACTGTTGTGAATTCCGCTCTTGGGCTCCCTCCGGTGGTTGTAAGTGGCACTTTTGTGAGTTCTGCTCTTGGGCTCCCTCCGGTGGTTTTAAGTGGTATGGCTGCTCCTTGGATTTAGCAGTCTGCAGCTGCTTCCACTGATTGTCTTTCTGCTCGGCTATTTATGCCTGGCTCTTCCCTTCAGCCAGTGCCACTTGTCAATGGTTCCTGGTTGGATTCACATCTCTTTGGATTTCCCTGTTATCCTGACCAGTTCAGCAAAGCTAAGTCCTTGCTTGCTCTTTTCTGTCCATAGATTGTGGACTTATCCGTTCTGTGCATTCAATGTTTGTCCAGCTTATCAGTATGGATTAATTCTGTGTTGCTGGAAGCTCTGGGAAACAGATTTACCCTCCACACCTTTAGTCAGGTGTGGAGATATTTGTAAACTCTGTGTGGACTTTTTGTAGTGTTTTATACTGACTGCACAGTATTCCATCCTGTCCTTTCTATCAAGCTAGACTGGCCTCCTGTGCTCATCCTGGTTTCATTCTGTGTATGTCTTTTTCCCTCTCCTCTAACAGTCATTATTTGTGGGGGGCTAATCTATCCTTTGGGGATTTTCTCTGAGGCAAGATAGTTTTCCTGTTTCTATCTTTAGGGGTAGTTAGATCTTAGGCTGTGACGAGGTGCCTAGGGAGAGTTAGGAGCATCCCACGGCTACTTCTAGTGTTGTGTTGAGCTTAGGGACTGCGGTTAGTACAGATACCACTTCCTTCTGAGCTCGTTCCATGTTGCTCCTAAACCACCAGATCATAACATGTATGGTCTGATCATGGTGTGGTGTATTTGTTCATTGTATGTGATATTATTCGGTCATGATGTGGTGCTAATATGTGATCTGGTCATGGTGTGGCTATATTTGTCCCTTGTATGTGGTATTATTTGGTCATTATGGGATCTGGTCATGGTGTGGTTATATTTGTCCCTTATATGTGGTATTATTTGGTCACTATGTGGTCTGGTCATGGTGTGGCCGTATTTGTCCCTTGTATGTGGTATTATTTGGTCACTTTGTAATCTGGCCATGGTGTGGCAGTATTTGTCCCTTATATGTGGTATTATCCGGTCACTATGTGATCTGGCCATAGTGTGGCAGTATTTGTCCCTTATATGTGGTATTATCTGGTCACTATGTGATCTGGCCATGGTGTGGCAGTATTTGTCCCTTATATGTGGTATTATCTGGTCACTATGTGGTCTGGTCATGGTGTGACCGTATTTGTCCCTTGTATGTGGTATTATTTTGTCAATATGTGATCTGGCCATGGTGTGGCAGTATTGGTCCCTTATATGTGGTATTATCCGGTCACTATGTGATCTGGCCATGGTGTGGCAGTATTTGTCCCTTATATGTGGTATTATCCGGTCACTATGTGGTCTGGTCATGGTGTGCTGGTATTTCTTCCCTGTATGTGGTAATATTAGTCTTGGTATAGTGGATTGTAATGTGTATGGCGGTCATTTGTTCTCTCTCTGATATTAATTAGGAGAAGATTCTTTATTTCCATTAGAGATTAAATACTTGGATCACAGCGGCAGAAATGCAATTACAGTGGTTCTCCTGTAAGTAAAAAAAAGTAATCATCTCTCCACAGGATAAGCGATAACATATTGATTGGTGGGGTTCTGGCTATTTGGACCCAATCGACACAATGTGGAACTTTTTATCTCCATTAGACTGGAGCGGTATGTCCAACGTGACCACTGATCCATTCATTCCCTTAGTGGCTACTCTTGTTTTTTTCTGGAAGCCCCAAAGAGAATGAATGGAGCTGCGGTCAGACATCCCACCTGCTTGTAGTTATTTAGCATATGATTAGTTCTGCAGATTCTCGTCATGTCGCTGCATTGTTACTGTTTTGCTCCTTTTGGTGGAAAAATCATTTCCTATATACTGCAAATTACAACCTGTCCTCACATCACCTAATAGCTCTGTGTGTTATTAGGATGATTCCCAAGTGAAAGGTTTGAATCAAGGAGCAGCCATGAAAAAGATTTCCCAAGAAAAAAGAAACTGCATCATCCAGCTCATCGATAGAAAACCGCCAAACTGCATTATGTGAGTACCTTGACAGCTGGAAGAATATGAAATGAAGTCCGTCCATCCATTCAGAAGGCAAGAGGTGGACGTTCGGGCAAAATATCGGAGTCAACAAGTCGGCTCATCACAAGGTCTATCGGTTCTGGGGCAACAAACACGGCAGTGGATGTGGCTTGTATGCTGGTAATAGTGATATCACAGATGTCTATGCAAGCACCATGCGAAATATAAGTCTGGAATGGTGTCTCGAAAATAGGTGAAGAAGCCTCAACTTCAATATTCTCATAACAAGTGTCAGCTCGAGTTTGCAAAAAAGTACAAAAAGTGGACAGTAGAAGATTGGAAGCAGGTTATTTGGAGCGATGAGATGAAAGTCAATAGACAGCTCTGATGGCTGCAGATGAGTCTTGTAGAAACAAGGGGAAAAGGCGCTAATGGATCGCGAAATTGAAGGAACTGTCAAGTTTGGTGGAGGAAGCCGGATGATATGGTGTTGATTCACTGCTAAAGGCTTTTGATACTTGACCAGAATTGGTGGTGGTCTTAATGCTGAGCTATATGTGAGTATTCTACAAGATGAGTTACTTCGTACACTCGAGAACTATGGGTATGAAAAGGGCGACATAGTGTGCCAGCAGGACAACGACCCGAAGCATACGGCGAGATTGGTGAAGAATTGGTTCAATGACAATGAATTAGGGGTGCTGGATTGGCCCCCACAGTCCACAGACCTCAACCCAAATGAACACTTGTGAGTAGAAGTGAATAAAAAGTTATATACATATTCATTTGAGGCGACCAGTGTGCACCAACATGGGGAATGTAGAGAAGAGACATAGAATCAGATTTCGAAGGAGACTTGGTTGAATCTGATCGAGAGCAGCCCTGAAGGAATCGGGCAATGGTGAAAGCCAAAGGTGGATTTACAAAACACTGACAAAATAATACAAATTTAGATTTTTAGGAGCAAAACAGTAACAATGCAGCGACATGACGAGAATCTGCATAACTAATCATATGCTAAATAGATGCAAGTTAAATTTATGGATGAGATAGCCAAGAGCATTGTCTATAAATGATGATGGTCTCACGTTCAGAGCTGTAGTGGATTATGAGATATGGAGCCTGAAAGTCAGAAGGTCACAACATTGTTACCCTTTTGCTCCTCAGTGTACAATAAATAGGAATATACTCTGGACTACAGAACAGGAGAAGGTCTTGGGTATTTTGTTTACAAGTAAGCTGAGCTGCAATACTCAATGTCAGGCAGCAGCTGCAAAAGTACACACAATTTTAGGGTGTTTAAAAAATATATAAAATCCTGTGATCCCAATGTCTTACTACTTCTATATCATTATCTTATCTAGTATATGGTATCCAGTTTTGGCTGTAACATTATAAAAAGGATATTTGGAAGTTAAAGTCAGCTAAAATGTGGGCATCTAGATTATTACACGGGATGGAGGCTTTTCACGAATGCTATACACAGTATATAGAACCACTATCACAAATACAACCTCCACTCTTTCCATGAATCCACAGCACTTGACGTCACAGTGTCGGACTGGGGTTCCAAGAGGCCACCAGTACCAACTCCAGGGCCCCCTTTTTGAACTATATGCAAATGTGACATTATCTTTAAATCACAAATTTATATAACAATTAAATGGGTAGATTGTTAAATTAATAAGATGTCGCTGTAACGGGGTCTACCAAGCTGGGGTACCGCTTTCAGTACCACCGTGTTTCAGGAGGTCCACTCTGCTTTGGCTGGAGTCTGAATGAAGGACGCTGGCTGGAATTGCTTGGTTACATGGGCGCATATAAAAGATCACTGCTTCTCCACGTATTTCCAGTCTGACAACACTTTACTCACAGGATGCAGAATATATCACACAGATACAGAGGGCAGGCCAATAGAAAAGCGGCAGGCCAGACATACATTACAATAGCCGCAGGTGGCCGGAGCCTGCCGATATTTACTGTGGGAATTACAAAGGTGGGGGGCGGACAAAAGGGGAATATTGTGTCCCCTCTGCCCAGGGGCGCAGCCTGTGGGCTGATGCATTAAGGACATGCATCTCACATGGAACCTATTATATATACATATAACTGCACAACATATTCTGGGTGCTGAGTGGTTCCGTAACACAGCTCCCCTTTTCAGCGACCCGTTGAAGTGCAGTCTGCGCAAAATGGCCGTCGTCCGGTCTACTCCTCGCACCCTCTCGTTTGAACTGCAGCCCTACAGGCATGTCCGCATCCTATTGTATGGATAAATAAAGGACTTTTTTATTTACATCGCTGGGTGAGTGCCAACTTTTCTGTTTTTTCTCTCTGGACGCTCTTATCTGAATTGCTGCTTGGTTGTGCACCACTATGCGATTATGGTCCACGGTTGGTCTGTCTGCCACATGAAACTCTGATTAGTTGCAGCTTGCTTCTAATTCCGTCAGTAACATTAACAGCAATAAATTGCAATTAAACTGAAAAAGCACATTGTACTCATAAATATATTAAAATACTAATTTTTATTATTAAATCCACATATATAGATAATACAACAAAGAATAACCAAAAAACCGAAAAGTATCTCAGATGAAGAGGGACCACAGGGTAACCATTCACCTCTAGCATATGATCACAGCGTTATATAATCAAACGGGCTATATAAATGCCACATGACAAACAATATCATGTAGGCTAATAATGAGCCTAGAAGGTACCGGGAATCTAATGTCCAGAAAATCGCAGACTAATTATAGCTAAAATATATTCCATAAGTGTATCAAACAAAGGACACATATGGGAACTTGCTGCATGTCTGCTTTCTAAAAAAGCCCACAGTACCGGTAATATCAATCAAAACGCTATACTTACACAGCTAAGTGAAGAGTCCCGGTCCCTCTAACCCCGACGCGCGTTTCGTCCACACTTCTTCAGGGGGCGTCAAGTTGCAGCTTGCTTGCCTATTTTAACTACCATCAAAAAACCACCCATCCTAGTGCCGTCATATTTTCCTTTTCTTTTTTTACATACATATAACTGCACAGCATATTCTGGGTGCTGAGTGGTTCCGTAACACGTCGCCTTTACCTGTAGTGATTGACGTATATATTGCCAAGTACTACTCATATAAGAGGGTGCTGGTCCACTCTTCACAGGGGCCCACCAGAGGATACTCCTGTGAATGTATACATCCATAACCCATGACAAGGGGGTGGAGGCAGCAGGGTTCTTTTTAGACTCAACGGGTTGTCAGTTGTGATCTCATAACGAATTTGTTCGCCTCACCAGGTACTTTCACCAGCTCTGGGGCACAGCAATGGGGTCTCCCTGTGCCCCCACATATGACAATTTCCTCCTTGGCTAGTGTGAGAAAACCATACAGTTTGGCACAGAAAAAGATGTTGAAACGTACAAAATTGAACAGTGGGTACGATACGTAAACAACATTTTTATCGTCTGGAAGGGGACGTCCTCACAATTCTCCAAATTTGTTGAGAGATTGAATTGCAACATAAGTCTCCACTTCACGAATGAGGTGGACACCACTTGTTTACCTTTCCTGCCCAACAGTTGAAGGGGGGGAGGTCTTTGAACATAAATCTATCAAACACCCATGACCACCAAATCACTCCTCGGGTGGGATAGCAGCCATCTAAAAGCATGAAAAAGTGGAATACCCAACAAAAAATATCCGAGAGTACGGAGGAACAGCTCATTGACAGAGAGCACCCCAAGAAACTGCTGAGAAAAGCTCCTCATAATGAAGCCAGGGTGACAAAAAGAGAACATCTCCTTATCCCAAAGCCGAAATCTAAGGAGGATCTGGTTATTACCACCTCTTGTAATGGAGCTAAGGCTGGACAGGACTGACCCCGAACAGTGACACATCCCCTGTATAAGGAGATGGACCGCATTCAGTGACACATCCCCTGTGTATAAGGACATGGACCCCGTACAGTGACACATCCCCTATGTATAAGACTGGACCCCGTACAGTGTCACGTCCCCTGTATAAGGACATGGACCCCATTCAGTGACACATCCCCTGTATAAGGACATGGACCCCATTCAGTGACACATCCCCTCTATAAGGACTGGACCCCGTACAGTGACACATCCCCTCTATAAGGACTGGACCCCGTACAGTGAGGCATCCCCTGTATAAGGACTGGACCCCATACAGTGACACATCCCCTGTATAAGGACATGGACCCCATACAGTGACACATCCCCTGTATAAGGACATGGACCCCATACAGTGACACATCCCCTGTATAAGGACATGGACCCCGTACAGTGACACATCCCCTGTATAAGGACATGGACCCCATACAGTGATACATCCCCCGTATAAGGACTGGACCCCGTACAGTGACACGTCCCCTGTATAAGGACTGGACCCCGTACAGTGACACATCCCCTCTATAAGGACTGGACCCCGTACAGTGAGGCATCCCCTCTATAAGGACTGGACCCCATACAGTGACACATCCCCTGTATAAGGACATGGACCCCATACAGTGACACATCCCCTGTATAAGGACATGGACCCCATACAGTGACACATCCCCTGTATAAGGACATGGACCCCGTACAGTGACACATCCCCTGTATAAGGACTGGACCCCATACAGTGACACATCCCCTGTATAAGGACTGGACCCCGTATAGTGACACATCCCCTGTATAAGGACATGGACCCCATACAGTGACACGTCCCCTGTATAAGGACATGGACCCCATACAGTGACACATCCCCTGTATAAGGACATGGACCCCATACAGTGACACATCCCCCGTATAAGGACTGGACCCCATACAGTGACACATCCCCTGTATAAGGACTGGACCCCGTATAGTGACACATCCCCTGTATAAGGACATGGACCCCATACAGTGACACGTCCCCTGTATAAGGACTGGACCCCGTACAGTGACACATCCCCTGTATAAGGACATGGACCCCATACAGTGACACATCCCCTGTATAAGGACTGGACCCCATACAGTGACACATCCCCTGTATAAGGACATGGACCCCATACAGTGACACATCCCCTGTATAAGGACATGGACCCCATACAGTGACACATCCCCTGTATAAGGACATGGACCCCGTACAGTGACACATCCCCTGTATAAGGACTGGACCCCATACAGTGACACGTCCCCTGTATAAGGACATGGACCCCATACAGTGACACATCCCCCGTATAAGGACATGGACCCCATACAGTGACACATCCCCTGTATAAGGACTGGACCCCATACAGTGACACGTCCCCTCTATAAGGACTGGACCCCATACAGTGACACGTCCCCTGTATAAGGACATGGACCCCATACAGTGACACATCCCCTGTATAAGGACATGGACCCCATACAGTGACACATCCCCTGTATAAGGACATGGACCCCGTACAGTGACACATCCCCTGTATAAGGACATGGACCCCATACAGTGACACGTCCCCTGTATAAGGACATGGACCCCATACAGTGACACATCCCCTGTATAAGGACTGGACCCCATACAGTGACACGTCCCCTGTATAAGGACTGGACCCCGTACAATGACACATCCCCTCTATAAGGACATGGACCCCATACAGTGACGCGTCCCCTCTATAAGGACATGGACCCCGTACAGTGACACGTCCCCTCTATAAGGACATGGACCCCGTACAGTGACACATCCCCCGTATAAGGACATGGACCCCATACAGTGACACATCCCCTCTATAAGGACATGGACCCCATACAGTGACACGTCCCCTGTATAAGGACATGGACCCCAAACAGTGACACATCCCCTGTATAAGGACATGGACCCCGTACAGTGACACATCCCCTGTATAAGGACATGGACCCCATACAGTGACACGTCCCCTGTATAAGGACTGGACCCCGTACAATGACACATCCCCTCTATAAGGACATGGACCCCATACAGTGACGCGTCCCCTCTATAAGGACATGGACCCCATACAGTGACACATCCCCTGTATAAGGACTGGACCCCATACAGTGACACATCCCCTGTATAAGGACATGGACCCCATACAGTGACGCGTCCCCTCTATAAGGACATGGACCCCATACAGTGACACGTCCCCTCTATAAGGACTGGACCCCATACAGTGACACGTCCCCTGTATAAGGACATGGACCCCATACAGTGACACATCCCCTGTATAAGGACATGGACCCCATACAGTGACACATCCCCTGTATAAGGACATGGACCCCATACAGTGACACATCCCCTGTATAAGGACATGGACCCCGTACAGTGACACATCCCCTGTATAAGGACATGGACCCCATACAGTGACACGTCCCCTGTATAAGGACATGGACCCCATACAGTGACACATCCCCTGTATAAGGACTGGACCCCATACAGTGACACGTCCCCTGTATAAGG
The DNA here is from genome assembly GCF_032444005.1 of Ranitomeya imitator. Taxonomy (NCBI): domain Eukaryota; kingdom Metazoa; phylum Chordata; class Amphibia; order Anura; family Dendrobatidae; genus Ranitomeya; species Ranitomeya imitator. The sequence continues at coordinate 720,199,786 of NC_091285.1, forward strand.
ACTGGACCCCGTACAATGACACATCCCCTCTATAAGGACATGGACCCCATACAGTGACGCGTCCCCTCTATAAGGACATGGACCCCATACAGTGACACATCCCCCGTATAAGGACATGGACCCCATACAGTGACACATCCCCTCTATAAGGACATGGACCCCATACAGTGACACGTCCCCTGTATAAGGACATGGACCCCATACAGTGACACATCCCCTGTATAAGGACATGGACCCCGTACAGTGACACATCCCCTGTATAAGGACATGGACCCCATACAGTGACACGTCCCCTGTATAAGGACTGGACCCCGTACAATGACACATCCCCTCTATAAGGACATGGACCCCATACAGTGACGCGTCCCCTCTATAAGGACATGGACCCCATACAGTGACACATCCCCTGTATAAGGACTGGACCCCATACAGTGACACATCCCCTGTATAAGGACATGGACCCCATACAGTGACGCGTCCCCTCTATAAGGACATGGACCCCGTACAGTGACACATCCCCTGTATAAGGACTGGACCCCTTTACAGTGACAGATCCCCTGTATAAGGACATGGACCCCATACAGTGACGCGTCCCCTCTATAAGGACATGGACCCCATACAGTGACACATCCCCTGTATAAGGACATGGACCCCATACAGTGACACATCCCCTGTATAAGGACATGGACCCCATACAGTGACGCATCCCCTCTATAAGGACATGGACCCCATACAGTGACACATCCCCTGTATAAGGACTGGACCCCTTTACAGTGACAGATCCCCTGTATAAGGACATGGACCCCGTACAGTGACACGTCCCCTGTATAAGGACATGGACCCCGTACAGTGACACATCCCCTGTATAAGGACTGGACCCCGTACAGTGACACATCCCCTGTATAAGGACATGGACCCCATACAGTGACACGTCCCCTGTATAAGGACATGGACCCCATACAGTGACACATCCCCTGTATAAGGACTGGACCCCGTACAGTGACACATCCCCTGTATAAGGACTGGACCCCGTACAGTGACACATCCCCTGTATAAGGACATGGACCCCATACAGTGACACATCCCCTGTATAAGGACTGGACCCCGTACAGTGACACATCCCCTGTATAAGGACTGGACCCCGTACAGTGACACATCCCCTGTATAAGGACATGGACCCCATACAGTGACACGTCCCCTGTATAAGGACTGGACCCCGTACAGTGACACATCCCCTGTATAAGGACATGGACCCCATACAGTGACACGTCCCCTGTATAAGGACTGGACCCCGTACAGTGACACATCCCCTGTATAAGGACTGGACCCCGTACAGTGACACATCCCCTGTATAAGGACATGGACCCCATACAGTGACACATCCCCTGTATAAGGACTGGACCCCGTACAGTGACACATCCCCTGTATAAGGACATGGACCCCATACAATGTCACGTCCCCTGTATAAGGACATGGACCCCATACAGTGACACGTCCCCTGTATAAGGACTGGACCCCGTACAGTGACACATCCCCTGTATAAGGACTGGACCCCGTACAGTGACACATCCCCTGTATAAGGACTGGACCCCGTACAGTGACACATCCCCTGTATAAGGACTGGACCCCGTACAGTGACACGTCCCCTGTATAAGGACAGGACCCCATACAGTGACACATCCCCTGTATAAGGACATGGACCCCATACAGTGACACATCCCCTGTATAAGGACTGGACCCCGTACAGTGACACATCCCCTGTATAAGGACTGGACCCCATACAGTGACACATCCCCTGTATAAGGACTGGACCCCGTACAGTGACACGTCCCCTGTATAAGGACATGGACCCCATACAGTGACACATCCCCTGTATAAGGACTGGACCCCGTACAGTGACACGTCCCCTGTATAAGGACTGGACCCCGTACAGTGACACGTCCCCTGTATAAGGACATGGACCCCATACAGTGACACGTCCCCTGTATAAGGACATGGACCCCGTACAGTGACACATCCCCTGTATAAGGACTGGACCCCGTACAGTGACACATCCCCTGTATAAGGACATGGACCCCATACAGTGTCACGTCCCCTGTATAAAGACTGGACCCCGTACAGTGACACATCCCCTGTATAAGGACTGGACCCCGTACAGTGACACATCCCCTGTATAAGGACTGGACCCCGTACAGTGACACATCCCCTGTATAAGGACTGGACCCCGTACAGTGACACATCCCCTGTATAAGGACTGGACCCCGTACAGTGACACGTCCCCTGTATAAGGACAGGACACCATACAGTGACACGTCCCCTGTATAAGGACATGGACCCCATACAGTGACACATCCCCTGTATAAGGACATGGACCCCATACAGTGACACATCCCCTGTATAAGGACTGGACCCCGTACAGTGACACATCCCCTGTATAAGGACTGGACACCATACAGTGACACATCCCCTCTATAAGGACTGGACCCCGTACAGTGACACATCCCCCGTATAAGGACTGGACCCCATACAGTGACACGTCCCCTGTATAAGGACATGGACCCCATACAGTGACACATCCCCTGTATAAGGACTGGACCCCGTACAGTGACAGATCCCCTGTATAAGGACAGGACACCATACAGTGACACATCCCCTCTATAAGGACAGGACCCCATACAGTGACACATCCCCTGTATAAGGACTGGACCCCATACAGTGACACATCCCCTCTATAAGGACATGGACCCCATACAGTGACACGTCCCCTGTATAAGGACATGGACCCCATACAGTGACACGTCCCCTGTATAAGGACTGGACCCCATACAGTGACACATCCCCTCTATAAGGACATGGACCCCATACAGTGTCACGTCCCCTGTATAAGGACATGGACCCCATACAGTGACACGTCCCCTGTATAAGGACTGGACCCCATACAGTGACACGTCCCCTGTATAAGGACATGGACCCCATACAGTGACACGTCCCCTGTATAAGGACTGGACCCCATACAGTGACACGTCCCCTCTATAAGGACATGGACCCCATACAGTGTCACGTCCCCTGTATAAGGACATGGACCCCATACAGTGACACATCCCCTGTATAAGGACTGGACCCCGTACAGTGACACGTCCCCTGTATAAGGACATGGACCCCATACAGTGACACGTCCCCTGTATAAGGACATGGACCCCGTACAGTGACACATCCCCTGTATAAGGACTGGACCCCATACAGTGACACATCCCCTGTATAAGGACTGGACCCCATACAGTGACACATCCCCTGTATAAGGACTGGACCCCGTACAGTGACAGATCCCCTGTATAAGGACTGGACCCCATACAGTGACACATCCCCTGTATAAGGACATGGACCCCGTACAGTGACAGATCCCCTGTATAAGGACTGGACCCCATACAGTGACACATCCCCTGTATAAGGACATGGACCCCATACAGTGACACGTCCCCTGTATAAGGACTGGACCCCGTACAGTGACACGTCCCCCGTATAAGGACTGGACCCCATACAGTGACACATCACCCGTATAAGGACTGGACCCCATACAGTGACACATCACCCGTATAAGGACTGGACCCCATACAGTGACACATCCCCTCTATAAGGACTGGACCCCATACAGTGACACATCCCCTGTATAAGGACTGGACCCCGTACAGTGACACGTCCCCTGTATAAGGACATGGACCCCATACAGTGACACATCCCCTGTATAAGGACATGGACCCCATACAGTGACACGTCCCCTGTATAAGGACATGGACCCCGTACAGTGACACATCCCCTGTATAAGGACTGGACCCCATACAGTGACACATCCCCTGTATAAGGACTGGACCCCATACAGTGACACATCCCCTGTATAAGGACTGGACCCCGTACAGTGACAGATCCCCTGTATAAGGACTGGACCCCATACAGTGACACATCCCCTGTATAAGGACATGGACCCCGTACAGTGACAGATCCCCTGTATAAGGACTGGACCCCATACAGTGACACATCCCCTGTATAAGGACATGGACCCCATACAGTGACACGTCCCCTGTATAAGGACTGGACCCCGTACAGTGACACGTCCCCCGTATAAGGACTGGACCCCATACAGTGACACATCACCCGTATAAGGACTGGACCCCATACAGTGACACATCACCCGTATAAGGACTGGACCCCATACAGTGACACATCCCCTCTATAAGGACTGGACCCCATACAGTGACACATCCCCTGTATAAGGACTGGACCCCGTACAGTGACACGTCCCCTGTATAAGGACATGGACCCCATACAGTGACACATCCCCTGTATAAGGACATGGACCCCATACAGTGACACATCCCCTGTATAAGGACATGGACCCCATACAGTGACACATCCCCTGTATAAGGACATGGACCCCGTACAGTGACACATCCCCTGTATAAGGACATGGACCCCATACAGTGACACGTCCCCTGTATAAGGACATGGACCCCATACAGTGACACATCCCCTGTATAAGGACTGGACCCCATACAGTGACACGTCCCCTGTATAAGGACTGGACCCCGTACAATGACACATCCCCTCTATAAGGACATGGACCCCATACAGTGACGCGTCCCCTCTATAAGGACATGGACCCCATACAGTGACACATCCCCCATATAAGGACATGGACCCCATACAGTGACACATCCCCTCTATAAGGACATGGACCCCATACAGTGACACGTCCCCTGTATAAGGACATGGACCCCATACAGTGACACATCCCCTGTATAAGGACATGGACCCCGTACAGTGACACATCCCCTGTATAAGGACATGGACCCCATACAGTGACACGTCCCCTGTATAAGGACTGGACCCCGTACAATGACACATCCCCTCTATAAGGACATGGACCCCATACAGTGACGCGTCCCCTCTATAAGGACATGGACCCCATACAGTGACACATCCCCTGTATAAGGACTGGACCCCATACAGTGACACATCCCCTGTATAAGGACATGGACCCCATACAGTGACGCGTCCCCTCTATAAGGACATGGACCCCGTACAGTGACACATCCCCTGTATAAGGACTGGACCCCTTTACAGTGACAGATCCCCTGTATAAGGACATGGACCCCATACAGTGACGCGTCCCCTCTATAAGGACATGGACCCCATACAGTGACACATCCCCTGTATAAGGACATGGACCCCATACAGTGACACATCCCCTGTATAAGGACATGGACCCCATACAGTGACGCATCCCCTCTATAAGGACATGGACCCCATACAGTGACACATCCCCTGTATAAGGACATGGACCCCGTACAGTGACACGTCCCCTGTATAAGGACATGGACCCCGTACAGTGACACATCCCCTGTATAAGGACTGGACCCCGTACAGTGACACATCCCCTGTATAAGGACATGGACCCCATACAGTGACACGTCCCCTGTATAAGGACATGGACCCCATACAGTGACACATCCCCTGTATAAGGACTGGACCCCGTACAGTGACACATCCCCTGTATAAGGACTGGACCCCGTACAGTGACACATCCCCTGTATAAGGACATGGACCCCATACAGTGACACATCCCCTGTATAAGGACTGGACCCCGTACAGTGACACATCCCCTGTATAAGGACTGGACCCCGTACAGTGACACATCCCCTGTATAAGGACATGGACCCCATACAGTGACACGTCCCCTGTATAAGGACTGGACCCCGTACAGTGACACATCCCCTGTATAAGGACATGGACCCCATACAGTGACACGTCCCCTGTATAAGGACTGGACCCCGTACAGTGACACATCCCCTGTATAAGGACATGGACCCCATACAATGTCACGTCCCCTGTATAAGGACTGGACCCCATACAGTGACACGTCCCCTGTATAAGGACTGGACCCCGTACAGTGACACATCCCCTGTATAAGGACTGGACCCCGTACAGTGACACATCCCCTGTATAAGGACATGGACCCCATACAGTGACACATCCCCTGTATAAGGACTGGACCCCGTACAGTGACACATCCCCTGTATAAGGACATGGACCCCATACAATGTCACGTCCCCTGTATAAGGACATGGACCCCATACAGTGACACGTCCCCTGTATAAGGACTGGACCCCGTACAGTGACACATCCCCTGTATAAGGACTGGACCCCGTACAGTGACACATCCCCTGTATAAGGACTGGACCCCGTACAGTGACACATCCCCTGTATAAGGACTGGACCCCGTACAGTGACACGTCCCCTGTATAAGGACAGGACCCCATACAGTGACACATCCCCTGTATAAGGACATGGACCCCATACAGTGACACATCCCCTGTATAAGGACTGGACCCCGTACAGTGACACATCCCCTGTATAAGGACTGGACCCCATACAGTGACACATCCCCTGTATAAGGACTGGACCCCGTACAGTGACACGTCCCCTGTATAAGGACATGGACCCCATACAGTGACACATCCCCTGTATAAGGACTGGACCCCGTACAGTGACACGTCCCCTGTATAAGGACTGGACCCCGTACAGTGACACGTCCCCTGTATAAGGACATGGACCCCATACAGTGACACGTCCCCTGTATAAGGACATGGACCCCGTACAGTGACACATCCCCTGTATAAGGACTGGACCCCGTACAGTGACACATCCCCTGTATAAGGACATGGACCCCATACAGTGTCACGTCCCCTGTATAAAGACTGGACCCCGTACAGTGACACATCCCCTGTATAAGGACTGGACCCCGTACAGTGACACATCCCCTGTATAAGGACTGGACCCCGTACAGTGACACATCCCCTGTATAAGGACTGGACCCCGTACAGTGACACATCCCCTGTATAAGGACTGGACCCCGTACAGTGACACGTCCCCTGTATAAGGACAGGACACCATACAGTGACACGTCCCCTGTATAAGGACATGGACCCCATACAGTGACACATCCCCTGTATAAGGACATGGACCCCATACAGTGACACATCCCCTGTATAAGGACTGGACCCCGTACAGTGACACATCCCCTGTATAAGGACTGGACACCATACAGTGACACATCCCCTCTATAAGGACTGGACCCCGTACAGTGACACATCCCCCGTATAAGGACTGGACCCCATACAGTGACACGTCCCCTGTATAAGGACATGGACCCCATACAGTGACACATCCCCTGTATAAGGACTGGACCCCGTACAGTGACAGATCCCCTGTATAAGGACAGGACACCATACAGTGACACATCCCCTCTATAAGGACAGGACCCCATACAGTGACACATCCCCTGTATAAGGACTGGACCCCATACAGTGACACATCCCCTCTATAAGGACATGGACCCCATACAGTGACACGTCCCCTGTATAAGGACATGGACCCCATACAGTGACACGTCCCCTGTATAAGGACTGGACCCCATACAGTGACACATCCCCTCTATAAGGACATGGACCCCATACAGTGTCACGTCCCCTGTATAAGGACATGGACCCCATACAGTGACACGTCCCCTGTATAAGGACTGGACCCCATACAGTGACACGTCCCCTGTATAAGGACATGGACCCCATACAGTGACACGTCCCCTGTATAAGGACTGGACCCCATACAGTGACACGTCCCCTCTATAAGGACATGGACCCCATACAGTGTCACGTCCCCTGTATAAGGACATGGACCCCATACAGTGACACATCCCCTGTATAAGGACTGGACCCCGTACAGTGACACGTCCCCTGTATAAGGACATGGACCCCATACAGTGACACGTCCCCTGTATAAGGACATGGACCCCGTACAGTGACACATCCCCTGTATAAGGACTGGACCCCATACAGTGACACATCCCCTGTATAAGGACTGGACCCCATACAGTGACACATCCCCTGTATAAGGACTGGACCCCGTACAGTGACACATCCCCTGTATAAGGACATGGACCCCGTACAGTGACAGATCCCCTGTATAAGGACTGGACCCCATACAGTGACACATCCCCTGTATAAGGACATGGACCCCATACAGTGACACGTCCCCTGTATAAGGACTGGACCCCGTACAGTGACACGTCCCCCGTATAAGGACTGGACCCCATACAGTGACACATCACCCGTATAAGGACTGGACCCCATACAGTGACACATCACCCGTATAAGGACTGGACCCCATACAGTGACACATCCCCTCTATAAGGACTGGACCCCATACAGTGACACATCCCCTGTATAAGGACTGGACCCCGTACAGTGACACGTCCCCTGTATAAGGACTGGACCCCATACAGTGACACATCCCCTCTATAAGGACTGGACCCCATACAGTGTCACGTCCCCTGTATAAGGACTGGACCCCATACAGTGACACATCCCCTGTATAAGGACATGGACCCCGTACAGTGACACATCCCCTGTATAAGGACATGGACCCCATACAGTGACACATCCCCTCTATAAGGACTGGACCCCATACAGTGACACATCCCCTGTATAAGGACTGGACCCCGTACAGTGACACGTCCCCTGTATAAGGACATGGACCCCATACAGTGACAGATCCCCCGTATAAGGACTGGACCCCATACAGTGACACATCCCCCGTATAAGGACTGGACCCCGTACAGTGACACATCCCCTGTATAAGGACATGGACCCCATACAGTGACACATCCCCTGTATAAGGACTGGACCCCGTACAGTGACACATCCCCTGTATAAGGACTGGACCCCATACAGTGACACATCCCCTCTATAAGGACTGGACCCCGTACAGTGACACATCCCCTCTATAAGGACTGGACCCCGTACAGTGACACATCCCCTGTATAAGGACATGGACCCCATACAGTGACACATCCCCTCTATAAGGACTGGACCCCATACAGTGACACATCCCCTCTATAAGGACTGGACCCCGTACAGTGACACGTCCCCTGTATAAGGACATGGACCCCATACAGTGACAGATCCCCCGTATAAGGACTGGACCCCATACAGTGACACATCCCCCGTATAAGGACATGGACCCCGTACAGTGACACGTCCCCTGTATAAGGACATGGACCCCATACAGTGACAGATCCCCCGTATAAGGACATGGACCCCATACAGTGACACATCCCCTGTATATGGACTGGACCCCGTACAGTGACACGTCCCCTGTATAAGGACATGGACCCCGTACAGTGACACATCCACCGTATAAGGACTGGACCCCGTACAGTGACACGTCCCCTGTATAAGGACATGGACCCCATACAGTGACACATCCCCTGTATAAGGACATGGACCCCGTACAGTGACACATCCCCTGTATAAGGACATGGACCCCGTACAGTGACACATCCCCTGTATAAGGACATGGACCCCATACAGTGACACATCCCCTGTATAAGGACTGGACCCCATACAGTGACACATCCCCGTATAAGGACTGGACCCCGTACAGTGACACATCCCCTGTATAAGGACTGGACCCCATACAGTGACACATCCCCTGTATAAGGACATGGACCCCGTACAGTGACACATCCCCTGTATAAGGACTGGACCCCATACAGTGACACATCCCCTGTATAAGGACTGGACCCCGTACAGTGACACATCCCCTGTATAAGGACTGGACCCCATACAGTGACACATCCCCTGTATAAGGACATGGACCCCATACAGTGACACATCCCCTGTATAAGGACATGGACCCCATACAGTGACACATCCCCTGTATAAGGACATGGACCCCGTACAGTGACACGTCCCCTGTATAAGGACTGGACCCCATACAGTGACACATCCCCTGTATAAGGACTGGACCCCGTACAGTGACACATCCCCTGTATAAGGACTGGACCCCGTACAGTGACACGTCCCCTGTATAAGGACATGGACCCCGTACAGTGACACATCCCCTGTATAAGGACTGGACCCCGTACAGTGACACGTCCCCTGTATAAGGACATGGACCCCGTACAGTGACACATCCCCTCTATAAGGACTGGACCCCGTACAGTGACACATCCCCTGTATAAGGACTGGACCCCGTACAGTGACACGTCCCCTGTATAAGGACTGGACCCCGTACAGTGACACGTCCCCTGTATAAGGACATGGACCCCGTACAGTGACACGTCCCCTGTATAAGGACATGGACACCATACAGTGACACATCCCCTGTATAAGGACATGGACCCCATACAGTGACACATCCCCTGTATAAGGACATGGACCCCGTACAGTGACACATCCCCTGTATAAGGACATGGACCCTATACAGTGACACGTCCCCTGTATAAGGACTGGACCCCGTACAGTGACACATCCCCTGTATAAGGACATGGACCCCATACAGTGACACATCCCCTGTATAAGGACATGGACCCTATACAGTGACACGTCCCCTGTATAAGGACTGGACCCCATACAGTGACACATCCCCTGTATAAGGACATGGACCCCGTACAGTGACACATCCCCTGTATAAGGACTGGACCCCATACAGTGACACATCCCCTGTATAAGGACTGGACCCCGTACAGTGACACATCCCCTGTATAAGGACATGGACCCCATACAGTGACACATCCCCTGTATAAGGACATGGACCCTATACAGTGACACGTCCCCTGTATAAGGACTGGACCCCATACAGTGACACATCCCCTGTATAAGGACATGGACCCCATACAGTGACACATCCCCTGTATAAGGACTGGACCCCGTACAGTGACACATCCCCTGTATAAGGACATGGACCCCATACAGTGACACATCCCCTGTATAAGGACATGGACCCTATACAGTGACACGTCCCCTGTATAAGGACTGGACCCCATACAGTGACACATCCCCTGTATAAGGACATGGACCCCATACAGTGACACATCCCCTGTATAAGGACATGGACCCTATACAGTGACACGTCCCCTGTATAAGGACTGGACCCCATACAGTGACACATCCCCTGTATAAGGACATGGACCCCATACAGTGACACATCCCCTGTATAAGGACATGGACCCCGTACAGTGACACATCCCCTGTATAAGGACATGGACCCTATACAGTGACACGTCCCCTGTATAAGGACTGGACCCCGTACAGTGACACATCCCCTGTATAAGGACATGGACCCCATACAGTGACACATCCCCTGTATAAGGACATGGACCCTATACAGTGACACGTCCCCTGTATAAGGACTGGACCCCATACAGTGACACATCCCCTGTATAAGGACATGGACCCCATACAGTGACACATCCCCCGTATAAGGACTGGACCCCGTACAGTGACACATCCCCTGTATAAGGACATGGACCCTATACAGTGACACATCCCCTGTATAAGGACATGGACCCCATACAGTGACACATCCCTTGTATAAGGACATGGACCCCGTACAGTGACACATCCCCCGTATAAGGACTGGACCCCATACAGTGACACGTCCCCTGTATAAGGACATGGACCCCATACAGTGACACATCCCCTGTATAAGGACATGGACCCCGTACAGTGACACATCCCCTGTATAAGGACATGGACCCCGTACAGTGACAGATCCCCTGTATAAGGACATGGACCCCATACAGTGACACATCCCCTGTATAAGGACATGGACCCCGTACAGTGACAGATCCCCTGTATAAGGACATGGACCCCGTACAGTGACACATCCCCTGTATAAGAACATGGACCCCGTACAGTGACAGATCCCCTGTATAAGGACATGGACCCCGTACAGTGACACATCCCCTGTATAAGGACATGGACCCCGTACAGTGACAGATCCCCTGTATAAGGACATGGACCCCGTACAGTGACACATCTCCTGTATAAGGACATGGACCCCGTACAGTGACAGATCCCCTGTATAAGGACTGGACCCCGTACAGTGACACGTCCCCTGTATAAGGACATGGACCCCGTACAGTGACACATCCCCCGTATAAGGACTGGACCCCATACAGTGACACGTCCCCTGTATAAGGACTGGACCCCGTACAGTGACACGTCCCCTGTATAAGGACATGGACCCCGTACAGTGACACATCCCCCGTATAAGGACTGGACCCCATACAGTGACACATCACCCGTATAAGGACATGGACCCCGTACAGTGACACATCCCCTGTATAAGGACATGGACCCCATACAGTGACACATCCCCTGTATAAGGACATGGACCCCATACAGTGACACATCCCCCGTATAAGGACTGGACCCCATACAGTGACACATCCCCCGTATAAGGACATGGACCCCGTACAGTGACACGTCCCCTGTATAAGGACATGGACCCCGTACAGTGACACATCCCCCGTATAAGGACTGGACCCCATACAGTGACACATCACCCGTATAAGGACATGGACCCCGTACAGTGACACATCCCCTGTATAAGGACATGGACCCCATACAGTGACACATCCCCTGTATAAGGACATGGACCCCATACAGTGACACATCCCCTGTATAAGGACATGGACCCCATACAGTGACACATCCCCCGTATAAGGACTGGACCCCATACAGTGACACGTCCCCTGTATAAGGACTGGACCCCGTACAGTGACACGTCCCCTGTATAAGGACATGGACCCCATACAGTGACACATCCCCCGTATAAGGACTGGACCCCGTACAGTGACACATCCCCTGTATAAGGACATGGACCGCGTACAGTGACACATCCCCTGTATAAGGACATGGACCCCATACAGTGACACATCCCCTGTATAAGGACATGGACCCCGTACAGTGACACATCCCCTGTATAAGGACATGGACCCCGTACAGTGACACATCCCCTGTATAAGGACATGGACCCCATACAGTGACACATCCCCCGTATAAGGACTGGACCCCGTACAGTGACACATCCCCCGTATAAGGACTGGACCCCGTACAGTGACACATCCCCTGTATAAGGACATGGACCCCGTACAGTGACAGATCCCCTGTATAAGGACATGGACCCCATACAGTGACACATCCCCTGTATAAGGACATGGACCCCGTACAGTGACACATCCCCTGTATAAGGACATGGACCCCGTACAGTGACAGATCCCCTGTATAAGGACATGGACCCCGTACAGTGACACATCCCCTGTATAAGGACATGGACCCCGTACAGTGACAGATCCCCTGTATAAGGACATGGACCCCGTACAGTGACACATCTCCTGTATAAGGACATGGACCCCATACAGTGACGCATCCCCTGTATAAGGACTGGACCCCGTACAGTGACACGTCCCTTGTATAAGGACATGGACCCCGTACAGTGACACATCCCCTGTATAAGGACATGGACCCCGTACAGTGACAGATCCCCTGTATAAGGACTGGACCCCGTACAGTGACACATCCCCTGTATAAGGACTGGACCCCGTACAGTGACACATCTCCTGTATAAGGACATGGACCCCATACAGTGACGCATCCCCTGTATAAGGACTGGACCCCGTACAGTGACACGTCCCCTGTATAAGGACATGGACCCCGTACAGTGACGCATCCCCTGTATAAGGACATGGACCCCGTACAGTGACACGTCCCCTGTATAAGGACATGGACCCCGTACAGTGACACATCCCCTGTATAAGGACATGGACCCCGTACAGTGACACGTCCCCTGTATAAGGACTGGACCCCATACAGTGACACATCCCCCGTATAAGGACTGGACCCCATACAGTGACAGATCCCCTGTATAAGGACATGGACCCCGTACAGTGACACATCCCCTGTATAAGGACATGGACCTCGTACAGTGACACATCCCCTGTATAAGGACATGGACCCCGTACAGTGACACATCCCCTGTATAAGGACATGGACCCCGTACAGTGACACATCCCCTGTATAAGGACATGGACCCCATACAGTGACACATCCCCTGTATAAGGACATGGACCCCGTACAGTGACAGATCCCCTGTATAAGGATATGGACCCCGTACAGTGACACATCCCCTGTATAAGGACATGGACCCCGTACAGTGACAGATCCCCTGTATAAGGACTGGACCCCATACAGTGACACATCCCCTGTATAAGGACATGGACCCCGTACAGTGACAGATCCCCTGTATAAGGACATGGACCCCGTACAGTGACAGATCCCCTGTATAAGGACTGGACCCCGTACAGTGACACATCCCCTGTATAAGGACTGGACCCCATACAGTGACACATCCCCTGTATAAGGACTGGACCCCATACAGTGACACATCCCCTGTATAAGGACTGGACCCCGTACAATGACACATCCCCTGTATAAGGACATGGACCCCATACAGTGACACATCCCCTGTATAAGGACTGGACCCCGTACAATGACACATCCCCTGTATAAAGACATGGACCCCGTACAATGACACATCCCCCGTATAAGGACATGGACCCCATACAGTGACACATCCCCTGTATAAGGACTGGACCCCGTACAGTGACACATCCCCTGTATAAGGACATGGACCCCGTACAGTGACACATCCCCTGTATAAAGACATGGACCCCATACAGTGACACATCCCCTGTATAAGGACATGGACCCCATACAGTGACACATCACCCGTATAAGGACATGGACCCCATACAGTGACACATCCCCTGTATAAGGACATGGACCCCATACAGTGACACATCACCCGTATAAGGACATGGACCCCATACAGTGACACATCCCCTGTATAAGGACTGGACCCCATACAGTGACACATCCCCTGTATAAGGACATGGACCCCGTACAATGACACATCCCCTGTATAAGGACTGGACCCCGTACAGTGACACATCCCCTGTATAAGGACATGGACCCCATACAGTGACACATCACCCGTATAAGGACATGGACCCCGTACAATGACACATCCCCTGTATAAGGACTGGACCCCGTACAGTGACACATCCCCTGTATAAGGACTGGACCCCGTACAGTGACACATCCCCTGTATAAGGACATGGACCCCGTACAGTGACACATCCCCTGTATAAAGACATGGACCCCATACAGTGACACATCCCCTGTATAAGGACATGGACCCCATACAGTGACACATCACCCGTATAAGGACATGGACCCCATACAGTGACACATCCCCTGTATAAGGACATGGACCCCGTACAATGACACATCCCCTGTATAAGGACTGGACCCCGTACAGTGACACATCCCCTGTATAAGGACATGGACCCCGTACAATGACACATCCCCTGTATAAGGACATGGACCCCATACAGTGACACATCACCCGTATAAGGACATGGACCCCGTACAATGACACATCCCCTGTATAAGGACTGGACCCCGTACAGTGACACATCCCCTGTATAAGGACATGGACCCCATACAGTGACACATCACCCGTATAAGGACATGGACCCCGTACAATGACACATCCCCTGTATAAGGACATGGACCCCATACAGTGACACATCACCCGTATAAGGACATGGACCCCGTACAATGACACATCCCCTGTATAAGGACTGGACCCCGTACAGTGACACATCCCCTGTATAAGGACTGGACCCCGTACAGTGACACATCCCCTGTATAAGGACATGGACCCCGTACAGTGACACATCACCCGTATAAGGACATGGACCCCATACAGTGACACATCCCCTGTATAAGGACTGGACCCCGTACAGTGACACATCCCCTGTATAAGGACATGGACCCCGTACAGTGACACATCCCCTGTATAAAGACATGGACCCCATACAGTGACACATCCCCTGTATAAGGACATGGACCCCATACAGTGACACATCACCCGTATAAGGACATGGACCCCATACAGTGACACATCCCCTGTATAAGGACATGGACCCCGTACAGTGACACGTCCCCTGTATAAGGACATGGACACCATACAGTGACACATCACCCGTATAAGGACATGGACCCCATACAGTGACACATCCCCTGTATAAGGACATGGACCCCATACAGTGACACATCCCCTGTATAAGGACATGGACCCCGTACAGTGACACGTCCCCTGTATAAGGACATGGACCCCATACAGTGACACGTCCCCTGTATAAGGACATGGACCCTATACAGTGACACATCCCCTGTATACGGACATGGACCCCATACAGTGACACATCCCCTGTATAAGGACATGGACCCCGTACAGTGACACGTCCCCTGTATAAGGACATGGACCCCATACAGTGACACGTCCCCTGTATAAGGACATGGACACCATACAGTGACACATCCCCTGTATACGGACTGGACCCCGTACAGTGACACATCCCCTGTATAAGGACATGGACCCCGTACAGTGACACATCCCCTGTATAAGGACTGGACCCCATACAGTGACAGATCCCCTGTATAAGGACATGGACCCCGTACAGTGACACATCCCCCGTATAAGGACTGGACCCCGTACAGTGACACATCCCCTGTATAAAGACATGGACCCCATACAGTGACACATCCCCCGTATAAGGACATGGACCCCATACAGTGACACATCACCCGTATAAGGACATGGACCCCATACAGTGACACATCCCTTGTATAAGGACATGGACCCCGTACAGTGACACATCCCCCGTATAAGGACTGGACCCCGTACAGTGACACGTCCCCTGTATAAGGACATGGACCCCATACAGTGACACATCCCCTGTATAAGGACATGGACCCCGTACAGTGACACATCCCCTGTATAAGGACATGGACCCCGTACAGTGACAGATCCCCTGTATAAGGACATGGACCCCGTACAGTGACACATCCCCTGTATAAGAACATGGACCCCGTACAGTGACAGATCCCCTGTATAAGGACATGGACCCCGTACAGTGACAGATCCCCTGTATAAGGACATGGACCCCGTACAGTGACACATCCCCTGTATAAGGACATGGACCCCGTACAGTGACAGATCCCCCGTATAAGGACATGGACCCCGTACAGTGACACATCCCCTGTATAAGGACTGGACCCCGTACAGTGACACGTCCCCTGTATAAGGACATGGACCCCGTACAGTGACACATCCCCTGTATAAGGACATGGACCCCGTACAGTGACACATCCCCTGTATAAGGACTGGACCCCGTACAGTGACACGTCCCCTGTATAAGGACATGGACCCCGTACAGTGACACATCCCCCGTATAAGGACTGGACCCCATACAGTGACACGTCCCCTGTATAAGGACTGGACCCCGTACAGTGACACGTCCCCTGTATAAGGACATGGACCCCGTACAGTGACACATCCCCTGTATAAGGACATGGACCCCGTACAGTGACACATCCCCCGTATAAGGACTGGACCCCGTACAGTGACACATCCCCTGTATAAGGACATGGACCCCGTACAGTGACACATCCCCCGTATAAGGACTGGACCCCATACAGTGACACGTCCCCTGTATAAGGACTGGACCCCGTACAGTGACACGTCCCCTGTATAAGGACATGGACCCCGTACAGTGACACATCCCCTGTATAAGGACATGGACCCCGTACAGTGACACATCCCCCGTATAAGGACTGGACCCCGTACAGTGACACATCCCCTGTATAAGGACATGGACCCCGTACAGTGACACATCCCCTGTATAAAGACATGGACCCCATACAGTGACACATCCCCCGTATAAGGACTGGACCCCGTACAGTGACACATCCCCTGTATAAGGACATGGACCCCATACAGTGACACATCCCCTGTATAAGGACTGGACCCCGTACAGTGACACATCCCCTGTATAAGGACATGGACCCCGTACAGTGACAGATCCCCTGTATAAGGACATGGACCCCATACAGTGACACATCCCCTGTATAAGGACATGGACCCCGTACAGTGACGCGTCCCCTCTATAAGGACTGGACCCCATACAGTGACACATCCCCTGTATAAGGACATGGACCCCGTACAGTGACACATCCCCTGTATAAGGACTGGACCCCGTACAGTGACACATCCCCCGTATAAGGACTGGACCCCGTACAGTGACACATCCCCTGTATAAGGACATGGACCCCATACAGTGACACATCCCCTGTATAAGGACTGGACCCCGTACAGTGACACATCCCCTGTATAAGGACATGGACCCCGTACAGTGACAGATCCCCTGTATAAGGACATGGACCCCATACAGTGACACGTCCCCTGTATAAGGACTGGACCCCATACAGTGACACATCCCCTGTATAAGGACATGGACCCCGTACAGTGACAGATCCCCTGTATAAGGACATGGACCCCGTACAGTGACAGATCCCCTGTATAAGGACTGGACCCCGTACAGTGACACATCCCCCGTATAAGGACATGGACCCCGTACAGTGACAGATCCCCTGTATAAGGACATGGACCCCGTACAGTGACACATCCCCCGTATAAGGACATGGACCCCATACAGTGACACATCCCCTGTATAAGGACTGGACACCATACAGTGACACGTCCCCTGTATAAGGACATGGACCCCATACAGTGACACATCCCCTGTATAAGGACTGGACCCCATACAGTGACACATCCCCTGTATAAGGACTGGACCCCGTACAATGACACATCCCCTGTATAAGGACTGGACCCCGTACAATGACACATCCCCTGTATAAGGACTGGACCCCGTACAATGACACATCCCCTGTATAAAGACATGGACCCCATACAGTGACACATCCCCCGTATAAGGACATGGACCCCATACAGTGACACATCCCCTGTATAAGGACTGGACCCCGTACAGTGACACATCCCCTGTATAAGGACTGGACCCCATACAGTGACACATCCCCCGTATAAGGACATGGACCCCATACAGTGACGCATCCCCTCTATAAGGACATGGACCCCATACAGTGACAGATCCCCTGTATAAGGACATGGACCCCATACAGTGACACATCCCCTGTATAAGGACATGGACCCCATACAGTGACACATCCCCTCTATTAGGACATGGACCCCATACAGTGACACATCCCCTGTATAAGGACATGGACCCCATACAGTGACACATCACCCGTATAAGGACATGGACCCCATACAGTGACACGTCCCCTGTATAAGGACATGGACCCCGTACAGTGACACATCCCCTGTATAAGGACTGGACCCCGTACAATGACACATCCCCTGTATAAGGACATGGACCCCATACAGTGACACATCCCCTGTATAAGGACTGGACCCCGTACAATGACACATCCCCTGTATAAAGACATGGACCCCATACAGTGACACATCCCCCGTATAAGGACATGGACCCCATACAGTGACACATCCCCTGTATAAGGACTGGACCCCGTACAGTGACACATCCCCTGTATAAGGACTGGACCCCATACAGTGACACATCCCCTCTATAAGGACATGGACCCCATACAGTGACAGATCCCCTGTATAAGGACATGGACCCCATACAGTGACGCATCCCCTCTATAAGGACATGGACCCCATACAGTGACAGATCCCCTGTATAAGGACATGGACCCCATACAGTGACACATCCCTTGTATAAGGACATGGACCCCATACAGTGACACATCCCCTCTATTAGGACATGGACCCCATACAGTGACACATCCCCTGTATAAGGACATGGACCCCATACAGTGACACATCACCCGTATAAGGACATGGACCCCATACAGTGACACGTCCCCTGTATAAGGACATGGACCCCGTACAGTGACACATCACCCGTATAAGGACATGGACCCCGTACAGTGACACATCCCCTGTATAAAGACATGGACCCCGTACAGTGACACATCCCCTGTATAAGGACATGGACCCCATACAGTGACACGTCCCCTGTATAAGGACATGGACCCCGTACAGTGACACATCCCCTGTATAAGGACATGGACCCCATACAGTGACACGTCCCCTGTATAAGGACTGGACCCCATACAGTGACACATCCCCTGTATAAGGACATGGACCCCGTACAGTGACAGATCCCCTGTATAAGGACATGGACCCCGTACAGTGACAGATCCCCTGTATAAGGACTGGACCCCGTACAGTGACACATCCCCCGTATAAGGACATGGACCCCGTACAGTGACAGATCCCCTGTATAAGGACATGGACCCCGTACAGTGACACATCCCCCGTATAAGGACATGGACCCCATACAGTGACACATCCCCTGTATAAGGACATGGACCCCATACAGTGACACATCCCCTGTATAAGGACTGGACACCATACAGTGACACGTCCCCTGTATAAGGACATGGACCCCATACAGTGACACATCCCCTGTATAAGGACTGGACCCCATACAGTGACACATCCCCTGTATAAGGACTGGACCCCGTACAATGACACATCCCCTGTATAAGGACTGGACCCCGTACAATGACACATCCCCTGTATAAGGACTGGACCCCGTACAATGACACATCCCCTGTATAAAGACATGGACCCCATACAGTGACACATCCCCCGTATAAGGACATGGACCCCATACAGTGACACATCCCCTGTATAAGGACTGGACCCCGTACAGTGACACATCCCCTGTATAAGGACTGGACCCCATACAGTGACACATCCCCCGTATAAGGACATGGACCCCATACAGTGACGCATCCCCTCTATAAGGACATGGACCCCATACAGTGACAGATCCCCTGTATAAGGACATGGACCCCATACAGTGACACATCCCCTGTATAAGGACATGGACCCCATACAGTGACACATCCCCTCTATTAGGACATGGACCCCATACAGTGACACATCCCCTGTATAAGGACATGGACCCCATACAGTGACACATCACCCGTATAAGGACATGGACCCCATACAGTGACACGTCCCCTGTATAAGGACATGGACCCCGTACAGTGACACATCCCCTGTATAAGGACTGGACCCCGTACAATGACACATCCCCTGTATAAGGACATGGACCCCATACAGTGACACATCCCCTGTATAAGGACTGGACCCCGTACAATGACACATCCCCTGTATAAAGACATGGACCCCATACAGTGACACATCCCCCGTATAAGGACATGGACCCCATACAGTGACACATCCCCTGTATAAGGACTGGACCCCGTACAGTGACACATCCCCTGTATAAGGACTGGACCCCATACAGTGACACATCCCCTCTATAAGGACATGGACCCCATACAGTGACAGATCCCCTGTATAAGGACATGGACCCCATACAGTGACGCATCCCCTCTATAAGGACATGGACCCCATACAGTGACAGATCCCCTGTATAAGGACATGGACCCCATACAGTGACACATCCCTTGTATAAGGACATGGACCCCATACAGTGACACATCCCCTCTATTAGGACATGGACCCCATACAGTGACACATCCCCTGTATAAGGACATGGACCCCATACAGTGACACATCCCCTGTATAAGGACATGGACCCCATACAGTGACACATCCCCTGTATAAGGACATGGACCCCGTACAGTGACACATCACCCGTATAAGGACATGGACCCCGTACAGTGACACATCCCCTGTATAAAGACATGGACCCCGTACAGTGACACATCCCCTGTATAAGGACATGGACCCCATACAGTGACACGTCCCCTGTATAAGGACATGGACCCCGTACAGTGACACATCACCCGTATAAGGACATGGACCCCGTACAGTGACACATCCCCTGTATAAAGACATGGACCCCGTACAGTGACACGTCCCCTGTATAAGGACATGGACCCCGTACAGTGACGCGTCCCCTCTATTAGGACTGGACCCCATACAGTGACACATCCCCTGTATAAGGACATGGACCCCGTACAGTGACACATCCCCTGTATAAGGACTGGACACCATACAGTGACACATCCCCTGTATAAAGACATGGACCCCATACAGTGACACATCCCCTGTATAAGGACTGGACCCCGTACAGTGACACATCCCCTGTATAAAGACATGGACCCCGTACAGTGACACGTCCCCTGTATAAGGACATGGACCCCGTACAGTGACACATCCCCTGTATAAGGACTGGACACCATACAGTGACACATCACCCGTATAAGGACATGGACCCCGTACAGTGACACATCCCCTGTATAAAGACATGGACCCCGTACAGTGACACGTCCCCTGTATAAAGACATGGACCCCGTACAGTGACACATCCCCTGTATAAGGACTGGACCCCGTACAGTGACACATCCCCCGTATAAAGACATGGACCCCGTACAGTGACACATCCCCTGTATAAGGACATGGACCCCGTACAGTGACACATCCCCTGTATAAGGACATGGACCCCGTACAGTGACACATCCCCTGTATAAAGACATGGACCCCGTACAGTGACACATCCCCCGTATAAGGACATGGACCCCATACAGTGACACATCCCCTGTATAAGGACTGGACACCATACAGTGACACATCCCCTGTATAAGGACTGGACCCCGTACAGTGACACATCCCCTGTATAAGGACATGGACCCCGTACAGTGACACATCCCCTGTATAAAGACATGGACCCCGTACAGTGACACATCCCCCGTATAAGGACATGGACCCCATACAGTGACACATCCCCTGTATAAGGACATGGACCCCGTACAGTGACAGATCCCCTGTATAAGGACTGGACCCCATACAGTGACACATCCCCTGTATAAGGACATGGACCCCATACAGTGACACGTCCCCTGTATAAGGACTGGACCCCGTACAGTGACACGTCCCCCGTATAAGGACTGGACCCCATACAGTGACACATCACCCGTATAAGGACTGGACCCCATACAGTGACACATCACCCGTATAAGGACTGGACCCCATACAGTGACACATCCCCTCTATAAGGACTGGACCCCATACAGTGACACATCCCCTGTATAAGGACTGGACCCCGTACAGTGACACGTCCCCTGTATAAGGACTGGACCCCATACAGTGACACATCCCCTCTATAAGGACTGGACCCCATACAGTGTCACGTCCCCTGTATAAGGACTGGACCCCATACAGTGACACATCCCCTGTATAAGGACATGGACCCCGTACAGTGACACATCCCCTGTATAAGGACATGGACCCCATACAGTGACACATCCCCTCTATAAGGACTGGACCCCATACAGTGACACATCCCCTGTATAAGGACTGGACCCCGTACAGTGACACGTCCCCTGTATAAGGACATGGACCCCATACAGTGACAGATCCCCCGTATAAGGACTGGACCCCATACAGTGACACATCCCCCGTATAAGGACTGGACCCCGTACAGTGACACATCCCCTGTATAAGGACATGGACCCCATACAGTGACACATCCCCTGTATAAGGACTGGACCCCGTACAGTGACACATCCCCTGTATAAGGACTGGACCCCATACAGTGACACATCCCCTCTATAAGGACTGGACCCCGTACAGTGACACATCCCCTCTATAAGGACTGGACCCCGTACAGTGACACATCCCCTGTATAAGGACATGGACCCCATACAGTGACACATCCCCTCTATAAGGACTGGACCCCATACAGTGACACATCCCCTCTATAAGGACTGGACCCCGTACAGTGACAGATCCCCCGTATAAGGACTGGACCCCATACAGTGACACATCCCCCGTATAAGGACATGGACCCCGTACAGTGACACGTCCCCTGTATAAGGACATGGACCCCATACAGTGACAGATCCCCCGTATAAGGACATGGACCCCATACAGTGACACATCCCCTGTATATGGACTGGACCCCGTACAGTGACACGTCCCCTGTATAAGGACATGGACCCCGTACAGTGACACATCCACCGTATAAGGACTGGACCCCGTACAGTGACACGTCCCCTGTATAAGGACATGGACCCCATACAGTGACACATCCCCTGTATAAGGACATGGACCCCGTACAGTGACACATCCCCTGTATAAGGACATGGACCCCATACAGTGACACATCCCCTGTATAAGGACTGGACCCCATACAGTGACACATCCCCTGTATAAGGACATGGACCCCGTACAGTGACACATCCCCTGTATAAGGACATGGACCCCATACAGTGACACATCCCCTGTATAAGGACTGGACCCCATACAGTGACACATCCCCCGTATAAGGACTGGACCCCGTACAGTGACACATCCCCTGTATAAGGACTGGACCCCATACAGTGACACATCCCCTGTATAAGGACATGGACCCCGTACAGTGACACATCCCCTGTATAAGGACTGGACCCCATACAGTGACACATCCCCTGTATAAGGACTGGACCCCGTACAGTGACACATCCCCTGTATAAGGACTGGACCCCATACAGTGACACATCCCCTGTATAAGGACATGGACCCCATACAGTGACACATCCCCTGTATAAGGACATGGACCCCATACAGTGACACATCCCCTGTATAAGGACATGGACCCCGTACAGTGACACGTCCCCTGTATAAGGACTGGACCCCATACAGTGACACATCCCCTGTATAAGGACTGGACCCCGTACAGTGACACATCCCCTGTATAAGGACTGGACCCCGTACAGTGACACGTCCCCTGTATAAGGACATGGACCCCGTACAGTGACACATCCCCTGTATAAGGACTGGACCCCGTACAGTGACACGTCCCCTGTATAAGGACATGGACCCCGTACAGTGACACATCCCCTCTATAAGGACTGGACCCCGTACAGTGACACATCCCCTGTATAAGGACTGGACCCCGTACAGTGACACGTCCCCTGTATAAGGACTGGACCCCGTACAGTGACACGTCCCCTGTATAAGGACATGGACCCCGTACAGTGACACGTCCCCTGTATAAGGACATGGACACCATACAGTGACACATCCCCTGTATAAGGACATGGACCCCATACAGTGACACATCCCCTGTATAAGGACATGGACCCCGTACAGTGACACATCCCCTGTATAAGGACATGGACCCTATACAGTGACACGTCCCCTGTATAAGGACTGGACCCCGTACAGTGACACATCCCCTGTATAAGGACATGGACCCCATACAGTGACACATCCCCTGTATAAGGACATGGACCCTATACAGTGACACGTCCCCTGTATAAGGACATGGACCCCATACAGTGACACATCCCCTGTATAAGGACAGGACCCCATACAGTGACACATCCCCTGTATAAGGACATGGACCCTATACAGTGACACATCCCCTGTATAAGGACATGGACCCCATACAGTGACACATCCCTTGTATAAGGACATGGACCCCGTACAGTGACACATCCCCCGTATAAGGACTGGACCCCATACAGTGACACGTCCCCTGTATAAGGACATGGACCCCATACAGTGACACATCCCCTGTATAAGGACATGGACCCCGTACAGTGACACATCCCCTGTATAAGGACATGGACCCCGTACAGTGACAGATCCCCTGTATAAGGACATGGACCCCATACAGTGACACATCCCCTGTATAAGGACATGGACCCCGTACAGTGACAGATCCCCTGTATAAGGACATGGACCCCGTACAGTGACACATCCCCTGTATAAGAACATGGACCCCGTACAGTGACAGATCCCCTGTATAAGGACATGGACCCCGTACAGTGACACATCCCCTGTATAAGGACATGGACCCCGTACAGTGACAGATCCCCTGTATAAGGACATGGACCCCGTACAGTGACACATCCCCTGTATAAGGACATGGACCCCGTACAGTGACACATCTCCTGTATAAGGACATGGACCCCGTACAGTGACAGATCCCCTGTATAAGGACTGGACCCCGTACAGTGACACGTCCCCTGTATAAGGACATGGACCCCGTACAGTGACACATCCCCCGTATAAGGACTGGACCCCATACAGTGACACGTCCCCTGTATAAGGACTGGACCCCGTACAGTGACACGTCCCCTGTATAAGGACATGGACCCCGTACAGTGACACATCCCCCGTATAAGGACTGGACCCCATACAGTGACACATCACCCGTATAAGGACATGGACCCCGTACAGTGACACATCCCCTGTATAAGGACATGGACCCCATACAGTGACACATCCCCTGTATAAGGACATGGACCCCATACAGTGACACATCCCCCGTATAAGGACTGGACCCCATACAGTGACACATCCCCCGTATAAGGACATGGACCCCGTACAGTGACACGTCCCCTGTATAAGGACATGGACCCCGTACAGTGACACATCCCCCGTATAAGGACTGGACCCCATACAGTGACACATCACCCGTATAAGGACATGGACCCCGTACAGTGACACATCCCCTGTATAAGGACATGGACCCCATACAGTGACACATCCCCTGTATAAGGACATGGACCCCATACAGTGACACATCCCCTGTATAAGGACATGGACCCCATACAGTGACACATCCCCCGTATAAGGACTGGACCCCATACAGTGACACGTCCCCTGTATAAGGACTGGACCCCGTACAGTGACACGTCCCCTGTATAAGGACATGGACCCCATACAGTGACACATCCCCCGTATAAGGACTGGACCCCGTACAGTGACACATCCCCTGTATAAGGACATGGACCCCGTACAGTGACACATCCCCTGTATAAGGACATGGACCCCATACAGTGACACATCACCCGTATAAGGACTGGACACCATACAGTGACACATCCCCTGTATAAGGACTGGACCCCGTACAGTGACACATCCCCTGTATAAGGACATGGACCCCGTACAGTGACACATCCCCTGTATAAAGACATGGACCCCGTACAGTGACACATCCCCCGTATAAGGACATGGACCCCATACAGTGACACATCCCCCGTATAAGGACATGGACCCCATACAGTGACACATCCCCTGTATATGGACTGGACACCATACAGTGACACATCCCCTGTATAAGGACTGGACCCCGTACAGTGACACATCCCCTGTATAAGGACTGGACACCATACAGTGACACGTCCCCTGTATAAGGACATGGACCCCATACAGTGACAGATCCCCTGTATAAGGACATGGACCCCATACAGTGACACGTCCCCTGTATAAGGACATGGACCCCATACAGTGACACATCCCCTGTATAAGGACATGGACCCCATACAGTGACACATCCCCTGTATAAGGACATGGACCCCATACAGTGACACATCCCCCGTATAAGGACTGGACCCCATACAGTGACACATCCCCTGTATAAAGACATGGACCCCATACAGTGACACATCCCCCGTATAAGGACATGGACCCCATACAGTGACACATCCCCTGTATATGGACTGGACACCATACAGTGACACATCCCCTGTATAAGGACATGGACCCCGTACAGTGACACATCCCCTGTATAAGGACTGGACACCATACAGTGACACGTCCCCTGTATAAGGACATGGACCCCATACAGTGACAGATCCCCTGTATAAGGACATGGACCCCATACAGTGACACGTCCCCTGTATAAGGACATGGACCCCATACAGTGACACATCCCCTGTATAAGGACATGGACCCCATACAGTGACACATCCCCTGTATAAGGACATGGACCCCATACAGTGACACATCCCCTCTATAAGGACTGGACCCCATACAGTGACACATCCCCTGTATAAGGACATGGACCCCATACAGTGACACATCCCCTCTATAAGGACTGGACCCCATACAGTGACACGTCCCCTGTATAAGGACATGGACCCCATACAGTGACACATCCCCTGTATAAGGACATGGACCCCATACAGTGACACATCCCCTGTATAAGGACATGGACCCCATACAGTGACACATCCCCTGTATATGGACTGGACCCCGTACAGTGACACGTCCCCTGTATAAGGACTGGACCCCGTACAGTGACACATCCCCTGTATATGGACTGGGCCCCGTACAGTGACACGTCCCCTGTATAAGGACTGGACCCCTTACAGTGACACATCCCCTGTATAAGGACATGGACCCCATACAGTGACACATCCCCTGTATATGGACTGGACCCCGTACAGTGACACGTCCCCTGTATTATGTATTAGGACCGCTTTATATACACACTGGCCGCTCGGTACCTTGGATGTAGATGAAGATGATGAGGATTATGCTCAGCTTTCCCATTTCTCTCCAGTCTCTGCTCCTCGTTGTTTCTGTCTCTTCTTCCTGTTGTGGACAGTGGACTCCTCTGCACCTTCCACCTCTTTTTCTCCCAGACCCCCCACGCGTTCAGCGTCATGTGATCTCACTTCTCTTTTTTAAATTGTCAGTAAAAGGAAACGAGAAGAGGAAGAGGCTGTGATTGATGGCAAAAAACGCAGAGACCTGACTGACGACCGTACTTTGTGTGTCCCCATCACTCAGTGCAGTCACCACCCTGTGTAACAGTATGATCCCACCAGACTGAGCAGAGCATAATTATAAACACCCAGGAATGGTGACTGTATATGTGACTTATAATTGTGCTTACTGCAGTGCCCCCATAATAACAGTGATCTCCACAGTGCCCCATAATAAGTGATATCCACAGTGCCCCCATAATAAGTGATATCCACAGTGCTCCCATAATAACAGTGATATCCACAGTGCCTCCATAATAACAGTTGTAGTGAAATATGTATAGGTATATATGTGTGACTAGCAGTAATTTAACATCTGTCCTTAGACTTCAGATCTCACAATGGTCACAACATACGTTATCCTGAGAATGCAGTCTACTGTCTCCAATCTCGCAAGGGGGTCTTGCTGAGAACCAGGAAGAAGGGGAAACATTTCACACCTTCTAGCTCTTTTGAAGAGAGATGTCATTTACAGCCTGACACTATCTGTGAGAATAGAAATATTGGCAGGCTCCGGCCACCTGCGGCTATTGTAATGTATGTCTGGCCTGCCCTCTGTATCTGTGTGATATTTTCTGTGTCCTGTGAGTAAAGTTTTGTCAGACTGGAAATACGTGGAGAAGCAGTGATATTTTATATGCGCCCATGTAACCAAGCAATTCCAGCCAGCGTCCTTCATTCAGACTCCAACCAAAGCAGAGTGGACCTCCTGAAACGCGGGGTGGTACTGAAAGAGGTAGACCCCGTTACACTGGTGGCAGACAGCGGGATACAGGAGGAAAGGAATGAATGGAAAACAACTACCAGAAGTTAAAGAGGACTACATTAAAAGATCTGGTGGAAGGTCAAGGGTTGGTCGCCAGCAACAAAACAAAAGTGGATTTGATAGCAGCCATCTTGGAACACGACAGTGCAGCGCCCCCCAATGTGAACATGGAGGAGACTGAATTCTAGAGGGAGGTAAAGAACAGACTGGCGTTCTATGGCCCAAACCCTGCAGTAGAGATCATACGAGAGGTGATGTCTGATGTGCGTACTGATCTGAAGGAAAAGATGGCCGAACGGACCAGGATAGAGCTAGCCAAGATGGAGATGGCAGAGCAGACCAAAGTGGAGCTGGCCAAGATGGAGATGGCAGAGCGGAGAGAGGAGAGTCAGCGAGCAAGGGGAGCTCTGGCCTTCGACCAGATACCTTCAACAGTAAGCCACATAAAGATCCAGTATAATGCCTTCCGACAGTTGCGGGAGGCAGAGGAAAACATTGATGGCTTTCTGCAGGACTTTGAGCGGCAGTGTGCCCTTCATCAAGTGAAGCCGGAGGAACGGGTTCAGATTCTGGCCAGCAAGCTGACAGGTCGGGCAGCGGACGCCTATCGCACGGTACCTGATGAGGACTGTATGGACTATGAGCGGATCAAAGAAGTGATCTTGGCCCGGTATGCGCTGACACCAGAGGCATACCGCCAAAAGTTCTGCGTACTTTTAAAACGCGTAACCGATACCCACGCTGAATGGGCCTGTAAATTACGGCGGTCACTGCTACAGTGGGTACAAGGGAGCCAAGCAACCGCTAAGGAGGACATCCTCCAGCTCTTCTTGTTAGAACGATTCTTTAATGGACTAACCCCCGAGACACAGGAATGGCTTCGGGACAGGCGGCCAACGACTCTTGAGGAAGCCGCTCGTCTGGCAGATGAACATCATGATGCCAGGAGGCCTCAGTTGTCGGGATCAAAGATGGTCACTAGGGGTCCACCCATGTACCTGGAGAGCCCCAAACCACCGAAAATTGTAGGGGTACCAGCTAGAAACCCGGCCTACAAAAGTCCCCCTGGGGCGCGATGCGACACCTGCCATCAGCTGGGCCACCTGCAAAGACAATGTCCCAACCGTACTCAGCATACCCAGTGGCCAAAGTCGGGAACAGCTACCTTCAGCCGGACTGCTGTACACTGCTACCAAGGCGAAGCTGACCCGGCATTGGGGACTACGACTAACCAAGGGGTGGAAGAGATGGAGGAAGTGCTGCATGAAGTAGACCCCGTGCAGGCAGCCCAGGCAGATAATCGACAACAGCATCGACAGGTCGTGTGGGTTAATGGGAAACGTATGCAGGGACTAAGATTCCAGGGCAACTTTGACCCTTGTGAAGCCTCATCTCGTCTGGGACCAAGAGAAGACGGACCGGACAGTGGCAGTCCGTGTAGCAGGGGGAGCTATACATCGACTGCCCACTGCCAGGATTCACCTGAACTGGGGAGTCGGGGATGGCCTTGTTGAGGTCGGCTTGATGGAGGATTTGCCTGCAGACGTCTTGCTGGGAAATGACTTGGGGCCCATGTTGTCTGCCTTCTCGGTTGCCCCTCTGGCTGACATATCCTGTGACCACCCGGAGACAAGCTCGAGCTGCGGAGGCGGAATCACACTCAGAGGAGGCCCAGGTAAGACATCCCAGCCTTACATGTATTCCCATAGCCAGACACATTTCTTGGGCCACCCCAGATGAATTTAAGAGGGAGTTACTTGAGGATCCTTCATTGGAGGGATATCGGGGGAAGGCACAGGAGGGGAGAGGGGTACTGGAAGGGGAACAGTTTATATGGAAGCAGGGACTCCTCTACCGGATCACAGAGCAGCACCACACAGGGACGAGCCCCACTATAAAACGACAGCTGGTAGTTTCCAAGAAGTATAGGCAGGAGTTACTGCGAATCTCTCATGACATACCCTTGGCCGGGCACTTCAGCGTCAGTCGCACCAGCCGGCATCGTCTGACACAAAACTTCTTTTGGCCGGGGGTAACCTATGATGGTCGTTAGTACCGCGAGACCTGTGACAGTTGCCAGCGCATTGGCAAGAGGGGAGATCGATGCATGGCCAAATTACGCTCCTCCCCATTGTGGAGGAACCATTTAGCCGAGTAGCGGTCGATCTGATAGGGCCGTTAGCCAAACCCAGTCCGTCAGGGAAAAGGTATATATTGACAGTGGTAGATTATGCCACATGGTATCCAGAGGCGGTTGCTTTACCTAACATACTGGCAGAGACGGTGGCGGCTGCCCTGCTCCAGGTTTTCTCATGGGTTGGATTTCCCCGGGAGATTATCTCGGACCAGGGTACCCAGTTTACAGCAGAGGTGACCAACCAACTGTGGAAGCTGTGCTGCGTAAAGTCGATTAGAAGTGCCCCGTACCACCCACAAACCAATGGGTTGTGTGAACGCTTTAACGGGACGTTAAAACAACTCATTGGGACTTTTACCAGGTCCTACAGGGACTGGGAGAAATTCTTGCCTCACCTCCTGTTTGCCTATCGGGAGGTGCCCCAAGAATCCACGGGGTTCTCCTTGTTCGAGCTGGTATACGGGAGAAGGGTAAGGGGACCCCTAGACTTAGTGCTAGAACACTGGGAAGGGGAGGGCCTCATAGAAGGGGTACCTGTTGTACCCTATGTGCTGGAATTCCGGGACCACCTACAGGAGCTGACCCAGGCTGTACGTGGGAACATGCAGGCGACCCAGTGGCGCCATCGCATATGGTACGATCGGAGGGCCAGAGAGCGCACCTTGGAAATAGGGCAGAAGGTCCTGGTGTTAGAGCCCACTAGGCAGAACAAGTTCCAAGCTGCATGGCAGGGGCCCTACCAGGTAGTGGGGAAAATAGCCGACACAACCTATAATGACGCCGATAGTGACGACCCCAGGGTTATCCGCATGTTCCACGTGAATATGCTGAAGCCCTACCGGGAGCGCCCTGAAGAGGTATTGACCATCTGTGCACCTGAAGCAGAGGATTTAGCCGGACTTCCCTTGCCTGATGTCTTAGGGGGAAAGGACTCAGTCTAAAACATGGGACCAGGTACACCTGGGTAAAGACCTAGGCCCCCTGGAGAGACAGCAGGCGGAGGAGTTGTTGAGGCAGCGACAGAGGATGTTTTCGGGGAGACCAGGGTACACTTGTCTGGCACAACACAAGGTTGAGACCCAGGATCAGACCCCCCTGCGACAAAACCCCTTCCGCGTCCCTGAGTCTGTATGAGAGGGGATGCGACAAGAGATGTTGCGTTTAGGGGTCATTGAAGAGTCAGTTAGTCCCTGGGCATCCCCCGTAGTGTTAGTGCCCAAGAAGGATGGGCCTACACGGTTTTGTGTAGACTATCATAAGCTCAATGAGAAAACAGTGACGGATGCATATCCCATGCCGCGTGTGGATGAGTTGTTAGACCAGCTGGCGGGGGCAAAGTATTTGACCACCATCGATCTATGCAAAGGCTACTGGCAGATTCCCCTTAGTCCTGACGCTGTTCCCAAGTCAGCATTTGTCACCCCGTTCGGCTTATTCTAGTTTCGAGTTATGCCGTTCGGGATGAAGAATGCCCCGGCGACCTTCCAGAGGCTGGCTGACCGCTTCTGGATGGTTTCCAGGACTATGCGTGTGCCTACCTGGATGACATCGCCATCTACAGCGCGACATGGGAAGAGCATCTAAATCACCTAGAGACAGAATTAGACAGGATCCACAAGACCGGAATCACCCTGAACCCAAACAAGTGTCACGTGGGCAAAGCAGAGGTTCAGTATTTAGGGCATTGGGTGGGAAGTGGGAAACAGCAACCAGAACCAGCCAAGATTGAGGCCATAGCCAAATGGCCCACCCCACGCACTAAAACCCAGGTCAAGGCGTTTCTAGGGACAGCGGGGTATTACAGGAAATTCGTTCCCAATTACAGCAGCGTAGCCAAGCCCCTCACTGATCTGACCTGTAAGAACCAACCCCGCCAGGTAACCTGGACCCCAGAGTGTGAGGAAGCCTTCCGCCAGCTAAAGGACGCCCTCACCAATACCCCTGTATTGGCCGCACCCGATCCCACTAAACGTTTCCTTGTTCACACAGACGCTTCTATGTTTGGATTGGGGGCAGTACTAAGCCAAGTCGGGGCGGACGGCCAAGAACACCCGGTAGCTTACCTGAGTCGGAAACTACTGCTCCGTGAAGTAAGCTATGCGGCCATCGAGAAGGAGTGCCTGGCGGTAGTATGGGCACTCAAAAAGTTGCAACCATATTTGTATGGATGACAGTTTTCCTTCCTAAAGGACCATAATCCCCTAGTCTGGCTTAATCGGGTCTCCGGAGACAACGCCAGATTGCTGCGGTAAAGTTTAGCCTTACAACCTCTGGACTTCACCATCCACTACAGACCCGGCAAACAAAACCGTAACGCCGATGGAATAAGTCTACAAACGGAGCTTGTACCAACCGCATAAACTTCGGTCATCCCCAAACCGATCCGTTAAGGATCAGACTGTGTATGCCGATCGCGTTGCTGAAAAGGGGAGCCGTGTTACGTGTTACGGAACCACTCAGCACCCAGAATATGTTGTGCAGTTATATGTATGTATAATAGGTTCCATGTGAGATGCATGTCCCTAATGCATCAGCCCACAGGCTGTGCCCTTGGGCAGAGGGGACACGATATTCCCCTTTTGTCCGCCCCCCACCTTTGTAATTCCCACAGTAAATATCAGCAGGCTCCAGCCTCCTGCGGCTATTGTAACGGATGACTGCTGTCAACTGCTTTCAACACAGGGGTGTTGCAGAGTGCTGTTTTCAACGCCTGGAAGGCCCCCTCACAGCCGTCGGTCCAGTTGACAATCTGGGGTAGCTTCTTCCTGGTGAGGTCCATCAAGGGTTTTGCCAGGCTACTATAGTGCTGTACGAAGCACCTATAGTACCTTGCGGTGCCCAGGAATGACATCACCTGTTTCTGAGTCCTGGGGGTGGGCCAGATCACGATCACTCCTGTTACGTTTTATGGAACCACTCAGCACCCAGAATATGTTGTGCAGTAATATGTATGTATAATAGGTTACATGTGAGATGCATGTCCCTAATGCATCAGCCCACAGGCTGCGCCCCTGGGCAGAGGGGACATGATATTCTCCTTTTGTCCGCCCCCCACCTTTGTAATTCCCACAGTAAATATCGGCAGGCTGAAGCCACCTGCGGCTATTGTAATGTATGTCTGGCCTGCCGCTTTTCTATTGGCTTGCCCTCTGTATCTGTGTGAAATATTCTGTGTCCGGTGAGTAAAGTGTTGTCAGACTGGAAATACGTGGAGAAGCAGTGATCTTTTATATGCGCCCATGTAACCTAGCAATTCCAGCCAGCGTCTTTCATTCAGACTCCAGCCAAAGCAGAGTGGACCTCCTAAAACACGGGGTGGTACTGAAAGAGGTACCCCAGCTTGGTAGACCCTGTTACAGCCGTTCTTTTCATTTCTGAAACTGTGGAACTTCAGGTCGGAATGTTGCACTTACCTCTCAAGGCCTCTGGGTGGTGTCACGTTCCACGCTCAGACGTATTCCAGAGCAGAAGAAAGATGTGAGAATTGTGCTGCTGCAGATGTTACACTGACTCTTCTGTCTCATGTTACGTAGTACACCATACCCCAGCATGCTACCTGAGGACCATGGGAAGACCTAATGCTTCTATCTCATGTTCCACAGGACACTATACCCTAGTGTGCTGTCAGAGGAACATGGAAAGACCTGATGCTTCTGTCTCATGTTCCGCAGGACAGCATACCCTAACGTGCTGTCTGAGGATCACGGGAAGACTTGATGCTTCTGTCTCATGTTCACTAGGTCTCAATACAGAAGAATGCTGACTGAGAACCACGGGAAGACCTGATGCTTCTGTCTCATGTTCCGTAGAACAGCATACTCTAGCGTGCTGTTTGAGGACCACAGGAAGACCTAATGCTCCTGTATCACGTTCAGTTAGACACCATACCCCAGCATGCTGCCTGAGGACCACGGGAAGACCTTACTCTTCTGTCTCGATTGAGTAGGACACCACACCTTAACGTTCTGTCTGAGGACCATGGGAAGACCTGATGCTACTGTCTCATGTTGGGTAGGACACCATACCCCAGCATGCTGCCTTAGAACCACGAGAAGACCTAATGCTTCTGTCTCATGTTCCGTTGGACATTATGACCCAGGTGTGCTGCCTGAGGACCATGGGAAGACCTAATGCTTCTGTCTCATGTTGGGTCAGACACCAAGCGTGCTGTCTGAGGACCACAGGAAGAACTGACTCTTCTGTCTCATGTTGGGTAGGACACTGTTGTGAAAGGTAATTCAGTACCACAATGAACATAGAGGTCAGCGCACATACAGTGACCTGGCAATAACCCAAAAAACAAGAACGAGCTCTGAGACGTGGGAACTCTGTTGACCGCAATCCCTAATCCTCTCAAACCACACTAAAGGCAGCCGTGGATTGCGCCTAACGCTCCCTATGCAACTCGGCACGGCCTGAGAAACTAGCTAGCCTGAAGATAGAAAATAAGCCTACCTTGCCTCAGAGATATACCCCAAAGGAAAAGGCAGCCCCCACATATAATGACTGTGAGTTAAGATGAAAAGACAAACGTAGAGATGAAATAGATTTAGCAAAGTGAGGCCCAACTTTCTGAACAGAGCGAGGATAGGAAAGGTAACTTTGCGGTCAACACAAAACCCTACAAACACCACGCAAAGGGGGCAAAAAGACCCTCCGTACCGAAGTAACGGCACGGAGGTACACCCTCTGCGTCCCAGAGCTTCCAGCAAGCAGTAAAAAACAAATTGACAAGCTGGACAGAAAAAAAAACAGCAAACAAATAGCAAAGAGGAACTTAGCTATGCAGAGCAGCAGGCCACAGGAACGATCTAGGAGGAAACAGGTCCAATACTAGAACATTGACTGGAGGCCAGAATCAAAGCACTAGGTGGAGTTAAATAGAGCAGCACCCAACGACTTCACCACATCACCTGAGGAAGGAAACTCAGAAGCCGCAGTACCACTTTCCTCCACCAACGGAAGCTCACAGAGAGAACCAGCCGAAGTACCACTTGTGACCACAGGAGGGAGCTCTGCCACAGAATTCACAACAGTACCCCCCCAACCTTGAGGAGGGGTCACCGAACCCTCACCAGAGCTCCCAGGACGACCAGGATGAGCCATATGAAAGGCACGAACAAGATCAGGAGCATGGACATCAGAGGCAAAGACCCAGGAATTATCTTCCTGAGCATAACCCTTCCACTTAACCAGATACTGAAGTTTCCGCCTTGAAACACGAGAATCCAAAATCTTCTCCACAATATACTCCAACTCCCCCTCCACCAAAACCGGGGCAGGAGGATCAACAGATGGAACCATAGGTGCCACGTATCTCCGCAACAATGACCTATGGAATACGTTATGTATGGAAAAAGAATCTGGAAGGGTCAGACGAAAAGACTCAGGATTAAGAACCTCAGAAATCCTATACGGACCAATAAAACGAGGTTTAAACTTAGGAGAGGAAACCTTCATAGGAATATGACGAGAAGATAACCAAACCAAGTCCCCAACCCGAAGTCGGGGACCCACACAGCGTCTGCGATTAGCGAAACGTTGAGCCTTCTCGTGGGACAAAGTCAAATTGTCCACTACATGAGTCCAAATCTGCTGCAACCTGTCCACCACAGTATCCACACCAGGACAGTCCGAAGACTCAACCTGCCCTGAAGAGAAACGAGGATGGAACACAGAGTTGCAGAAAAACGGTGAAACCAAGGTAGCCGAGCTGGCCCGATTATTAAGGGCGAACTCAGCCAAAGGCAAAAAGGACACCCAGTCATCCTGATCAGCAGAAACAAAGCATCTCAGATATGTTTCCAAGGTCTGATTGGTTCGTTCGGTCTGGCCATTAGTCTGAGGATGGAAAGCCGAGGAAAAAGACAAGTCAATGCCCATTCTACCACAAAAGGCTCGCCAAAACCTCGAAACAAACTGGGAACCTCTGTCAGAAACGATATTCTCTGGAATGCCATGTAAACGAACCACATGCTGGAAAAACAACGGCACCAAATCAGAGGAGGAAGGCAATTTAGACAAGGGTACCAAATGGACCATCTTAGAGAAGCGATCACAGACCACCCAAATGACTGACATCTTTTGAGAGACGGGAAGATCTGAAATAAAATCCATAGAGATATGTGTCCAAGGCCTCTTCGGGACCGGCAAGGGCAAAAGCAACCCACTGACACGAGAACAGCAGGGCTTAGCCCGAGCACAAATCCCACAGGACTGCACAAAAGTACGCACATCCCGCGACAGAGATGGCCACCAAAAGGATCTAGCCACTAACTCTCTGGTACCAAAGATTCCAGGATGACCAGCCAACACCGAACAATGAACCTCAGAGATAACTTTATTCGTCCACCTATCAGGGACAAACAGTTTCTCTGCTGGGCAACGATCAGGTTTATTAGCCTGAAATTTTTGCAGCACCCGCCGCAAATCAGGGGAGATGGCAAACACAATTACTCCCTCTTTGAGGATACCCGCCGGCTCAGATACACCCGGAGAATCGGGCACAAAACTCCTAGACAGAGCATCCGCCTTCACATTTTTAGAGCCCGGAAGGTATGAAATCACAAAGTCAAAACGGGCAAAAAACAACGACCAACGAGCTTGTCTAGGATTTAACCGCTTGGCGGACTCGAGATAAGTCAAGTTCTTATGATCAGTCAAGACCACCACGCGATGCTTAGCTCCTTCAAGCCAATGACGCCACTCCTCGAATGCCCACTTCATGGCCAGCAACTCTCGATTGCCCACATCATAATTTCGCTCAGCAGGCGAAAACTTCCTGGAAAAGAAGGCGCATGGTTTCATTACTGAGCAATCAATACTTCTCTGCGACAAAACAGCCCCTGCTCCAATCTCAGAAGCATCAACCTCGACGTGGAACGGAAGCGAAACATCTGGTTGACACAACACAGGGGCAGAAGAAAAACGACGCTTCAACTCTTGAAAAGCTTCCACCGCAGCAGAAGACCAATTGACCAAATCAGCACCTTTCTTGGTCAAATCGGTCAATGGTTTAGCAATACTAGAAAAATTGGAGATGAAGCGACGATAAAAATTAGCAAAGCCCAGGAACTTTTGCAGACTTTTCAGAGATGTCGGCTGAGTCCAATTATGGATGGCTTGGACCTTAACAGGGTCCATCTCGATAGTAGAAGGGGAAAAGATGAACCCCAAAAATGAAACCTTCTGAACACCAAAGAGACACTTTGATTCCTTCACAAACAAAGAATTAGCACGCAGGACCTGAAACACCGTTCTGATCTGCTTCACATGAGACTCCCAATCATCCGAGAAGATCAAAATGTCATCTAAGTACACAATCAGGAATTTATCCAGGTACTCTCGGAAGATGTCATGCAAAAAGGACTGAAACACTGATGGAGCATTGGCAAGTCCGAATGGCATTACTAGATACTCAAAATGACCCTCAGGTGTATTAAATGCAGTTTTCCACTCATCGCCTCGCTTAATACGCACAAGATTATACGCACCACGAAGATCTATCTTGGTGAACCAACTAGCCCCCTTAATCCGAGCAAACAAATCAGATAACAATGGCAAGGGGTACTGAAATTTAACCGTGATCTTATTTAGAAGGCGGTAATCTATACAAGGTCTCAGTGAACCATCCTTCTTGGCTACAAAAAAGAACCCTGCTCCTAATGGCGACGATGACAGGCAAATATGCCCCTTCTCCAAGGACTCCTTCACATAACTCCGCATAGCGGCGTGCTCAGGCACAGATAAATTAAACAGTCGACCTTTTGGGAATTTACTACCAGGAATCAAACCGATAGCACAATCACAATCCCTATGCGGAGGTAGGGTATCGGACTTGGGCTCATCAAATAAATCCCGGTAATCAGACAAGAACTCAGGAACCTCAGAAGGGGTGGATGACGAAATAGTCAGAAATGGGACATCACCATGTACCCCCTGACAACCCCAGCTGGACACAGACATGGATTTCCAATCTAATACTGGATTATGGACTTGTAGCCATGGCAACCCCAACACGACCACATCATGCAGATTATGCAACACCAGAAAGCGAATAACCTCCTGATGTGCAGGAGCCATGCACATGGTCAGCTGGGTCCAGTACTGAGGCTTATTCTTGGCCAAAGGCGTAGCATCAATTCCTCTCAATGGAATAGGACACTGCAAGGGCTCCAAGAAAAACCCACAACGCCTAGCATACTCCAAGTCCATCAAATTCAGGGCAGCGCCTGAATCCACAAATGCCATGACAGAATACGATGACAAAGAGCAGATCAAGGTAACGGACAGAAGAAATTTTGACTGTACCGTACCAATGGTGGCAGACCTAGCGAACCGCTTAGTGCGCTTAGGACAATCAGAGATAGCATGAGTGGAATCACCACAGTAGAAACACAGCCCATTGAGACGTCTGTGTTCTTGCCGTTCAACTCTGGTCAAAGTCCTATCGCACTGCATAGGCTCAGGTTTAAGCTCAGGTAATACCGCCAAATGGTGCACAGATTTACGCTCGCGCAAGCGTCGACCGATCTGAATGGCCAAAGACATAGACTCATTCAGACCAGCAGGCATAGGAAATCCCACCATGACATCCTTAAGGGCTTCAGAGAGACCTTTTCTGAAAATAGCTGCGAGCGCACCTTCATTCCACTGAGTGAGTACGGACCACTTTCTAAATTTCTGACAATATACCTCTATTTCATCCTGACCCTGACACAGAGCCAGCAAATTCTTCTCTGCCTGATCCACAGAATTAGGCTCATCGTACAGCAATCCGAGCGCCAGGAAAAATGCATCGATATTACTTAATGCAGGATCTCCTGACGCAAGAGAAAATGCCCAGTCCTGAGGGTCGCCACGCAAAAAAGAAATAACGATCCTAACTTGTTGAACTGGGTCACCAGAGGAGCGAGGTTTCAAAGCCAGAAATAGTTTACAATTATTTTTGAAACTCAGAAATTTAGTTCTATCTCCAAAAAAACAAATCAGGAATAGGAATTCTCGGTTCTAACATAGAATTCTGAACCACAAAGTCTTAAATACTTTGTACTCTTGCCGTGAGCTGATCCACACATGAAGACAGACCTTTAATGTCCATTGCTACACCTGTGTCCTGAACCACCCAAATGTCTGGGGAAAAAAAAAGGCAAAACACAGTGCAAAGAAAAAAAAAATGGTCTCAGAACTTCTTTTTTCCCTCTATTGGGAATCATTAGTACTTTAGGCCTCCAGTACTGTTGTGATAAGGTAATTCAGTACCACAATGGACATGGAGGTCAGAGCACATACAGTGACCTGGCAATAACCCAAAAAACAAGAACGAGCTCTGAGACGTGGGAACTCTGTTGACCGCAATCCCTAATCCTCTCAAACCACACTAAAGGCAGCCGTGGATTGCGCCTAACGCTCCCTATGCAACTCGGCACGGCCTGAGAAACTAGCTAGCCCTGAAGATAGAAAATAAGCCTACCTTGCCTCAGAGATATACCCCAAAGGAAAAGGCAGCCCCCACATATAATGACTGTGAGTTAAGATGAAAAGACAAACGTAGAGATGAAATAGATTTAGCAAAGTGAGGCCCAACTTTCTGAACAGAGCGAGGATAGGAAAGGTAACTTTGCGGTCAACACAAAACCCTACAAACACCACGCAAAGGGGGCAAAAAGACCCTCCGTACCGAAGTAACGGCACGGAGGTACACCCTCTGCGTCCCAGAGCTTCCAGCAAGCAGTAAAAAACAAATTGACAAGCTGGACAGAAAAAAAACAGCAAACAAATAGCAAAGAGGAACTTAGCTATGCAGAGCAGCAGGCCACAGGAACGATCCAGGAGGAAACAGGTCCAATACTAGAACATTGACTGGAGGCCAGAATCAAAGCACTAGGTGGAGTTAAATAGAGCAGCACCCAACGACTTCACCACATCACCTGAGGAAGGAAACTCAGAAGCCGCAGTACCACTTTCCTCCACCAACGGAAGCTCACAGAGAGAACCAGCCGAAGTACCACTTGTGACCACAGGAGGGAGCTCTGCCACAGAATTCACAACAGGACACTGTCAGGAAGATATGAATTACTTTCCATTGTTCGGGGGATACAACCAGAGCTGGCCTACTACTCCTCCCATCATTGGTTTTTGTAGGACAAAATCCTTCCTGCAGCCCCTCTCTGTGAATTTCTAACCCCCTCCCTTCAGGCAGATGGTCAGCTTTGCAATGCGAGTTTTATGGCCTGCAAGTACTCGCAGAGTTGAACATGTTTTCCCCCCAAAGATCCCTTTGTCTTATAAGCAAAATATTCAAAGTCAAATTCAATAAGAAACATTAACGCCAGAAACATGAAATTTAGATTTCCAGGATCTGGGTACTTGGGGTTACACATGGCAGCGCTGTGCGGCATCAGAAACATGGGAAATTAAGTTCTGCCCACCAGCAAATCACATACATACCGTGTTTGGACTCTAAAGAATGGTAAAATCTCAGGGGAAAAAATAATGGTAATATCGTTGGCCTGTGAGCTTCCAGGCCGAAGATATGAAGAAAATGAGTTATTCATAAATTTCCAAGCTTGGTGTACCTCCCAGAAAACAGCCCATATGTGAGGTCAGCAAAGTAGGAGGTCTTAGCGTTATGGCCGAAGCATAAAACAAGAACGTCCATCTTGGGCATTCATTCAGAGGCAGGAGAGACAGCTGAAACACCATGCTGTGGTACTGAATCATTTCTTTGGGATCTCTCCTCCCCTTTATCCTCAAGTCATATATGTGACTGAGATTTAGTAGGTTTCGCATTTTTATCCCTGTTATTTCATAACTGTTTGTACAAACTTGTATTTAGTCTCATTTGTAAAATCATTTTTATTCTTTTTAAACACTGCCGATTTTTCTGGAGTAAACTTATAAATTTGTTAGCTTCGTTCTTCTTGCTCTATGAGCGATCCGCCACGTACTCCGTGCACATTCACGTTACCAACGGGTGTCCGATCCACCTATAAGAGGTCGGTGGTGGCAGCATAATTTTCGTATTTATGTGGTGTTGGGGACTTGGTAGTGACTGGATCGAGGTATATATATGTTCCTATCAGGAGCCAGTGGTATATATACATCCTGTCACATCATGTGCTGCAATATTCAGCATAAATTAGAGCAGCTGCATCCTTTTTCTTATCCTCTGTCATACTTTTATTGGCCAGCAGGGTAAGGGGGTGCCAGAGATC
Source organism: Ranitomeya imitator (assembly GCF_032444005.1). Classification (NCBI taxonomy): domain Eukaryota; kingdom Metazoa; phylum Chordata; class Amphibia; order Anura; family Dendrobatidae; genus Ranitomeya; species Ranitomeya imitator. The sequence goes on from NC_091285.1 coordinate 720,242,284, forward strand.
TGCAAGTTCATGACAAAAGTGAAGTGTTTCCTTGACAGACACCATACCCCAGCATGCTACATGAGGACCATGGGAGACCTGATGTTTCTGTCTCTTGTTGGATAATACGCCATTTCCCGGATTGCTGCCTGAGGACCATGGGAAGACCAAATGCTTCTGTCTCATGTTGGGTAGGACACCATACCCCAGCATGCTACCTGTTTGGGACACTGCGGCTCATGCCGCTGTCCCCTGACTGCTGCGCCTTCTCCACGCTTGTTGGTGAGAGATCTCCCATCGAGTGAGGCAAGGATGAATACGGGGTTAACTCCCCGAGGAGGGGGCGGGGCTTATCTCCTGCTCTTGGCGCCAGGAAGCGCCGGAATCACATCCGATCCCAGGACCCGGACCTGTTGGGCTGCCGGTGTGATGGACCCGCTGGAGAGTGCGGTGAGGGAGAGGATTGGCAGGGAAGGCAGCGCTTGGCTAGCAGCTTTGCTGACCAGGAGCGACTCCTTCCCTGCCATAATGCAGACGGCGGCGCCGCCGGAGGGTCGGCGCTCTCGCAGAGCCACCCGGCCTCCGGCACGGCTGAGCCCGCCAGCGATTTCAAAAAAGAGCGCGCGCAGCTCTCGGGCGCGCGCCCCTGCTGCTCTCGGCGCCAGCGGGATGGGAGGAAGTGAACTGCAGCAGGTGGGGGAGACACAAGAGTCGGGGACTAGCGACATAAGCTTTATTCCCCCTTCTGCCCCGGGCACAATAAGAGGGAGTGCAGGACTGCAGGTGCCAGCAGTATTAGCCAGAGCTGGGCACCTAACTAGAAACAGCATGGGGGGAGTTCAAGGAACGTCTGCTTCATCACAGGACTCAGGGACGGCAGGAAAGGAGACTGAGGCTCCGCAGGGAGGTATTCCTCCACTTTCAAGCAACGCAGGGGAAGCTAATGCTAATACTGTCAGGGACAAGGATGGGGCAGCGTTAGCACAGCAGAACATGGGATCACCCCACATAATATTAGCATCAGGTCAGCACGGTGCATACTCCCAGACTAGTATAGGGGGCGACTCACAGTTTCCACCTTACCCACTTATTTTTAGCACACCGTATTCACAAATACCGGGCGGGCAAATTATTCCCTCGCAGGCGGCATTAGGGGAACACCAGAACGCCTCAGCGTCAATATCACTGATGGCAACCGGTGTTCGTGCCCCAAGTCAGGGTGCTGGCACCCCGGCTCTGGATAGCAGACAGAGTGCGGGTATCCGCCCCGCGCGCAGATCATTATCGTCATCATCGTCATCCCCTAGAGAGCATCACAGAAGCAGGCATAGGAAGCGCGATCGTCATGGTAGCAAACGGCGTTCATATAGATCTAGGTCCAGCCGACGTAGCAGACGGTCTAGAGCTTCGCGTTGGCGCTCGCCTTCTTCATCTGATAGTTCTTCAGGCAGGTCACACAGGCAGGAGTCCTCTCGTCGTAGGTCCATACAGCGCATGGAACGCCAAGGTCCGTCGACTCCCGTGGCACGGGAAGTAAGCTGTCCGGAGGCCAATGCACCGATCGGTGAGTACCCCATTGTCGGGGCATGGGGAGGGGAGAGAACCAACACCAATATTTCAGACGCAGCAGCAAGTGCGGCCACAGGGGGCAGGATCTATGTCAACCCAAAATTGCTACAACCAGTGGGACCTTGCAGGCAACCCCCTCCGCCCCGCCCAGAGGTGTACAAGGATGGCCTATTCTGTGGGGTCCCTCCGTTAGGAGCCCACTTGGATAGCGCCATCAAGGAACAAATTTGGGCTAATGATTTCATTGACATATGGTCCCTGGTCTCCACGGACCAGCACTCGATAGATAGAGAGAGGCGGTTGGGAGAAAAAACATATGAACGTAAACCAAAAGTTGCAAAAACCATCAATAACTGGTTGCAAGCGTTTGCGGTCCTGGGATGCGTTATGGGGGAGAAGCACCCCGAAAGGTGCTCCGAGCTATTTATATACCTAGATAGCATCTACAACTCCTATAAGGCACACGGGGGATCAGCATGGTGGAAATATGATGAGGATTTCCGCCGTCGCTTGGCCGCCAACCCCCAATTAGGCTGGGGTATGAAAGCCACGGATTCGTGGCTCCGCTTGATGATGGCGCAAAGAGCAACCCAATCCTTTCACGGGCCCGCTGCCGGGTCCGGTAACAACGCGGCAGCAACAGTCATGCGTAGACCAGGTTCATGCTGGTTATTTAATGAAGGACACTGTAAGTTTTATGGGCTCTGCAAATATAGACATGAGTGTTCAGCGTGCGGATTCAGCGTGCGGAGGTTCCCACCCTGTGGCAAAATGCACACGACCACCCCAAAAAGCTAACTCCGGAAAAAATCCCTCTACAGGTGAGGTTAACGATGCCAGTGAGCGTAAAAAGAATGGAGCCGTGGCTGGACAAATATCCCAATAAAGCGGCTGCGGGGCAACTGCGTTTCGGTTTCTCATATGGGTTCTTCATCCCATTTAATTGGTCCCCGGAGCCACAATCGGCCACAAACTTAAAATCCGCAAAGGAATTACCCGACGTACTAGCAGCGAAGTTGGATAAGGAAATCAGGTTGGGTCGCTTTCGCGGTCCCTTCAATTCCCCACCTTTTCCTAACTTACGGGTTTCCCCCTTGGGTATAGTTCCCAAAAAAGAGTCAGGTAAATACCGATTAATTCATCACCTATCATACCCCAAGGGTATGTCGGTTAACGATGGTATACCCAGGGATGAAACAGCCGTCACTTACATTTCCTTTGACAAAGCGATCGACTTAGTCAGAAGCGCGGGCCCGGGGGCCCTTATGGCAAAATCGGACATAGAATCCGCGTTCCGGCTGCTTCCGGTACACCCGGACTGTCACCACCTACTGGGAGCTAAATTTGAGGATCTATACTATTATGACACATGTCTTCCCATGGGGTGTTCTATTTCCTGTTTTTATTTCGAATTATTTAGTACGTTTTTAGAATGGGTTGCTCGCAAAATCACTCGGCAAACCGCCATCACGCACTATCTCGATGACTTTTTGATAGTTGGTCCAGCTGGATCAGATGTTTGCTCCACAACCCTAGCCCAATTCAAAGATGCCATGGAACATTTTGGGGTCCCACTTTCCCCTGAAAAAACGATTGGGCCAGTATCAGTGATAACATTCCTCGGGATCGAAATCGATTCGGTCGCCATGGAATTTAGGTTGCCGATGGAGAAAATTAAAAAACTGCTGGAACTCATTAGCGGATGTATTTCGTTTGGTAAAGTCACATTGACGCAAATGCAGTCAATGCTTGGCTCCTTGAATTTTGCCTGTAGGGTCATGCCAGCGGGCAGGATCTTCTCGCGCAGATTAATGATAGCCACGAGAGGAGTGAAACAAAGCCACCATAGAATCAGGATTACAGCACATCTACGTTCTGATTTAAACACATGGAAGCTGTTCCTCAACAACTACAATGGTAGGACTTGCTTTCAGGAGTCAGAATGCTCAAATGAGGACATGGGTTTGTTTTTTGCGGCGTCAAGCCACACTGGTTTCAGCATTCGTCTGGGTAACAAATTGTGTTCAGCGAATTGGCCTGCTTTATGGGTTCACAGGAATTGGCACGCAGAGCCAACCCTGGTTGACCTCCTTCCGGTGGCAGTGGCCATGGAAATCTGGGGTTCACAATTGGCCAACAAGCGTATTCGTCTTCACCTTAAAACCGTTAGCGGGGCTCATGCCATCAACTACCTATCATCTCCTTCATCATTGGTGTTAGACCTAATTAGGTTCATAGTATTGAAATGTTTAACATTTAATGTTTGGTTTAAAGCGAACGCACTAATCGTCATCAATGAGAAGGTGTCTGAGTTACTAACTGGGTCTCACTCGCAGGATGTACTGGGACGGCGCATTCAGGAGCCCTTGGAGGAGGTGGAATGCCCACAGTCGATCTGGGATGTCCTGGGGACCTGATGCCGCTAATACGATCTTCGATAGCCCCGTCAACCTGGAAAGCATATGGTAAGGTGTGGGAGGAGTGGTGCTTTTTAGCAGAAGGAAAACCAGTGGGGTCTTCAGAGGAGGCTCGAATGCAGGTGACAATGGGGTTCTTATCCAAGATGTATGCTATGGGAGTGTCGGGTTCAGTGGCGCGCAATCGTATGTCTGCGCTAGCGTTCCATTTCAAGCTGCGAGGCTGGCCGGATTCCACGAAACATTTTCTGGTTAGCCAGATACTGAAAGGTTGGCGACGAGCAAATAAGCACGGTGATAACAGGCGTCCTATATCCTTTGATTTGTTAGTGAACTTGGTTAAGGCAACGGATTCTGTTTGCGATTCCAAATACGAAGCTGCGCTAACATCAGCGGCGTTTGGCCTAGCATTTTTTGGGGCCATGCGGGTCAGTGAGATTGTTCCTACTGCTTTGAATAAACCGGGTGGCCTTAGGCGGGAGGACATTCTGATTTGCAACGACGGTCTAAGGATTAGAATACGTAAATCCAAAGCTGATCAAGAAGGTAGGGGAACTTGGTTCCCTATATTTGCCATCAACAAGGACATATGCCCGTTAATACTAATTTTGAATTACACGCGAGTTAGGAAGGATGGTTCTCAATTTTTCGTACATGAAAATGGGGTTCCACTAGTGTCGGGCCAATTTTTAGCTATATTGAGACGTACGTTGTCAATGGTTGGAATGCCCGCAGCAGAATTTGGGACTCACTCATTTCGTATAGGCGCAGCAACAGAAGCATCTAGAGCTGGTTTGTTCGAATCAGAAATTCAAAGGGTGGGTAGATGGAGATCTCGCTGTTTTAATAGATACATCAGGCCTGACTTATTGCTATAAAAAATTTGGGTTGTTTTTAGTACTATCATAATACGGGAGCAGCTTTGGTAATACATCGGTTAATTTCCTTTGATTGTCGGTTATTGTCTAACTGTTTGCATTTTATTCCCAGATTGGGTGCGACCCAGTGTCTGGATAGTGGGTCACTCATACGTCTATTGGGCTGCCCGCCGCACTGAATTGGGCCCAGGAGGGCGATCCCTGGGGTTCAACGATGTCGACGTGATATGGCGTGGCATGAGAGGCATGATGTGGTCCCAAGTCCTTCCGGAGGTGGTTCATATTGCACGGGTGGCTTCATCCCCCACCATTGTCGTCATCCATGCCGGAGGAAACGACCTGGCTTCGTCCCCACTGGCTGAACTACTTACACTGATCAGATCAGACATAGACAAGTTTCCGAGTTTTTCCCATTGATGCGTCTGGTCTGGTCCGACGTTATCCCAAGGCTGGTGTGGCGGGGGGCCAGGGAGTTGAATGCCATGGAGAGATCCAGACGCACGTTGAATCAGAGGATATCGCGTTTTGTAAGGTTTAAAAATGGTATAGTTGTTCGGCACCATCGGCTGGAAGGGGACAATTCCGGTTTTCTGCTTCCAGACGGAGTTCATTTGAATGAGGCGGGAATAGATATCTTCCTCAATGGTATTAGAGAAGGCGTGGTTCAGGCGGTGCATGCATTGGGGGGGGTCGTAGCTCTCTAGGTTCGCTCCTCCTTGGCGGAAGGGTGGAGTTTTTGTTGGTGGTGAAGATACCTGCCCGGGAGACCGGAAGGCAGTAATCTCCCTACACCCCTGTTGTTGGCAGATACTGCCGGTTTAAGCTGCGACCAAAAAATATTTACCCAAAGTAAAAGATGGAAATGTTATGAGTATATTTCCCAATAAAGTTTTAAAAGTTACGATAACTGTTGTGTGTGTCACTTGATGGGAGAAAAACGGTCTTGGGTCGTAGCAGTCTTTGGGACACTGCGGCTCATGCCGCTGTCCCCTGACTGCTGCGCCTTCTCCACGCTTGTTGGTGAGAGATCTCCCATCGAGTGAGGCAAGGATGAATACGGGGTTAACTCCCCGAGGAGGGGGCGGGGCTTATCTCCTGCTCTTGGCGCCAGGAAGCGCCGGAATCACATCCGATCCCAGGACCCGGACCTGTTTCCCACCCTCCCTCCCCTTTTGTTAGAGGTTTGTTAAGTTGCAGCTGCGGAAGGGTGGAGTTTTTGTTGGTGGTGAAGATACCTGCCCGGGAGACCGGAAGGCAGTAATCTCCCTACACCCCTGTTGTTGGCAGATACTGCCAGTTTAAGCTGCGACCAAAAAATATTTACCCAAAGTAAAAGATGGAAATGTTATGAGTATATTTCCCAATAAAGTTTTAAAAGTTACGATAACTGTTGTGTGTGTCACTTGATGGGAGAAAAACGGTCTTGGGTCGTAGCAGTCAGAACCATGGCAAGACCTGATATTTCTGTCTCATGTTGGGTAATACACCATACCCCAGAGTGCTGCCTGAGGACCACGGGAACAACTGACTCTTCTGTCTCATGTTGAGCAGGACACCATACCCCAGAGTGCTGCCTGAGGACAACAGGAAGAACTGATTCTTCTGTCTCATATTGGGTAGGACACCATACCCCATATTGCTATCTGAGGACCATGGGAAGGACTGACTCTTCTGTCTCATGTTGGGTAGGACACCATACACCAGATTGTTGCCTGAGGACAAAGAGAAGAACTGACTCTTCTATCTCATGTTGGGTAAGACACCATACCCCACAGTGCTGCTTGACCTTTTGCCAGCCCACGGCTATCACATGTGCAGGGGGCTTATCTTAGTTATCCCTCCACTGCGATGAAAACACAATCAAGGCTATTGACCTCTCAAATTACCGCAGGGGCTTATTTTAGTTATTCCACTGCTCTAGAATATAACACGAACTGCAGGGATTTATGTATATCCCGCTTTACAGTTCCGCTTGAGAACTTGCAGCTCTCTTGCGCCCCCCTTGCCCTCAGGTCAGATTAGGTACGGCACCTGGGGTAATTAGTCGCCAGAAAGGCTGCCTACTAGGTACTGGCTGTGAAGGATTACCCCTTCCTACCAATCCATGACGTCACTACCCAGGCCCAGCTCTCCGGCGCCCCCTTTGTCTCTCAGGTCAGTAAAGGAACTGCACCTAGAGCAAATGGCCGCCGGGGAGACTGCCCTGTTACCCACACTGGGTATTCTAGGATTCGCAATCAGAGTAAAAGGATCAGCCCAAAATTAATTTATGATTTAATTGCCTTAAGGGCGCACTAGATAATTACAAGAAATATACAATCACAATATATCAAGAGTTACAGTCAGAGTACAATATAACAACAATAATACAAGGCTTAAAGGTATAAAGCTGGAGGTCAATTTACCAGGTCGAAGGTCGCTTGGGGAAGCTGGGGGCGCGCAGCATTCCGCAGGTCCAAATCTTAGTTGCCGGGCAGCCCCCAGAAAGCATGTGCTTGCTCCCCTCTGGCTGGCATACCCTGTTCCTTAAGATGTCATCATCATCATCTTCTGTGGAGTGAGTCTCTCCCAGTGACCTCAGCTTCTTCTTATACCTGGCTGAGCCCCCCTGCCTGCAGCTGGGTGGGCTTAGCAATCTCCACCCGCTCTGCCTCCCTGCAAGATTTATTCCCATATCTAATAAATGGGATAACTTCTCTCAGGATGATCGGATCAGCATACGGGCAGTACCAGCGCCTGTGGTTTGTTCTGCCGGTCGTACTGGGATCAAACCTGGACCCATTCGGTCCCTGTGGGAGGCTGATCCCTATATCTTGGGTTTCAGACCTCCCACCGCCACGGGAGTCGCCCTGTTAGATGCACAATTTCTTTAGGGCAAGGAGAATATTTTTTATGAGCCTGTACCTCGGACGATGCATTCATAATTCACAATTCCATGTTAAAGACGGTTCGGCTGGGCTGCCATAATAGATGTGTATCCAGTGGCCACTTGGCATGCGTGTTTTAATTAAGCCCCCAAGCATTTCCAAGCCCCCTGGTGTCGTGGTTTCCTCATGGAGCTTTGAAATACCGTCTACAGTTTACACTGAGCTCAGCCCGTTAGCATACTAATAGGAACTTTATTCATTAGAAAAGGTGGGGGCCAGGAGCACTCCTGTGACCAGGAGACAAAATGGAGTCACGCCAATCTGTTTTAGTATGCCTGTCCAAAGATGGCGGCTGTTCCCTCATCACACCTCCCTGCTTTAGAGGGCGCTAGGGGGCATCACATTCCTGTGTTCCCCCATGCGCCCTTCCACACCTTCTCCTGGCCGGGACAACCCATCAGCATTACTATGGTCTCTGCCTCTCTCTCCCTGAGCCTGTCTCTGCCTCCTCCTCTCTGAGGCGGACTCTGTCCCTCCTCTCTCTCTGAGGCTGTGTCTGCCCCCTCCTCCTTCTCTCTCTGAGGCTGTCTCTGCCCCCTCCTCTCTGAGGCTGACTCTGTCCCTCCTCTCTCTCTCTCTCTCTCTCTGAGGCTGACTGTCTCCTCCCCTGTCTCTCTCTGAGGCTGTCTCGGCCTCCTCTCTCTCTCTGAGGCTGTCTCGGCCTCCTCCTCTGTCTCTCTCTGAGGCTGTCTCGGCCTCCTCCTCTCTCTCTGAGGCTGTCTCTGCCCCCTCCTCCTTCTCTCTCTGAGGCTGTCCCTGCCTCCTCCTTTCTCTCTCTCTGAGGCTGTCTCTGCCCCCTCCTCCTCTCTCTGAGGCTGTCTCTGCCTCCTCCCCTCTCTTCCTGAGGCTGTCTCCGCCTCCTCCTCTGTCTCTCTCTGAGGCTGTCTCTGCCTCCTCCCCTCTCTTCCTGAGGCTGTCTCCGCCTCCTCCTCTGTCTCTCTCTGAGGCTGTCTCCGCCCCCTCCTCTCTCTGAGGCTGTCTCTGCCCCCTCCTCCTTCTTTCTCTGAGGCTGTCTCTGCCCCCTCCTCCTTCTCTCTCTGAGGCTGTCCCGGCCTCCTCCTCTCTCTCTCTGAGGCTGTCTCGGCCTCCTCCTCTGTCTCTCTCTGAGGCTGTCTCGGCCTCCTCCTCTCTCTCTCTGAGGCTGTCCCTGCCTCCCCCTCTGTCTCTCTCTGAGGCTGTCTCCGCCCCCTCCTCTCTCTCTCTGAGGCTCTCTGCCCCCTCCTCCTTCTTTCTCAGAGGCTGTCTCTGCCCCCTCCTCTCTCTCTCTGAGGCTGTCCCTGCCTCCCCCTCTGTCTCTCTCTGAGGCTGTCTCTGCCCCCTCCTCTCTCTCTCTGAGGCTGCCTCTGCCCCCTCCTCCTTCTCTCTCTCTCTCAGAGGCTGCCTCTAACTGTCGGTCCCTGGGCCACGCCTCCGGTGAACCCTGCTGGACCGTTACCCGGTACAGCCGTCCCTGGTCCCAGACCACCTGCTCGCGGTCTGACTCCCCGGGAGGCTGTGCCGCCTGCTCCTTAAGAGCTTTCAGGCTAGCGTCGGCTTCCAGCGCTGCCTGAAATCCCTGACTCGATACGGCGAGAATGGACGACATTGCCCCATCCACCGTCTGCTCCCCGGGATCTGTCTCCTGGCTGCTGTCTGACTCGGCAGCCGCTTGGTCAGAGAGGGGGAAGCCATCAGACCTCTGCAAGGCTCCTTGGGCTCCGGCGCTCCCACTCCTGGTGACAGCGGCCACGACCGCTGTGCCCACGGGTAGCGCCTGCTTCCCCCCGACTCCTGACCAAGTCGCCGGGTCAGGCAGACTTCCCTGCCCTCCTGACATCCCGGGTGTGGGGAACTCCTGCCCTGGGGTCTTACCTGGTGGCTCCTCTCCCGGGACGCCTCCTCCCCCCATGGCCTGTTCCTCCTCCTGCAGGGGCCCTAGACTCAGCAGGCTGGATTCACTTAGGGGCCCTACACTGCCCATAGCAGCCCCTCCCTCCACCTCTGAGCTCTCCCCTACAGTCTCCTCACCTGTCCTCCCCGTGAGCCCCGTGTGTGTGGTGTCAGTGCATGGAGTACCCTCAGGTTTCACTCCCTCCCCCACTGTTGGAGGCACATTCAACACATCAACATTCACAGTAGAGTCATGACATTCTTGGGGAGCCGAACTTGGGGGTTCAGTGGCCACATACTGAGACACTAGTCGCCCCAAATCGGTCCCAAGTAATACATTAGCAGGAATATTTGACGTTACTCCCACCTCCCGCATTCCCCTCCCGGCGCCCCAGTCCAAAAACACCTTGGCGACAGGCAGCGCCGGCTCCACGCCTCCAATTCCGGAGACGGAAAGGGTTTTCCCCGGTACCAAGTCTTGAGGGGACACCACCTCAGGACGTACTAGGGTTCGTTCAGCGCCTGTGTCCCGCAGTCCCATGACCGCTGAGCAGCCGATAGTGACGGGTTGGTAATTGTCCAGGGACCCCCCACCACCCCCTCCCACACATAAAACAGTGGACGGTTTCGGGGACAGGGATGGGGCCTTAAGACGCTGGGGACATGCGGTCTTGAAGTGTCCCAGCTGGTTGCAGTGATGACAACGTCTGGGTTCTGCGCCTGGCCTGGAGAGGGCAGCAGGGGGGTACACCCCTTGCACTCTGGGGGCTGGGGAAACAGGGGCAGGATTGGGCTTACCCCCTCTCCAGGTGCTGCTGGCAGGCTTCTTCGGCTCAGGCGCCCTGTTATTGGCATACTCATCTGCCAGGGCGGCTGTAGCAGAAGCCCCCTTCGGTTTCCGGTCACGGAGGAACTGCTGGAGGTCCTCTGGGCAGTTCCACAAGAACTGTTCCATGACGAACAGTTCCTGGACCTCCTGGCGGGTGGTGAGCGCTAGACCCGAAGTCCAGTGCTCTGCAGCTCTCAGCAACACCCGCATGTGGTCGGTCCAGGTGTCCTTTGGGCCCCGCTGCAGGCTCCGGAACTTCTTGCGGTAGGACTCTGGGGTGAGGTTGTAGTGCTGGATCAGGGCCCGCTTGATGCTGCTGTAGTCCTGCTCCGCCCCGGCAGGTAAGTCCCCCAAAACTTCCAGGGACTTACCCCTCAAACGGGGGGTCAGGTATCTTGCCCACTGATCCGGGGCCAGATGGTGTTGAAGGCAGGTCCTTTCAAAGGCCAGCAAGAAGGAATCCAGGTCTCCATCCTTCTCAAGCAGAGGGAAGTCCTCGGCCCGGACTTTGGAAACCCTGGACTCTGGCGGTGCTGGGGCGTCCAGCGGGAGCCCGCGTTGAGCCATCTCCAGTCGGTGCTGGCGCTCCGCTGCTCTCTCTGCCGCTGCTTGCTCCGCTGCCCGCTCAGCAGCTCTCTCTGCCCGCTCCGCTGCCTCACGGCGTTCTGCACGCTCGGCCTCCGCTGCTTTCTCTGCAGCTGCCATGAGTCTCATATAGGCGTCTTCATTACCCGCCTCGAGACGTGCTACTGCCGCTGCAACAAGGGCCGCTGATGTGGACAGGCTGGGGCGGGTAGGTGGTGGGTAGTCCCTTGCCGGACTAAGCACGGGTGGTTGGCTCCTTGGGGAGTCTGGGCTGAGCTCCCCCTCGCCTGGAACAGTACCGTCCACCACCACCTCCTCATAGAGTATAGCACTGGCCTGCGCCCTCACTGCACTCCTGGTGCCCTCCGCCATCTTTGGAACCTCTGGTTACTGACACAGCCGTAACCCCGACCTTGCACACAACTTATTATATCTACACTCTGACCGTCTAGTGCTGGGCTGACCTTAAGACCCCAGCAGCGAAAGTTACCACTGGTAGTCTTTAGTGTCTGGGAGTAGGGGTCCCACGCACACTATTACTCTGATCCCACCGCTGCCACCACTGTGAAGGATTACCCCTTCCTACCACGTCACCAATCCGTGACGTCACTACCCAGGCCCAGCTCTCCGGCGCCCCCTTTGTCTCTCAGGTCAGTAAAGGAACTGCACCTAGAGCAAGTGGCCGCCGGGGAGACTGCCCTGTTACCCACACTGGGTATTCTAGGATTCGCAATCAGAGTAAAAGGATCAGCCCAAAATTAATTTATGATTTAATTGCCTTAAGGGCGCACTAGATAATTACAAGAAATATACAATCACAATATATCAAGAGTTACAGTCAGAGTACAATATAACAACAATAATACAAGGCTTAAAGGTATAAAGCTGGAGGTCAATTTACCAGGTCGAAGGTCGCTTGGGGAAGCTGGGGGCGCGCAGCATTCCGCAGGTCCAAATCTTAGTTGCCGGGCAGCCCCCAGACAGCATGTGCTTGCTCCCCTCTGGCCGGCATACCCTGTTCCTTAAGATGTCATCATCATCATCTTCTTCTGTGGAGTGAGTCCCTCCCAGTGACCTCAGCTTCTTCTTATACCTGGCTGAGCCCCCCTGCCTGCAGCTGGGTGGGCTTAGCAATCTCCACCCCCTCTGCCTCCCTGCAAGATTTATTCCCATATCTAATAAATGGGATAACTTCTCTCAGGATGATCGGATCAGCATACGGGCAGTACCAGCGCCTGTGGTTTGTTCTGCCGGTCGTACTGGGATCAAACCTGGACCCATTCGGTCCCTGTGGGAGGCTGATCCCTATATCTCGGGTTTCAGACCTCCCACCGCCACGGGAGTCGCCCTGTTAGATGCACAATTTATTTAGGGCAAGGAGAATATTTTTTATGAGCCTGTACCTCGGACGATGCGTTCATAATTCACAATTCCATGTTAAAGACGGTTCGGCTGGGCTGCCATAATAGATGTGTATCCAGTGGCCACTTGGCATGCGTGTTTTAATTAAGCCCCCAAGCATTTCCAAGCCCCCTGGTGTCGTGGTTTCCTCATGGAGCTTTGAAATACCGTCTAGTTTACACTGAGCTCAGCCCGTTAGCATACTAATAGGAACGTTATTCATTAGAAAAGGTGGGGGCCAGGAGCACTCCTGTGACCAGGAGACAAAATGGAGTCACGCCAATCTGTTTTAGTATGCCCGTCCAAAGATGGCGGCTGTTCCCTCATCACACTGGCTATTGGGCACGCTGCAGTGAGGGTGATATAACTACTCCCACTCAGGCAGGAACAATAATTATCAAGGCCGCCGTCGCTACAGTGACTCCCAAAGGCACAGAACCAGGTATGCTGCCACCAGCTTCGATTAACGGGTCCAAAGCTAACCCAAATCAGTAACGTAATTCCTTCAGAAGACTTTGGGTACGTTTTAGAGCAGGAGAACGAAGCTAGTAATTTAAATATTTTACTCCATAAAGATGAGGACCACGGGAACAACTGACTCTTCTGTGTTATGTTGAGCAGGACACCTTACCTCAGAGTGCTGTCTGAGGACAACAGGAAGAACTGACTCATCTGTCTCATATTGGGTAGGACACCATACCCCAGATTGCTGCCTGAGGACCATGGGCAGGACTGACTCTTCTGTCTCATGTTGGGTAGGACACCATACCCCAGAGTGTTGCCTGAGGACAAAGGGAAGAACTGACTCTTCTGTCTCATGTTGCGTAGGACACCATACCCCACAGTTCTGCCTGAGGACCGTGGGAAGACCTGATGCTTCTGTCTCTTGTTGGGTCAGACACCATACCCCAGCATGCTGCCTGACGACAACGGGAAGAACTAACTCTTCTGTCTTGATTGAGTAGGATACCACACCCCAGCGTGCTGTCTGAGGTCCATGGGATACCTGATGCTACTGTCTCATGTTGGGCAGGACTCCATACCCCAGTGTGCTGCCTGAGGACCATGGAATGACATGATGCTTCTGTCTCATGTTCCGTAGGACACTATACTCCAGCGTGCTGTCTGAGGACCACGAGAAGACCTAATGCTTCTGTTTCGTGTTGGGTAGGACACCATACCCCAGTGTGCTACCTGAGGAAAATGTGAAGACCTGATGTTTCTGTCTCATGTTGGGTAGGACACCACACCCCAGAGTGCTGCCTGAGGACCACAGGAAGAATTGACTCTTCTGTCTCATTGTGGGTAGGACACCATACCTCAGAGTCCTGCCTGAGGATAATGGGAAGAATTGACTCTTCTGTATCATGTTAGGTAGGACACCATATCCCACAGTGCTGACGGAAGACCATGGGAAGAACTGACTCTTCTGTCTCATGTTGGGTAGAACACCATACCGCAGAGTGCTGCCTGGGGACCATGGGAAGAACTGACTGTTCTGTCTAATTTTGGGTAGGATACAATACCCCAAAGTGCTGCATGAGGACCATGGGAAGGACTGACTCTTCTGTCTCATGTTGGGTAGGACACCATACCCCAGAGTGCTACCTGAGGACCATGGGAAGAACTGACTTTTCTGTCTCATGTTGGGTAGAACACCAGACCCCAAAGTGCTGCCTGAGGACCATGGGAAGTACTGACTCTTCTGCCTCATTTGGGTAGGACACCATACCCCAGAGTGCTGGGTGAGGACCACGGGGAGGAACATTTTAGAGAAAAAATATTAAATTTTAGCTGTCAAATGTCAGCCATAAAACTTCAACCATTCAGGAGAAATTCAACGCCGAGGCTTCATACACCAAACCAAGAATAACCCCCCAGGTCAGACCTCTACCCAAATAAAGTTAAATTAAATTACCCACCATTCCACTTCCTTTCTGGGTTAATTAGAAGCATTGCACCAGTGTAGCGCGGTGAAGTCAGACTGGATTCGGGCTCCTGATGACTGTGTGCTAATTATAGTTCTGGTCTAAGAAAAGCTTGGAATCCGGGCGCGTCTCAGGTACGACTTCACCGGCCATGTTTGCTGGGTGAGTCAGGTGATACACGACATCACTTCATGTATTAGGTGGATTTCATGTTGGCAAAGTGGCAGCTGATTAGCTAGTGTGACCAGGTCTGTGGACATGAGCTTGGAGGTGGCAGGTGAGGCCAGAGGCTAGCAAATATCTTATTGTACAGGAGGAGGAGGTGAGCTGTGACATCACCTAGTATGAATGGTGGATCCTGTGTTATCTACTGTATATAGAGGTGTTATCAGTCACTGTACAGGAGGAGGAGGTGAACTGTGACATCACCTATTGTAAATGGTGGATCCTGTGTTATCAGCTATATACAGAGGTGTAATCAGTCATTGTACAGGAGGAGGAGGTGAGCTGTGACATCTATTGTGAATGATAGATCCTGTGTTATCAGTCAATGTACAGGAGGATTAGGTGAGCTGTGACATCCCCTATCGTGAATGGTGGATTTTGTGTTATCAGCTGTATATAGAGGTGTTATCAGTCATTGTACAGGAGGATTAGGTGAGCTGTGACATCACCTATTGGAAATGGTGGATCCTGTGTTGTCTACTGTATATTGAGGTGTTATCACTCATTGTACAGGAGTAGGTGAGCTGTGACATCACCTATTGTGAATAGTGGATCCTGTGTTATCTACTGTACATAGAGGTGTGGTGAAATATGTATATATATATATATATGTGTGTGTGTACTGAAATATGTGCAGGTCTATTGTGTGACTAGCAGTAATTTAACATCTGTCCTGATGGCTGCATGTCTCAGTCAAACACATGTATCTTGAGAAGGCAGTCTACTGTCTCCGATCTCACCAGGGGGTTGTGCTGGGAACCAAGAAGAAAGGGAACATTTGACACCTCCTAGCTCTTTAAAGAGAGATGTCAATTACAGCCTGACACTATCTATCTGTGGAAAGCTTTACACAAAGAATCTCAGAGAAAATAATATATTCATTGGGGGCGTGGCCGTGGTCCAATCAAAAAGAAGCAATTAGAATATCAATGTCACGATAATGTATAAAATGGAGCAGGATTTTTCGCATTCCCTGCACACCACTGTGGGTTCTCTCTATGTTTCTGCTGTGTGTGAAGCTATTCCTCTATGCTCTGCCCTTCCTCCAAGCAAGGAATTTTTATTGCGCGTGTAGCTGGACAAATCTCCCTCCAGCTGAAACTGGTCTGATATCCCTCTCAAGACATGAGGTTCTTTGTTCTATTATAGTAAGATATTGGGTCACCGATTTGTGCTAGAAAAATAATATGTATATATTGCTAACTTCCATCGTTAGATCTGTCTAACACTGTAAGTGCGAGCAGCTAAACACAACAAGTACAAAGTGCGGATTTCTCCGGAACCGTGTAGATCAACTAGGATGAATTTGGTACCAATAGAAAGCTAATTTTAATACAAGATGGATGAGGTGTGTGTTGAGTCTGCCAGATTCTCGAGCGAAAATATGAGTTATAAGAATTGTTGGGAAAAACTGTACAGCTGAGGAGAGGGGAGGGCGATCGTAACTCAACCCCTTTAGTGATGTCACAAGGCTGCAGTTATAAGTTTCTGCACTTTGCCCAGCATTCAGTCTTGGCTGAGGAGCTGTACCTATCCAGACCTCCTGATGCACTGGGATATTTGACTCCGCCTACCAGCATGGTTTTGCCTGCAATGATCTGAGCACATGAGTTTTATCTTTATTCTTTAATACATGTTATTTTATAATTGCTTTGGACATACATACTTTGTCTCATATTGTAACATCTTTATATACCTTTTTATAAACACTGCCTGATCTTTATGGAGTAAAATATTTTAAATACTAGCTTCGTTCTCCTGCTCTAAAACATACTCCAAGTCTTCTGAAGGGAATTATGCTACTGTATTGGGTTAGCTTCGGGCCCGTTAATCAAAACTGGTGGCGGCATACCTTGTCCTGTGCTTTTGGGAGTCATTGTAGCGACGGCGGCGTTGATAATTATTGTTCCTGCCTGAGTGGGAGTAGTTATATCGCCCTCGCTGCAGCGTACCCAATAGCCAGTACATAGCAGGCAGCCTTTCTGGCATCTAATTACCCTAGGTGCAGTACGTAATCTGACCTGAGGGTAAGGGGGGCACCAGAGAGCTGCAAATTTTCAAACGGAACTGTAAAGCAGGATATACATAAATCCCTGCAGTTCTTGCTATATTGCAGAGCAGTGGGATAACTAAAATAAGCCCCTGTGGTAAATTGAGAGGTCAATAGCCTTGTTTGTGTTTTCATCACATTGGAGCAGTGGAGGGATAACTAAGATAAGCACCCTGCACAAGTGATAGCCATGGGCTGGCCAAAGGTCACCCCGATCGTGACGTACTGTTGACAGTCACGGTGTGAATCTTGACAATCAACTTGAGGAGCTGGTCTAGAAATCTGACCTCCAGGGTGACTCTATAAATTTGGCTTGAATACATTCAAAATTGTTCACATAATGGGGGCAGCCGAGCTGATGTGATCCAGTCTATATTCATCCTACCCTCAGGGAGCAGAAGCAGAATACAAGTTAGCTATGTCTGTAAGTTTTCTCCTATTTTATACTGTTTTGCATATCTGTATGTATTTTTATTACCATATTTTTATATTCCTTTTTACTGTAAGCACTGAACCTTTTTGTATTAAAGCATAAAACTTTAACACGTTGAACCTCGTATGTTGTAAAGAATCCATAGCCTTAAACTGTGTGATAGCCTTATGAGTGGCAGACAGTAGTAGTAAATTTCCGGGACTCATCGCCCGTGTGTTCGGTAAGGGGTAGCAGCGTGTATGAACGGGTGTGTGGCCTGGGTTGGTGTGTGATTTATGCTCCCATTACAGCATAGGACAGAGGTTGAATTCTGGACTGAGAGAGGAGAAATAGATTAACCCTTGCAGGTGCAACCCCAAGTCACGTGCTGAGAGCGGGTATGTGACAAATTGGTAGCAGCACGTAGAGGGATCCGTGACAAGAGGTGTTATCAGTCATTGAACAGGAGGAGGAGGTGAGCTGTGACATCACCTATAGTGAATGGCGGAGCCTGTTATCTACTGTATATAGAGGTGTTATCAGTCAATGTACAGGAGGAGGAGGTGAGCTGTGACATCACCTATAGTTAATGGTGGCGCCTGTGTTATCTACTGTATATAGAGGTGTTATCAGTCAATGTACAGGAGGAGGAGGTGAGCTGTGACATCACCTATAGTGAATGGTGGATCCTGTGTTATCAGCTGTATATAGAGGTGTTATCAGTCATTGTAGAGGATGATTAGGTGAGCTGTGACATCACCTATTGTAAATGGTCGATCCTGTGTTATCTACAGTATATAGAGGTGAAAATCATATATAGAAAAAGCACCACAACCAAAATCATAAATATATCAAAATATTTTTTTTATTCATAAACATATAAAAAATAACAGACGAAAAAACTTTATAGAGATGTGACAGGTAAGCCAGATTTAGGTGGCACCATGGGAAGAGACAGATACCTTCAGGTTAATATAGGATAGAACTAGTTGTTCATAGAAATACATAAACATAATATACCAAACAGAGTATCAATTAGTAGAATCTAACACGTGCTATAATCAGAACATGATAAACCCAGGAGGGCTGTGTGCCACAACTGGAAAAGGAGCAAGGAGTAGCTATACACAAAGATGACATGTAAACATTACCTGAACGGTATCTGGAGCTCTGAGGTGCCACCGTCCCCAACGCGCGTTTCGGCGCTTGCCTTCTTCCGGGGGATGGCATCCAGAGGTAACCAGAACCTTATATATGCCGGGCCGCCCTATCGCAAGGTCTAAACCATACAGGTACTGCACAAGCATGACGCATATGGGCGCCAACATTCCTGGAAGCAGGGGCCAACGAGGGCATCACCGGGTGAGCCAGTCTGCTCATGAGGCACCGCCCACACGATCATGTGACCGGAGCTCCGCGCGCATGAACAGCCCATCCGGGATAAGACGCCGTCATCAGGACCCAGCCGCCAGGGGCGGGCGCACATGCGCTCCAGCAGTAAAATGTAAGTATGCGATGGAAATCGAATGTAAATGATATTTAACAAAATGAAGATTAACCATTTCTTTAACAGAACTGCTATAATTTCTTTAACAATATCAATACAGAATCATACTAGACAAACATTAGTGACACCAATTTAAAGTGGCATACAATAAAGTGCAATACTAAAGTGAAATAACAATATTATACATGAATCAATACTTGGTTAATAAAAAAACCTCAAAATTGGGAATATGTACAAAAATAGACAACAATGCATAATGAAATAAGAACCCCAAGTATGGGGTATACATAGACATCAAGCTATCAATAGTGGAGTAGTGATACAAATGTGATACATCCATTAAGAATCTTATAAAAATATAATAATTATTACTGTATTTTTCGGACTATAAGATGCACCGGACCATAAGGCGCACCCCAAATTTGGGGTGAAAATTGCAGAAAAAAATATTTTTTATAAGATGGGGGTCCGTCTTATTGTCCGAATTTACAGTATCTTACCTGAGGGCTGGCGGTGGCAGAGCAGGGTCACAGGAGGCAAGGTGTCGGCAGAGGTGGGGTGATGCTGGGATGAGGAGGTGCTGGGATGAGAAGGTGCTGGGATGAGGAGGTGCTGGGATGAGGAGGTGCTGGGATCAGGAGGTGCAGTGAGAGGTATGGCGTGAGAGGGGTCCCAGGCTTACCGTGCAGGCAATGCAGGCTTACCGTGGCGGCAGAGGTGCGGTGGCAGAGGTGGCGCAGTAAGCGGGGTCCCTTTCCCCGGTATGGTGATTCAGCAGCCCGGTAAGCAGCAGAGCCGGGTGAATCGTGTTGTTATCGGTGGGGGCGGCCATCTTCCTGAGGCCGCGCGTGTGCAGATGAAGCGCTCTGCTTCCCGGGGCTTCAGGAAAATGGCCGCGGGAGGCCGCGCGTGCGCAGATGGAGATCGCGGTGGCCATTTTCCTGAAGCCCCGGGAAGCAGAGCGCTCCATCTGCGCACGCGCGGCCTCAGGAAAATGGCCGCCACCACCGATAACAACAGGATTCACCCGACTCTCCTGCTTACCGGGCTGCTGCATCACCTCACCGGAGAAAGGGACCCCGCTTACTGCGCCTCCTCTGCCGCCGCACCTCTGCCGCCACGGTAAGCCTGCATTGCGACTATTAGACGCACCCCCCATTTTCCCCCCTTTTTTTTGGGGGGAAAAAGTGTGTCTTGTAGTCCGAAAAATACAGTAAATGGGATTCCTCCGTAATAACATCCCAATAAGAAAGCTGAATGAAGAGGTTAGTTAGATCCAAGGCAAATCCACACGTGATGTCCGAACAGATATTATTTCATCACCAGCAAGACGGGCAGACCAACGTTAATAAGAAAAAGTACTGAAAATAATAAAAAATTAATAAATATGTACACCATAAAACAGAGTTAAAAATGCCAATTAAAAACACAGCACCAAGAAATCTATAGAAAAGGGGCAAAACTTAAGACCTCATTAAGGCCTTGAGGATGTACAGTACGAAGCCTCCAGATCCAATATGACTCCCTTTGTGCCAACAGGTGACTTATAGTATATAGAGGTGTTATCAGTCATTGTACAGGAGGATTAGGTGAGCTGTGACATCACCTGCAGTATTGTAAATGGTGGATCCTGTGTTATCAGCTGTATACACAGTTGTTATCAGTCAATGAAATCTGGCATCTGATGATAATGAACCTGTGGAAAACTCTTCCTGAAAGGATGGGATGTACGAGTTGAGCATGGCCAGAACTGATTGCTGTGAAATTTGCAAACTGCTTTTTTCATTTTTTAAACATTGTGATAAGAAAAAGATTTCCTGCATAATAAAAGCAGAACAGAAAGATGACAATTGCTTACCGGTAATTGGATTTTCCCGAACCATGACAGCACCGTACCGAGAGAGTATCCACCTCCCGGAGCAGGAACCGATTTATTGACGAAGTAACACCCCGGGCGGAAACCTCTACTCTCAGAGCATTGGTGGAGAAGCCTCGTCCAGGCCTTGGTCGGTGGATTTCCAACACTTCTATAAGGGAAACATGTGGTTGAGTAGACAGATTGCATCTGGGAAATTCTGAAAACTTGTTCCAGACTTAAGGTACCGTCACACTAAGCGACGCTGCAGCGATACCGATAACGATCCGGATCGCTGCAGCGTCGCTGTTTGGTTGCTGGAGAGCTGTCACACAGACCGCTCTCCAGCGACCAACGATGCTGGTAACCAGGGTAAACATCTGTCTGTCCTCGGCGCTGTGCTTCTCTGGTCTGGCTGTGAGCACAGTGGCCGGAAAGCAGAGCGGTGACGTCACCGCTCTGCTTTCCGGCGCTCACAGCCAGACCAGAGAAGCACAGCGCCGGGGACAGACAGCGGTAGGTAAGTATGTAGTGTTTGTTTTTTTACTTTAACGATGGTAACCAGGGTAAACATCGGGTTACTAAGCGCGGCCCTGCGCTTAGTAACCCGATGTTTACCCTGGTTACCAGTGAAGACATCGCTGAATCGGTGTCACACACACCGATTCAGCGATGTCTGCGGGGAGTCCAGCGACGAAACAAAGTTCTGGACTTTCTTCCCCGACCAGCGACAGCACAGCAGGGGCCTGATCGCTGCTGCCTGTCACACTGGACGATATCGCTAGCCAGGACGCTGCAACGTCACGGATCGCTAGCGATATCGTCTAGTGTGACGGTACCTTTAGACATATTTAAGGGAGGTAACCTTTTATTTCTACTCAAAAGGACAGTGGAGACTAAGTTCTGAGAACCCTCCGGACGATAATCGTCCCCTTTCAAGTTCCAGGTAGTTAGCTGTAGGCTGTGAACCTGAGGATGGACAACTGGACCTTGGGACAGAATGCTGGGACTGTCACGCAGTATCCAGGGGTCTGAGATTGACATAATTCTCAGCCAGGTAGACCATGCCCTTTTGGATAAAAAAAGGGGGCAATTGATATGACGCTGGCCCCTTCCCTGCGCATTTTCCTCAACGCTATCAGTATCATAGGGAAGTGTGGAAAAGCGTAAGCCAAGTGTAGGAGGGCATCCACCCCATGAGGGAATTTCCCAGGATTAAGGGGAAAAAAAATTCTCCACCTGGCGATTTCCTCTGATTGCAAATTTATTGCGAAGTTGGTTGCAAAGTTTATTTTTGGAAGACCCCATATCATACAGATTTGACTGAGAACTTTACAATTTAAAGTCCATTCTCCTTGACTGAATGAATAAATAAATGACGCCTTACGTAGTCGGCTATGTTTTCTGATCCTTTTAAATGTCGGCCTGACAGGGACAAACGGTTTTCTTCTGCCAGTTGAAAAATTTTGGCCACTTCGATCCTTCATGCACGGTGGCTCAGTGGATAGCACTGCAGCCTTGCAGCACTGAAGTCCTGGGTTCTAATCCCACCTTGGACAACATCTGCAAGGAGTTTGTATGTTCTCCCCGTGTTTGCATGGGTTTCCTCCGGGTACTCCGGTTTCCTCCCACATTCCAAAGACATACTTATAGGGAATTTAGATTGTGAGCCCCATTGGAGACAGTGATGATAATGTGTGCAAAACTGTAAAGCGCTGTGGAATATGTTAGCGCTATATAAAAAATAAAGATTATTTATTCATGGACCCGACCTTGTCCCTCCTCAGGCATTTATACAGGCCGTTGTTGTCAGACAGTATTACCACATATTCCCCCTAAGCCATCTTGATGCTACTTGTATGGCTTTTCTTACTGCCATCAGCTCCTTTTAAGTTTGATGAACTGTTTTTTTTTTGTGGAATCCCACAGACTCTGAAAAAAGTGGCCTGTAACAGGGTCTACCAAGCTGGGGTACCTCTTTCAGTACCACCCCGTGTTTCAGGAGGTCCACTCTGCTTTGGCTGGAGTCTGAATGAAGGACGCTGGCTGGAATTGCTTGGCTACATGGGCGCATATAAAAGATCACTGCTTCTCCACATATTTCCAGTCTGACAACACTTTACTCACAGGACACAGAATATATCACACAGATACAGAGGACAGGCCAAAAGAAAAGCGGCAGGCCAGACATACATTACAATAGCTGCAGGTGGCTGGAGCCTGCCGATATTTACTGTGGGAATTACAAAGGTGGGAGGCGGACAAAAGGGGAATATCGTGTCCCCTCTGCCCAGGGCGCAGTCTGTGGGCTGATGCATTAGGGACATGCATCTCACATGGAACCTATTATACATACATATAACATATAACTGCACAACATATTCTGGGTGCTGAGTGGTTCCATAACATGGCCATCCAGGTGGGCTCCCCAACCCTTGGAACTGGCACTTGTGGGAACTACCACCAGTTTTTAAACTGTCCATGGCACTCCTCTTATGATTTTCTGGATTTTATTTTTGATATTCTATCTCTCAATGTCAAGATTAACCTACCCTTAAAATTATAGACTGTTCAGGTCTTTGTCAGTGGGCAAGTTATAGAGAAGGCGTGCACTCAGTGTATGATTAAATAGGTGCTGGCTGGACGTGGAAATGATCCAAACAAAGGGCAAACTTACAAAATCAGCAAGGGATCAAATAATAATTATCTCGCTGGACTAGCCATCTAGCAATTCGGGCAAATGCCAGAAGGGCCTGTCTGGTCATGGGCTGCCTTGTCTGCTACATTGTTATCAGATTCTGCATCCTCAATAAGCCCATACTTGTTAACAGTTGTGACGGAGCACAGTTTCTGACTCCGTCACTTAACTCAGCAGGCCGTGGGTGTCCCCTCTGTCTGCAACCTGCCAGAAGCCAGCACCAACAGGGGATATCAGCCGTGCAATGATGGTACTGTATTACGCCGCCAGCATCCACTGCGAGAATGGATAGGAGTCAGACGCTGGAGGATGAGATGTCTGGGTGAGTATAGGGATTTTTTTTATTTTTGCTCAGTTGTGGGGAACCTTCACACTATATGGGGTGCTGTGAGTTAGACCATCATAGCATATAAGGGGCTGTGGGGTGGACCATCATGCTATATGACGGGCTCTTGGGGGGACTATCAAACTACATGAGAGATGTACCATCATAAGAAGCTGTATCATATGTACCATCATACTGTATGGAGTGATGTTGGGGGGACCATCATACTGTATTGGGGGCTGAGGTGGACCATCATACTATACTAGATGGTGGCCCGATTCTAACGCATCGGGTATTCTAGAATATGCATGTCCACGTAGTATATTGCCCAGCGACGTAGTATATTGCCCAGCCACGTAGTATATTGCGCAGCCACGTAGTATATTGCCCAGCCACGTAGTATATAGCAGAGCCACGTAGTATATTGCCCAGCACAGAGCTACGTAGTATAGAGACTAAAAAAATAAACATATACTCAGCTATAGCCCGTTGAAGTCCTGCTATACTTACCATCTGCTGCCTTTCTCGCTCCTCGCCACGCTCCCTGGATCGCTCCATTGCAAGCGGCAGCTTCCGGTCCGGTCCCAGGGCTGGTGTGAGCAGGACCTATGATGACGTCGCGGTCACATGACCTTTCTTCTTTGACGTGATAGGACTTTTTCTAGGGGCCCCTGTTATTTCTATGTACACCCCTGCTCAGGAGCATTATTACAATTAAGAGGTACTGAGGGTCATTATTAGGCCGGCGTCACACTAGCGAGTTTTACGGACGTATGAGAGGTGCAGAAAATCCGCATTGCATACAGTACAATGATTCTCTATGGCCCAGCTCCTATCTGCCGTATTTTACTGATCCGTATTATACGGTCTTCTACGGCCGTAGAAAATCACAGCATGGTGCGTTTGTCACCAATGAAAGTCTATGGGGCGTTTTCTGCCAGGAGAGGCAGAATCCGCACCAGAAATTCCTAAACCTAATCCGCAACGTGTGCACATGACTTCTGTGATGTAACATAGTAACATAGTTAGTAAGGCCGAAAAAAGACATTTGTCCATCCAGTTCAGCCTATATTCCATCATAATAAATCCCCAGATCTACGTCCTTCTACAGAACCTAATAATTGTATGATACAATATTGTTCTGCTCCAGGAAGACATCCAGGCCTCTCTTGAACCCCTCGACTGAGTTCGCCATCACCACCTCCTCAGGCAAGCAATTCCAGATTCTCACTGCCCTAACAGTAAAGAATCCTCTTCTATGTTGGTGGAAAAACCTTCTCTCCTCCAGACGCAAAGAATGCCCCCTTGTGCCCGTCACCTTCCTTGGTATAAACAGATCCTCAGCGAGATATTTGTATTGTCCCCTTATATACTTATACATGGTTATTAGATCGCCCCTCAGTCGTCTTTTTTCTAGACTAAATAATCCTAATTTCGCTAATCTATCTGGGTATTGTAGTTCTCCCATCCCCTTTATTAATTTTGTTGCCCTCCTTTGTACTCTCTCTAGTTCCATTATATCCTTCCTGAGCACCGGTGCCCAAAACTGGACACAGTACTCCATGTGCGGTCTAACTAGGGATTTGTACAGAGGCAGTATAATGCTCTCATCATGTGTATCCAGACCTCTTTTAATGCACCCCATGATCCTGTTTGCCTTGGCAGCTGCTGCCTGGCACTGGCTGCTCCAGGTAAGTTTATCATTAACTAGGATCCCCAAGTCCTTCTCCCTGTCAGATTTACCCAGTGGTTTCCCGTTCAGTGTGTAATGGTGATATTGATTCCCTCTTCCCATGTGTATAACCTTACATTTATCATTGTTAAACCTCATCTGCCACCTTTCAGCCCAAGTTTCCAACTTATCCAGATCCATCTGTAGCAGAATACTATCTTCTCTTGTATTAACTGCTTTACATAGTTTTGTATCATCTGCCAATATCGATATTTTACTGTGTAAACCTTCTACCAGATCATTAATGAATATGTTGAAGAGAACAGGTCCCAATACTGACCCCTGCGGTACCCCACTGGTCACAGCGACCCAGTTAGAGACTATACCATTTATAACCACCCTCTGCTTTCTATCACTAAGCCAGTTACTAACCCATTTACACACATTTTCCCCCAGACTGTAGACTCTCTGAACACAGGCAGATCCTCCTTTTGGAGGGTATGTGCACACGAGGTGGATTTTTGTGTGCTGCAGAATCCACAGGTGAAGTTACCTGCGTTTTAACTGTGGTTTTTGTGCAGATTTCACTGCGTTTTTACACCTGCGGATTCCTATAATGGAATAAGTGTAAAACGCAGCGGTTTTTCTGCATCATGTCAACTCTGTGTGTGAAAACCGCTGCGTTTTCGACGTGGAATTTTCTGCATGGGCACAGCAGATTTGTTTTTCCATAGGTTTGCATGGTACTGTACAACGCATGGAAAACTGCTGCAGATCCACAGGGCCAAATCCACAACGTGTGCACATAGCCTTACAGGTCACCACTTCTCATTCAGTCTTCCCACCACAGGCTTGGGGAAATAGGTAGGAGGCCATCCCTCACTGCAGGAGTGTGCAAACAGCTTGCATAGATTGTCCTTCATATTGCACAACACCAAGGGGTCATCAACATATTAAACATTCAAACATTGCGCCTTTGTTTCCCAAAGATAGTAGAACAATACTAGGACTGCAATATAGGACAGATACAATAACTAATCAGCAGCCAGTCAACAAACGGCAGCCAGTGAACATTAATTCAGGGACAATAGGGGTCACCAGTCATTCTCACATGAACTCTCGCTCATGGCCCTGGGCCTACTGAAATAGGTATGGATAATTCAGATTAAATGCGGTGTCGCCACATTTCTGTTACTGAAATATCCTGCTGTTTTTCAACTTCTACGATCTTGGGTCCGATTTTCTGATAGAACAGATTGTTGGTGAACAGAATCCAAACAGATCCCTTCAAGTTCTTGGGATCTATTTTCTATTTGTCCTTGTGCACTATCTATCCTAGGTCTGCTAAGAAAGATAGGACCTGCCCGACAGCCCTCACCGTCTCCTCCTGATTCTCCTATCACTATCGTCAGGGTGTCCTTTTACCTTATTCATTTCTGCCACTGTTTTGGAAAAAAATTCTGGGAGCTAAAGCAACCCTGAATCAAGACATCTGTACTGTAGATGCAGAAGGCTCTTTGATATTTACAGCCACCCCGAGATATTGTTCCCACATTTCACAAAGATAATCAAATGGGTACTTCAAAGAACATTAGGAACGAACACCTTCTTAACTGGTATTTTCCATTCAGTAGGTTTTTATGGACCAAGAACACAATGCTTGCGTTTCTCCAGGCTGTTAAATTTAGGATCCTGTACAGAAATAGGTTCTCTAGAGGTTTCTACTCCCATAGTAGATCTAACAACTTTTAAATTTTCCTTTGTCTTCAGGCACAGTCCAGCAGGTTTCCCATCTGACAAGGGGGGATTCTGAACAATCTGAATTGACTAACTCCCCAGGCTCCTCCTTCAGAGCTGAAATCTGAAGAGATTATGCCTACTTGAGGAGGAGGTGGATTTTGTATGTTAATTCTTAACTTTGCCTTTAGAGGGGCTGTCCACTACTCAGAAACCCACTTCTCATTCCCCAAGTTTGGCTCCGATAAAATAGCCTATACTCTGTTCCTGTGGTGACGGCACTCGCAGTCCCGGGGCTCTCGTGCGGGTGCACAACACGTGGTGCCCAAACAGCACTGCCATCACAGTCCCTGCCTTCTGTCAAATTGAACATGAAGACAAAGTTCAGATCAGATGCAGACTGGACTTCCTCTTTATGCTCAATTTGTCCAAAGGCGGAGACCCATGACGCCAGCGGTAGTCCCAGGGAGAGCAAGGGTCAACACCGAGGGAACAGAGCCGGCACGGGGAGTATGAGCTTTTACTTTATTGAGGTCGAGTGTAGGGAATGAGAAGGGGTTACCCTAGTAGTACTTAAGCAAACCTGTCACCAGGTTTGGCCAATACGAGGTAAGGTCATCGCCTTTCAGGGCTGATGTACAGTATTCTATAATGTTGAAGATAAGCCCCCGATCCAACCTGGAAGAGAAGAAAAATAATTCACCTGCGAGGTGGTCCGGTCAGTGTCGCAGGGCCTGCACCTCCCATCTTCTTGCGATGCCGCCCTCCTGTTTGCTTCATGGCTCCCCAGCATCGCGCTCCTGCGCAGGTACTGGGAAAGGTCTCTTCCAGAAGGGAACCACACTGGAGTAGAGATACTGCCCTTTCATTTCAGTAGGCTTCCTGTTGGTAGCTTTTTATCAGTATGGGTCCAGCATGGTTAAGGGAAAAGCCCACTGTAGACTATGTATTTTCTGCAACAGATCCTGTTTAGGGAGGGCCTTCCACTCCCGAATCAGCACATTCCCTCACTCCATCCTGCAGTTTCCAAGTCTTGATCATGACGAGTGCAGCAATTCACTTAGTTTCTGGAGGTGGATTCTTGTTCTGGGTGGAATCGTGATCTGATGCATCACCCTCAGTATCTGCTCCAGCGCCGAACACTGGTCAGAGGCCTCGTGTCATTCTCCACCTCTCCTTAGACTGAAGTTGGAGAACATGGTTTGCAAACACCTTGGCACTGGTGCCCGGTTTTGTATGGATACGCTCCACGTTTTTCATCTTTGCAGTCAAACCTTTCCCCACGCAACAGTATAATCTCTAGCCCAATCCAATTGCTGCTGCAAATAAAGGGCAGTATCCCTGGTGGTCTAGTGGTTAAGATTCGGTGCTCAAAATATAAAAATAATCACCTCACCTGATTAGATAAATTCCAGGGACTGGAGTCCTCTGAGGTTGAGCCCATGACAGTCAGCAACTACTCTGCCCCCTCGAGTCTCTAGACAATCAGCACATTGCTTTAGTCTACATTTATGAAGATCTTTGTTATTTGCAACCAACTGAGTCACTGGCCCGAGCCAGTCATGAGACAATGCAGACAGGCCACAAACCAGTTTAGATTAAGTCACTGACTTGTTTGCCATGCTGTGCCCTGCAGCAACACTCCTTGATGCAAGGAAGTCTGGGCACACAGTGCCAACGTCATTGACCAATGCGCTGCAGTCTCTTGTATGGTGGCCGTCCCAGGTGAGCGGTCAGGCTCTTTTGGCCGCACACTACCTGTCAGCTTCCCTTTGACGTGTGGGCTCAGTGCAGCACCACGGTTGTGGCATGATACATGACAGCAGTGGATTAGTCAGTTCATGAGTGCCAGTAGCAGGTGCACAGACACTGACGAACACTTGATAACAGCCTGCGGCCAGAGACCACGTCCCGCCTGCAGTATCAGTATCTGCACCACCACGGCGTCAGCACTTCACCCATTTCCCACCAAAAACAGCACTAAAAGGAAAGAGGGGGAGGGGTGGTTAACAGGGCCAAGGTGGGGGTAGGGATCAGTGGGGGTGGGGGGAAAGCACGAGACAAACTATTTTGCAAAAACAGGCTTTTATTTAATAAATACTATACAGAGCAAATAAAAGTTTCCAACAATTGGTTCTTTTGGAAAATTTTTGTAAAAAAAAGAAAAAATGGAAATATCCAAATTGAGTTCCAATTTATGGGGAGGTGCGGGCGGGGGTCTGTTTGGTCCACTGATTTGGTGGGAAAGATAAGGGAGGATTAGTGTTCACTTTATTATGGAAGAAAACACGAGTACAAGGATTTACGGCCACAAAAACCTCAAAATAACATTTATTTCAAACAAAAAAGGAATATAAATCATTTAATGGCATACAGGGATGGGGCGCCGTGTGCTGCCTGCCCCCGCTGTCCTGAGGCCTGACATCAGGGGCAGGCACTGTTTTTTGTATTTTTCATTATACTTTTTTTTTCTGTTTTTTTTCTTTTTCTCCCCTTATGGGTCTAAATCAGATCAGCCACGTTCATCGGCATCTCTTCGATGGTTGTGTTATAAAATGTCTCTATGTCTTTTAATGTGCGCTTGTCTTCTTCAGTCACCATGTTTATCGCGACTCCTTTCCTACCGAAACGTCCTCCGCGGCCAATCCTGCAGGAGAAAGTGTGAAGTGAGTACGGAACGGCTGCAAGGCAGTTACTGGGGATGTGTCGGCCATGTTTAAGTTGCGAGAAGCTACAGGAGAGCAACAATCGCGGTGGAGCATGGCCCATTCATCTACCACATGTCTACATTCTGCACTCAGCATAGGGGCTGCGCAGAGAGGGAATACATGTGGTGCTGGACGTGGAGGCTGCGCAGAGGGAAATACATGTGGTGCTGGACGTGGAGGCTGCGCAGAGGGAAATACATGTGGTGCTGGACGTGGAGGCTGCGCAGAGAGGGACCACATGTGGTGCTGGACGTGGAGGCTGCGCAGAGAGGGACTACATGTGGTGCTGGACGTGGAGGCTGCGCAGAGAGGGACTACATGTGGTGCTGGACGTGGAGGCTGCACAGAAGGACTACATGTGCTGGATATGGAGGCTGCACAGAGGGAAGGCATATGGTGATGGATGTGGAGGCTGCGCAGAGAGGGAATACATGTGGTGCTGGACGTGGAGACTGCGCAGAGGGGGGACTACATGTGGTGTTGAATGTGGAGGCTGCGCAGAGGGAACACGCGGTGGTGCTGGATGTGGAGACTGCACAGAGGGAATACATGTGGTGCTGGACGTGGATGCTGCACAGAGAGGGAATACATATGGTGCTGGACGTGGAGGCTGCGCAGAGAGGGAATACATGTGGTGCTGGACGTGGAGGCTGCGCAGAGGGAATGCATATGGTGATGCTGGATGTGGAGGCTGCGCAGAGAGGGAACACGTGGTGATGCTGGACATGGATGCTGCGCAGAGGGAACACGGTGGTGCTGGATGTGGAGGCTGCACAGAGGGAACACATGGTGGTGCTTGACGTGGAGGCTGCACAGAGAGGGATCACAAGGTGGTGCGGACGTGGAAGCTGCGCAGAGGGAACACGCAGTGGTGCAGATGTGGAAGCTATGCAGAGAGGGATCACAAGGTGGTGCGGACGTGGAGGCTGTGCAGAGGGAACACGCGGTGGTGCAGATGTGGGGGCTGCGCATAGAGAGTGAACACGGTGACGTCGGACTGACCTGTGAATGTAGTTCTCTCTGTTCGTTGGCAAGTCGTAGTTAATGACCAGGGAAACCTGCTGCACGTCGATCCCTCGGGCCTGCACATAAAGCAGCATTAGTTTGAGATCTTTACCAGTGCCGCGCAGTCACCGCACAAGACTAGGAGACAAGGGCCAGCACTTACCAGGAGATCTGTAGTGATCAGGACACGGCTGGAGCCAGACCGGAACTCTCTCATGATCACGTCTCGCTCTTTTTGGTCCATGTCCCCATGCTGAGGAGGAAGAGGAGGATTAGAGTGTGACCCACATGGGCAGACCATGTCCCCACAGCATGAACCAGCCACAGTCACAACCACTGTGCTGGGATGAATATGGGGTGACTTATCTACCCCTGCCAGATGTAAGAACGCCGTCACATGACGAGCCCTTGCCCAGTGACTGGGGAGCACTACAAGCAGCAGAACAACTCACCAGCGCAGACACCGTGAAGTCCCGGGCATGCATCTTCTCCGTCAGCCAGTCCACCTTTCGGCGAGTGTTGATGAAGATGACGGCTTGTGTGATGGTTAGGGTCTCGTACAAGTCACACAGCGTGTCCAGCTTCCACTCCTGCAGAGACAAGCCGCACAGGTGAGCCCTGGGGGAAGGGGATTGGTGGGTCTTGACCCTGTACAGGGGAGCCCACGACGGGTGCGCCTTGACCCTGAACAGCTGAGCCTCTGGAGTCTTGGCCCAGCGCATTAGTGTCCCCATAGCATGAACCAGCCAACAGTCACAACAGCTGCACTGGGATGAATATGGGGGTCTATCTGCCCCCGTCAGATATAAGACCACACGTCACGTGACGCGTCCTTGCCCAGTGACGGGGGTGGCGGTGTCACATTCTGCTGAGCACTCACCTCCCGCTCCACGTTGACGTAGAACTGCCGGATGCCCTCCAGGGTCAGCTCCTCCTTCTTCACCAAGATGCGGATCGGGTCCCTCATGAACTTCTTGGTAACCTCCAGTACATCTGAGGGCATCGTAGCAGAGAGCAGCACCACCTGGGGGACAGGGCAGGCGTTACACTGGGCAGATATGGCAGCGGCCATAGCAGCATTGGATCGTCAGTCTCAGATAGGAGTGTGTGATCATATTTCCCAGGATCCTCTGTTGCAAGGACATCTGACCCACAGAACGCAGGAGCAGAGCGCTGCAGCGGAGCGACCCGGGCCTCAGATGACACGCATGGGATATCATCATGAACTGGCACACTATGGCAGCCGGTGGCACACTATAGCGGCCGATGCTGCCCGACAGCACTGCCCACCTACCGCCTCACCTGAGCATTGCTGCTCAACTTCTGGAAGATGTCGTAGATCTGATCCTTGAATCCTCGGCTCAACATCTCGTCTGCCTCGTCCAGCACAAACATCTTAATGTATTTGGGAGCTGTGGAGAAAGCACTAGAATTAGGATGTTGGCGAACTACAAGTCTCAGAAGCCCCGGTGGTGGCTGCGATGAAGGACTTGTACCCATAGCATGAACCAGCATACAGTCACGACAGCTGCGCTGGGATGAATATGGGGGTCTCTCTGCCCCCGCCAGATATAAGACCACACGTCACATGACGCATCTTTGCCCAGTGGCGGGGGGTAGCAGTATTAGAGATTACGATGGGGGACAGCGGAGGGTCTGATGGCGAGGGGGGTATTAAAGTGCCCTGTGATCAGGATTGTGCACATTAACTACAGACAGTGTCGGGTCGTTGCCATTATACTGATACCTGGTGATGAAATCAGTCTTGTGGTTGTTGTGGAATCCTTATTTTCATCGTGCTCCGGGGCGGCCTTGAGGGAGGTCTTCATGTGTTTGGCTTCTGACCAATCACTGACCCCCACCCTATTTATATATTAATCCCTTAGTGACAGGGCCAGATTTCTTTTTTTAAAGTCTGACCAGTGTCACTATGTGGTATCGACTCTGCAATTCTTTAACAAATCCAAGTTATTCTGAGATTTGTTTTTTTGTGGCACATTATAATTTATCATGGCAAGTTTAGGTTGATTTTTTTTTTTTTAATAAAATGCAAAACATAAGTAAAAATTAAGTGACAAAAATGGAAAAAAAAAAATCATCAATCTTCAAACTTTGAACGATTATCCCTTTAATCCAGAGTCATCCCACAGAAAACCATGAACATTTCCCTCATGTCGGCTTTACATCGGCGACATTCGTAAATTATTTAATTTTCTCAGCAATGTAGCAGTAATTCCTTATGTTTTTCAAGGAGATTTACAATTTTTTTTTTTTTTTTTTTTAGGGACCTATCCAGGTTTGAAGTCACTTTGGGGGTCCTATATATTGGAAAACCCCAAAAGTGACACCATTTTATAAACAGCACCCCTCGACATATTGAAAACTACCGTTAGGTTGTTTATTAACCCTTCAGGTGATTTTCAGGAATGTAAAATGGCATAACAGAAAGATGTATTTACGTCACCTAAATGTCGGTCACTTCTGAAGCGGCCGCTGTAGCCCAGAGACTAAAGCCATTATACCTTGCCGTGAATTGCCGGCAAACATCAGCACCACACAATCATGATCTCAGGGGGCCCATGGGGTTAAATAGGAAGCCCCCACACTGTGAACCATTTATATAGTCTATTGGCAGCAGCATCTAAGGGGTTAAACATATGGACGGTGCCAGCACTGATCCTAGCTGATTCAGCAAGTTGTCGGCTCTAGTGGACAGCCGACAGCTGCGGGACTGTCACCTGTATGGGGAGGCTATCCTTATATCTCAGGTCAGGAAAAAAAATATATTGGGTGTCATTAAGGGGTTAAAAAAGCCCCCTCGGCAGGCGCTGCAGCACTAACGCATCTATAATATGTATGTAATCCTTTAGATGCTACAGCGGCGCCATCTTGAAGGAGGCAATTTTTTTTCTCTAGCAGGATGGCGCCACCGTAGCAGCGACTGGATCACCACCGAAGCCGCTACTGCACAAAATTATGTTTTTTGCAATGAACTTATGGATAATAAGAACATGCACGAACGTTTCATATGCCTTTATGCTGCCGTGAAGTCACCGCCTGCAGAGGTTTTCTTCCAATAAATAAAGTATTCATTATGTAAACTAGGGGGCGGATCTGAAGGGTCAGTGACCTGTCAGAAGCCATACACATCTAATCAGAGCACCACATGAACACCCCGCCCACACACCACAAACATTACCTCAAAACTGAAAATCCAGATTCCACAACAACCACGAGACGGATTTCATCAGCAAGTGTCAGTGTAATCAGTATAACGGCACCGACCTGACACCGCCTGTAGTCACTGAGCACAATGCTGATCACAGGTCACATTAAGGTATTGAGTGTAGGACTGTGGGGGTGAGTGACAGTGTAGGGATAGTGGAGGATCCAACAGTGGGGGGCAGAGCAGTGACAGCAGGGGGCAGCAGAGGTCTGGTGGTGCATACTCACAGAGGTAACGCCTGTTCAACATGTCGAACACTCTGCCTGGTGTGCCCACAATGATGTGTGGGGCTTCGGACTGCAGCTTCTGCACTTCCGCCCGCACGTTGGTGCCACCGATGCAGGCGTGGCACGAAGCCCCCATGTAGTCGCCCAGAGCCATCACCACCTTCTGGATCTGGAGAGAAGCACAGATGTAACCTGACAGCCAGGGGGCACCACCACACCACCAGCGTCCGCAGCTGTCAGGACACCTACCTGCTGCGCCAACTCTCTGGTCGGTGCCAGCACCAGCGCTTGCGTAGCCTTCATGTCCAGTTCGACCTGCTGGAGGATTGAAATGGCAAACGTGGCCGTTTTCCCAGTCCCAGACTGAGCTTGGGCAATAACGTCATAACCTGCGAGATGAGACAGTCAGTCATGTCACCGCATGACGGGGTCCAGCAGATGTGGGGTCCGGCGCCCTCTATACTGCACTCACCCTTGATACAAGGTAGAATGGCGCGCTGCTGAATGGCAGACGGTTTCTCAAAACCATAGGCATAGATTCCTCTCAGGAGCGACTCCGAGAGGTTCATGTCATCAAAGCTGTCCACCACCTCGTTCCAGTTACTCTGCAGGGAGGTAAAAAAGGCGTTACACTGGGGCCCGGCATAGCAGGGGTTACCGGGAAGCCGGCAGGAGGGGCACCCACCTCAATGATGCCATCAGGCTCCATGCCCTCGGGGCCATTGTCTCTGGATCTGGGGAAAAGAGAGAAGAGTCAGCAACTCAGGGGGATGAACCAGAGCCCGCGCAGGACCCCCGTTACCAGTGCACATGACCCGGCCACACACACCACAGGACCCCCATAGTGACTCCCATGATGTCAGCGGTCAGGACAGCCCCTCGCCCCAATACACAGAACCCACAGCTAAAAACTGCACCCCCACAAGCCTCACAGGGACATGCCAGGATGACTAAAGACCCTGCAGGCATTATGCCAGCAGTCGGTTCAAACTCAGGAGCCTGAGCCCCCCGCTAAACAGCACCCAGGTACGAACAGAGGGGTCACCCATATCAGCCTCAAACTGAGCTGCCGGGCTCCCAGGGGAGGGGGCACAATACAGGGGGCCAGCATGCGCAGGGGAGGGGGCACAATCCAGAAGGCCAGCATGCGCAGGGGAGGGGGCACAATCCAGAAGGCCAGCATGCGCAGGGGAGGGGCACAATACAGGGGGCCAGCACAGGGAGGGGGCACAATACAGAAGGCCAGCATGCGCAGGGGAGGGGGCACAATACAGAAGGCCAGCATGCGCAGGGGAGGGGGCACAATACAGAAGGCCAGCATGCGCAGGGGAGGGGGCACAATACAGAAGGCCAGCATGCGCAGGGGAGGGGGCACAATACAGAAGGCCAGCATGCGCAGGGGAGGGGGCACAATACAGAAGGCCAGCATGCGCAGGGGAGGGGGCACAATACAGAAGGCCAGCATGCGCAGGGGAGGGGGCACAATACAGAAGGCCAGCATGCGCAGGGGAGGGGGCACAATACAGAAGGCCAGCATGCGCAGGGGAGGGGGCACAATATAGAAGGCCAGCATGCGTAGGGGAGGGGGCACAATACAGGGGGCCAGCACAGGGAGGGGGTACAATACAGAAGGCCAGCATGCGCAGGGGAGGGGGCACAATACAGAAGGCCAGCATGCGCAGGGGAGGGGGCACAATACAGAAGGCCAGCATGCGCAGGGGAGGGGGCACAATACAGAAGGCCAGCATGCGCAGGGGAGGGGGCACAATACAGAAGGCCAGCATGCGCAGGGGAGGGGGCACAATACAGAAGGCCAGCATGCGTAGGGGAGGGGGCACAATACAGGGGGCCAGCACAGGGAGGGGGTACAATACAGAAGGCCAGCATGCGCAGGGGAGGGGGCACAATACAGAGGGGGCCAGCATGGGGATATTATGAAGGGGAGTGATGAGAGATTTTTGCAGGACGCACAGTGAGGAGCAATTACTCAAAGGGTGCAGCATGGGAGATTTTTTTTAAAATTTAGGATCATTAAAGGGGTTTCCCACGAACAAACTTAATTTTGGTCAAAAGATCTTGGAATAATATCCACAATTGGATGTGAAATGAAATGTCCCTGTGCCGAGATAATCTTATAAATGTGCCCCTGCTGTGTAATGGTCGTATCTGACCGTACATCTCCTGGGCAGGGAGAAAAATAAAAAAAATAACAGGACTTAAAGGGACTGTCACCCCCTCCAGCCGTTAGAAACTAAAAGAGCCACCTTGTACAGCAGTAATGCTGCATTCTGACAAGGTGGATCTTTTAGTTATTGGTGCAGTTAAAGCCAAAATAAAGCGTTTTATAATTTCGCCAAAATACCTGTCTTTAGTCCCGGAGGCAGGTCTTAACCCCACTTCTTTGCGCCGTTTTCCAATCAAATCCGGCGCCTGCGCTGTTTAGTACTGGCTGAGGCAGGCGCAGTGAGCTCTGGACGTCTCAGGCTACTTTCACACTAGCGACGGATGCGTCGTGCTTTGGCGGACTGTCGGGAGCAAAAACGCTACATGTAACTTTTGCTCCTGACGGACCGCTTTTTCCGACCGCGCATGTGCGGCTGGAACTCCGCCCCCACCTCCCCGCACCTCACAATGGGGCAGCGGATGCGCCGGAGAAATGCATCCGCTGCCTCCGCTGTGCAGTGCGTTAAACGCCAGCGTCGGAATCTCTACCCAACGCATTGCGACGGGGAGATTCTGACGCTAGTGTGAAAGTAGCCTTAGTTTATAACGGCTGGAAGGGGCGACAGTCGCTTTAAAAGGATCATTTGTGATCATGGCTGTAAAGTAGAACAGGCTGTGAAGTGTTCTCACAAGAAGAGTCAGCGGTGATCCCAGCAGTGATGTCTGTCGACACAGGAGCTGTGGGACGATCAGACCATGTTCCTGTACGGTCAGACACGACCATTACACAGTACAGCAGGGGCTCAGTTATAACATTATCTTGGCACAGGAACTACTATTGTTTGTGAGAAAAACACCTTTAAACCCGCGATTTGACCCCTTCCCGACCTCCGCCGTACTATTACTGCAGAGGTCGGGTCCCCTGCTTTGATGGAGGACTCCGGCGCTGAGCCCACCTCAAAGCAGAGATTTGTCAGCTGGCATGGGCCTGCATTAGCGGCGGGTGAAATCGCGATCCACCCGCCGCTATTAACTAGTTAAATGCTGCTGTCAAACACGGACAACGGCATTTAACCGGCGCTTCTGGACGGAAACGAGCGCATCGCCGACCCCCGTCACATGATCGGGGGTCAGCGATGCATCAGGATAGTAACCATAGAGGTCCTTGAGACCTCTATGGTTACTGATGCCGGCCTGCTGTGAGCGCCACCCTGTGGTCGGCGCTCATAGCAAGCCTGCAATTCAGCTACATAGGAGCGATCTGATGATCGCTGCTATGTAGCAGAGGCGATCAGGTATGCCAGCTTCTAGCCTCCCATGGAGGCTGTTGAAGCATTGAAAAAGTAAAAAAAAAAAAAAAGTTTAAAAAAATATGAAAAAAATTTAAAGGTAAGTTTAAATCACCCCCCTTTCGTCCCATTCCAAATTAAGATCAAACCTACACATATTTGGTATCGCCGCGTTCAGAATTGCCCAATCTATAAAAAATCTATAAAAATTTTTTTTTTATTTTTAGCAAAGTTTGGAATTTTTTTTAACCACTTTGATAAAACGTAACCTAGACATGTCTGGTGTCTATGAACTCATAATGATCTGCATAATGTCAGCTCAGTTTTAGCATTTAGTGAACCTAGCAAAACAGCCAAACGCAAAACAAGTGTGGGATTGCACCTTTTTTGCAATTTCACCGCACTTGGAATTTTTTTCCTATTTTCTAGTACACGACATGGTAAAACCAATGATGTTCAAAAGTACAACTTGTCCCGCAAAAAACAGGCCCTCACAAGGCCATATTGATGGAAAAATAAAAAAAGTTATGGTTCTGGGAAGGAGGGGAGCGAAAAAGTGGAAAATGGCTGCGACTTGAAGGGGTTAAGGGCACCACGTTGGGAAGCGCTGCTGAAGACACCTGCTCTGCGCATGAAGTCACCACAAGTCACCCTGCCTGTGTCACCTGTGCTATGGTTAGCAGTCTGTTGGTGGCCGGCAACAACCCCCAGCATCTCCACACTATTGTTAATGACACACTTGGACTTCTAGGTTCATGTGATACAATTGTACATGGGACTGACCTGACATTACTGTACTATTGTTTGGCGCTGCATTCATGTACTCACAGTGGTTCTGGTGATGCATTCATGTACTGATTGTGGTTCTAGTGCTGTACTGTTGTCAGTGACACTGGTTCTGATCTTGTACATATTAATCAGTAATACGCTTCATGGCCATGCTAAAACTTAAACACCCCTCAAAACTTAATAGGGAACCTGTCAGCAGGCTTCTGCTGCTATGTAATCAGCTGTGATGTGGGTGGGGTCTGCTGTGATGTGGGCGGAGTCTGCTGTGATGTGGGAGGTGCTAGCTTTCTCAGCTCTGCTTCATTCTTTGAAGCAGAATGATTGGGGGGAGGTAGATTACGGGGCAGTATATACGATTGGGGGGAGGCAGATTACGGAGCAGTATATACGATTGGGGGGAGGCAGATTACGGAGCAGTATATACGATTGGGGGGAGGCAGATTACGGGGCAGTATATGCGATGGGGGAGGTAGATTACGGGGCAGTATATACGATTGG
Source organism: Ranitomeya imitator (assembly GCF_032444005.1). Classification (NCBI taxonomy): domain Eukaryota; kingdom Metazoa; phylum Chordata; class Amphibia; order Anura; family Dendrobatidae; genus Ranitomeya; species Ranitomeya imitator. The sequence continues at coordinate 720,281,052 of NC_091285.1, forward strand.
GGGAGGTAGATTACGGAGCAGTATATACGATTGGGGGAGGTAGATTACGGAGCAGTATATACGATTGGGGGAGGTAGATTACGGAGCAGTATATACGATTGGGGGAGGTAGATTACAGGGCAGTATATACGATTAGGGGATATATTACAGGGCAGAATATACGATTAGGGGGAGGTAGATTACAGGGCAGTATATATGATTAGGGGGAGGTAGATTACGGGGCACTATATACGATTAGGGGGAGGTAGATTACGGGGCAGTATATACCATTTGGGGGAGGTAGATTACGGGGCAGTATATACCATTTGGGGGAGGTAGATTACGGGGCAGTATATACGATTGGGGGGAGGTAGATTACGGGGCAGTATATACGATTGGGGGAGGTAGATTACGGGGCAGTATATACGATTGGGGGAGGTAGATTACGGAGCAGTATATACGATTGGGGGAGGTAGATTACGGAGCAGTATATACGATTGGGGGAGGTAGATTACAGGGCAGTATATACGATTAGGGGATATATTACAGGGCAGTATATACGATTAGGGGGAGGTAGATTACAGGGCAGAATATATGATTAGGGGGAGGTAGATTACGGGGCACTATATACGATTGGGGGGAGGTAGATTACGGGGCAGTATATACGATTGGGGGAGGTAGATTACGGGGCAGTATATACGATTGTGCCTCCCCTATAGTCAGCACAGGCCCCGCCGCCCCCCATACTGTGCCTCCATTATATTCAGTACAAGCCCCGCCGCCCCCCATACTGTGCCTCCACTATCACTATATTCAGTACAGGTCTCGCCGCCCTCCATACTCAGGCCCCGCCCCCCCCATACTGTGCCTCCACTATAGTCAGTACAGGCCCCGCCGCCCCCCATACTGTGCCTCCACTATATTCAGTAAGGCCCCGCCGCCCCCCATACTGTGCCTCCACTATATTCAGTAAGGCCCCGCCGCCCCCCATACTGTGCCTCCCCTATAGTCAGTACAGGCCTCGCCGCCCCCCATTATATTCAGTACAGGCCCCGCCGCCCCCCATACTCAGGCCCTGCCACCCCCCATACTGTGCCTCCACTATATTCAGTACAGGCCCCGCCGCCCCCCATACTGTGCCTCCACTATATTCAGTACAGGCCCCGCCGCCCCCCATACGGTGCCTCCACTATATTCAGTACAGGCCCCGCCGCCCCCCATACTGTGCCTCCACTATATTCAGTACAGGCCCCGCTGCCCCCCATACTCGGGCCTCCACTATATTCAGTACAGGCCCCGCCACCCCCCATACTGTGCCTCCCCCATACACTCCGTACAGGCCCCGCGGCCCCCCATACTGTGCCTCCACTATATTCAGTAAGGCCCCGCCGCCCCCCATACTGTGCCTCCACTATATTCAGTAAGGCCCCGCCGCCCCCCATACTGTGCCTCCACTATATTCAGTACAGGCCTCGCTGTCCCCCATACTGTGCCTCCACTATAGTCAGTACAGGCCCCGCCGCCCCCCATACTGTGCCTCCCCTATAGTCAGTACAGGCCTCGCTGTCCCCCATACTGTGCCTCCACTATAGTCAGTACAGGCCCCGCCACCCCCCATACTGTGCCTCCCCCCATACACTCCGTACAGGCCCCGCCGCCCCCCATACTGTGCCTCCCCTATAGTCAGTACAGGCCTCGCTGTCCCCCATACTGTGCCTCCACTATAGTCAGTACAGGCCCCGCCACCCCCCATACTGTGCCTCCCCCCATACACTCCGTACAGGCCCCGCCGCCCCCCATACTGTGCCTCCACTATATTCAGTACAGGCCTCGCTGTCCCCCATACTGTGCCTCCACTATAGTCAGTACAGGCCCCGCCACCCCCCATACTGTGCCTCCCCCCATACACTCCGTACAGGCCCCGCCGCCCCCCATACTGTGCCTCCCCTATAGTCAGTACAGGCCTCGCTGTCCCCCATACTGTGCCTCCACTATAGTCAGTACAGGCCCCGCCACCCCCCATACTGTGCCTCCCCCCATACACTCCGTACAGGCCCCGCCGCCCCCCATACTGTGCCTCCCCTATAGTCAGTACAGGCCTCGCTGTCCCCCATACTGTGCCTCCACTATAGTCAGTACAGGCCCCGCCCCCCCCCATACTGTGCCTCCCCCCATACACTCCGTACAGGCCCCGCCGCCCCCCATACTGTGCCTCCACTATATTCAGTAAGGCCCCGCCGCCCCCCATACTGTGCCTCCCCTATAGTCAGTACAGGCCTCGCCGCCCCCCATACTGTGCCTCCACTATATTCAGTACAGGCCCCGCCGCCCCCCATACTCAGGCCCTGCCACCCCCCATACTGTGCCTCCACTATATTCAGTACAGGCCCCGCCGCCCCCCATACTCAGGCCCTGCCACCCCACATACTGTGCCTTCACTATATTCAGTACAGGCCCCGCCGCCCCCCATACTCGGGCCTCCACTATAGTCAGTACAGGCCCCGCCGCCCCCCATACTGTGCCTCCCCCCATACACTCTGTACAGGCCCCGCCAGCCCCCATACTGTGCCTCCACTATATTCAGTAAGCCCCCGCCGTCCCCCATACTGTGCCTCCCCTATAGTCAGTACAGGCCTCGCCGCCCCCCATACTGTACCTCCATTATATTCAGTACAGGCCCCGCCGCCCCCCATACTGTGCCTCCACTATATTCAGTACAGGCCCCGCCGCCCCCCATACTCAGGCCCTGCCACCCCCCATACTGTGCCTCCACTATATTCAGTACAGGCCCCGCCGCCCCCCATACTCGGGCCTCCACTATAGTCAGTACAGGCCCCGCCGCCCCCCATACTGTGCCTCCCCCCATACACTCTGTACAGGCCCTGCCACCCCCCATACTGTGCCTCCACTATATTCAGTAAGCCCCCGCCGCCCCCCATACTGTGCCTCCCCCCATACACTCTGTACAGGCCCCGCCAGCCCCCATACTGTGCCTCCACTATATTCAGTAAGCCCCCGCCGCCCCCCATACTGTGCCTCCCCTATAGTCAGTACAGGCCTCGCTGTCCCCCATACTGTGCCTCCACTATAGTCAGTACAGGCCCCGCCACCCCCCATACTGTGCCTCCCCCCATACACTCCGTACAGGCCCCGCCGCCCCCCATACTGTGCCTCCACTATATTCAGTACAGGCCTCGCTGTCCCCCATACTGTGCCTCCACTATAGTCAGTACAGGCCCCGCCACCCCCCATACTGTGCCTCCCCCCATACACTCCGTACAGGCCCCGCCGCCCCCCATACTGTGCCTCCCCTATAGTCAGTACAGGCCTCGCTGTCCCCCATACTGTGCCTCCACTATAGTCAGTACAGGCCCCGCCACCCCCCATACTGTGCCTCCCCCCATACACTCCGTACAGGCCCCGCCGCCCCCCATACTGTGCCTCCACTATATTCAGTAAGGCCCCGCCGCCCCCCATACTGTGCCTCCCCTATAGTCAGTACAGGCCTCGCCGCCCCCCATACTGTGCCTCCACTATATTCAGTACAGGCCCCGCCGCCCCCCATACTCAGGCCCTGCCACCCCCCATACTGTGCCTCCACTATATTCAGTACAGGCCCCGCCGCCCCCCATACTCAGGCCCTGCCACCCCACATACTGTGCCTTCACTATATTCAGTACAGGCCCCGCCGCCCCCCATACTCGGGCCTCCACTATAGTCAGTACAGGCCCCGCCGCCCCCCATACACTCTGTACAGGCCCCGCCAGCCCCCATACTGTGCCTCCACTATATTCAGTAAGCCCCCGCCGTCCCCCATACTGTGCCTCCCCTATAGTCAGTACAGGCCTCGCCGCCCCCCATACTGTACCTCCATTATATTCAGTACAGGCCCCGCCGCCCCCCATACTGTGCCTCCACTATATTCAGTACAGGCCCCGCCGCCCCCCATACTCAGGCCCTGCCACCCCCCATACTGTGCCTCCACTATATTCAGTACAGGCCCCGCCGCCCCCCATACTCGGGCCTCCACTATAGTCAGTACAGGCCCCGCCGCCCCCCATACTGTGCCTCCCCCCATACACTCTGTACAGGCCCTGCCACCCCCCATACTGTGCCTCCACTATATTCAGTAAGGCCCCGCCGCCCCCCATACTGTGCCTCCACTATATTCAGTAAGGCCCCGCCGCCCCCCATACTGTGCCTCCACTATATTCAGTAAGGCCCCGCCGCCCCCCATACTGTGCCTCCCCTATAGTCAGTACAGGCCTCGCCGCCCCCCATACTGTGCCTCCATTATATTCAGTACAGGCCCCGCCGCCCCCCATACTCAGGCCCTGCCACCCCCCATACTGTGCCTCCACTATATTCAGTACAGGCCCCGCCACCCCCCATACTGTGCCTCCACTATATTCAGTACAGGCCCCGCCTCCCCCCATACTGTGCCTCCCCCCATACACTCCGTACAGGCCCCGCCGCCCCCCATACTGTGCCTCCATTATATTCAGTACAGGCCCCGCCGCCCCCCATACTCAGGCCCTGCCACCCCCCATACTGTGCCTCCACTATATTCAGTACAGGCCCCGCCGCCCCCCATACTGTGCCTCCACTATATTCAGTACAGGCCCCGCCGCCCCCCATACTGTGCCTCCACTATATTCCGTACAGGCCCCGCCGCCCCCCATACTGTGCCTCCACTATATTCAGTACAGGCCCCGCCGCCCCCCCATACTGTGCCTCCACTATATTCAGTACAGGCCCCGCCGCCCCCCCATACTGTGCCTCCACTATATTCAGTACAGGCCCCGCCGCCCCCCATACTGTGCCTCCACTATATTCAGTACAGGCCCCGCCGCCCCCCATACTGTGCCTCCACTATATTCAGTACAGGCCCCGCCACCCCCCATACTGTGCCTCCACTATATTCAGTACAGGCCCCGCCGCCCCCCATACTGTGCCTCCACTATATTCAGTACAGGCCCCGCCGCCCCCCATACTGTGCCTCCACTATATTCAGTACAGGCCCCGCCGCCCCCCATACTGTGCCTCCACTATATTCAGTACAGGCCCCGCCGCCCCCCATACTGTGCCTCCACTATATTCAGTACAGGCCCCGCCGCCCCCCATACTGTGCCTCCACTATATTCAGTAAGGCCCCGCCGCCCCCCATACTGTGCCTCCCCTATAGTCAGTACAGGCCTCGCCGCCCCCCATACTGTGCCTCCACTATATTCAGTACAGGCCCCGCCGCCCCCCATACTCAGGCCCTGCCACCCCCCATACTGTGCCTCCACTATATTCAGTACAGGCCCCGCCGCCCCCCATACTCAGGCCCTGCCACCCCACATACTGTGCCTTCACTATATTCAGTACAGGCCCCGCCGCCCCCCATACTCGGGCCTCCACTATAGTCAGTACAGGCCCCGCCGCCCCCCATACTGTGCCTCCCCCCATACACTCTGTACAGGCCCCGCCAGCCCCCATACTGTGCCTCCACTATATTCAGTAAGCCCCCGCCGTCCCCCATACTGTGCCTCCCCTATAGTCAGTACAGGCCCCGCCGCCCCCCATACTGTGCCTCCACTATATTCAGTACAGGCCCCGCCGCCCCCCATACTCAGGCCCTGCCACCCCCCATACTGTGCCTCCACTATATTCAGTACAGGCCCCGCCGCCCCCCATACTCGGGCCTCCACTATAGTCAGTACAGGCCCCGCCGCCCCCCATACTGTGCCTCCCCCCATACACTCTGTACAGGCCCTGCCACCCCCCATACTGTGCCTCCACTATATTCAGTAAGGCCCCGCCGCCCCCCATACTGTGCCTCCACTATATTCAGTAAGGCCCCGCCGCCCCCCATACTGTGCCTCCACTATATTCAGTAAGGCCCCGCCGCCCCCCATACTGTGCCTCCCCTATAGTCAGTACAGGCCTCGCCGCCCCCCATACTGTGCCTCCATTATATTCAGTACAGGCCCCGCCGCCCCCCATACTGTGCCTCCACTATATTCAGTACAGGCCCCGACGCCCCCCATACTGTGCCTCTACTATATTCAGTACAGGTCCCGCCGCCCCCCCCCTGTACTCGGACCCCGCCGCCCCCCATACTGTGCCTCCCCCCATACACTCCGTACAGGCCCCGCCGCCCCCCATACTGTGCCTCCATTATATTCAGTACAGGCCCCGCCGCCCCCCATACTCGGGCCCCGCCGCCCCATAGTCAGGTACACACGATGCGGCACCGCGCAGTGAGGTCACACGGCCGCACACCGGTCACTTCCGCCGCAGACCCCCATACTGTGCCCCCCCTATAGTCAGTACAGGCCCCGCCGCCCCCCATACTGTGCCTCTACTATAGTCAGTACAGGCCCCGCCGCCCCCCATACTGTGCCTCCACTATATTCAGTACAGGCCCCGCCGCCCCCCATACTGTAAAGCGCTGCGGAATATGTTAGCGCTATATAAAAATAAAGATTATACTGTGCCTCTACTATATTCAGTACAGGTCCCGCCGCCCCCCCCCCCATACTCGGGCCCTGCCGCCCCCCATACTGTGCCCCCCCTATAGTCAGTACAGGCCCCGCCGCCCCCCATACTGTGCCTCCACTATATTCAGTACAGGTCCCGCCGCCCCCCCCTGTACTCGGGCCAGGCCGCCCCCCCCTGTACTCGGGCCCCGCCGCCCCCCCCCTGTACTCGGGCCCCGCCGCCCCCCATACTCGGGCCCTGCCGCCCCCCATACTGTGCCCCCCCTATAGTCAGTACAGGCCCCGCCGCCCCCCATACTGTGCCTCCACTATATTCAGTACAGGTCCCGCCGCCCCCCATACTCGGGCCCCGCCGCCCCCCATACTGTGCCTCCACTATAGTCACTACAGGCCCCGCCGCCCCCCATACTGTGCCTCCACTATAGTCAGTACAGGCCCCGCCGCCCCCCATACTGTGCCTCCACTATATTCAGTACAGGCCCCGCCGCCCCCCATACTGTGCCTCCACTATAGTCAGTACAGGCACCGCCGCCCCCCATACTGTGCCCCCCCTATAGTCAGTACAGACCCCGCCGCCCCCCATACTGTGCCTCCACTATATTCAGTACAGGTCCCGCCGCCCCCCATACTGTGCCTCCCCTATAGTCAGTACAGGCCCCGCCGCCCCCCATACTCGGACCCCGCCGCCCCCCATACTGTGCCTCCACTATATTCAGTACAGGCCCCGCCGCCCCCCATACTGTGCCTCCACTATAGTCAGTACAGGCCCCGCCGCCCCCCATACTGTGCCTCCACTATATTCAGTACAGGTCCCGCCGCCCCCCATACTGTGCCTCCCCTATAGTCAGTACAGGCCCCGCCGCCCCCCATACTCGGACCCCGCCGCCCCCCATACTGTGCCTCCACTATATTCAGTACAGGTCCCGCCGCCCCCCATACTCGGACCCCGCCGCCCCCCATACTGTGCCTCCACTATATTCAGTACAGGCCCCGCCGCCCCCCATACTGTGCCCCCCCTATAGTCAGTACAGGCCCCGCCGCCCCCCATACTGTGCCTCCACTATAGTCAGTACAGGCCCCGCCGCCCCCCATACTGTGCCTCCACTATATTCAGTACAGGTCCCGCCGCCCCCCCCTGTACTCGGGCCCCGCCGCCCCCCATACTCAGGTACACACGATGCGGCACCGCGCAGTGAGGTCACACGGCCGCACACCGGTCACTTCCGCCGCAGACCCCCGGTCCCGCTCCCCCTCCCTCGCTGCCTCCTCCCCGGGGCCACGTGCAGCACCGGAAGTGGCCGCCATCTTAGAGGGAAGCTCTTCGCCCTCGGAGCGGCCGCCATCTTGTCGTCTCCCCTCCCCCCGCCTTCTCCTGCGGACGCGGCCACGTGCAGACGGGCGGAGGCCGCCGTGACTCCGGGCAGGACCGCGCTCTCTGGCGGCGGCTCGTCCGTGTGCGGCTCCGGGGGGTGAGGAGAGGACGGCGGCCGGTACCCGAGGTCCCAGCGCAGCACGGCGGCCGCTCACATGCGGGGGAGATGCCAGGGAAGCCGCAGTGCGGCCCGCGGGGGGTGAGGCCTAGGCCGGGAGGGTGAGGCCGGGGCCGAGCGCTCCACTCACCGGTTATCGTAGCTCGCAGACATTCTTCAGTACGGAAGCTTCCCAGAGCCGGCGAACGCCTTTTATATACTGCTCCCCTGTCCCCGCCTCTCCGCGCTACTATTGGCTTGGACTTTCCTGAGGCGGGGCCAACCGGCTTCACCGTGATTGGTGGCTTAAAGTGTGTACCGCCCAAAGACGAGCCGGCTCGAAGGACTATTGGTCACCGGGATGGATACGCTCCGCCCTCCCTCGTGACGCATTCTTATGCATTCTATCGTTTCATCGCTCCACCCCATTTTGCTCAGGTCGGAAATTATTGGGGGAAGTCGGCAGATGACCGGCTCTTACGACACCCGCCTAGGAGCTCGGTCGTTCATTGGACCATTCCACTGTCGCTCAATACTGCGCCTCGTCTGATTGGTTTACATTCCTCTCACAACTGTGATTTCGGCGTCTGATTGGCTACGGCGGCTCCGAGCTCTCCCGCCCATGTGTTCGTCCAGGAAGCCGCAATACCGAGAAGTGTTTGTGCGCCACCGGGAGTAACGTTATCCCCGAGTCCGCCGCCTCCCGGTGACCGGCGCAGTTCACTCCTGCGTCTCCATTATCTCCTCAGCCCCAAACTATCACCCCCATCATATAGGGCCAAGCTTTACCAAGAGTATATGGCGGAGGGGCTCCGCGTGTGTGAGGGCCGGGGGGGGGGACGAGGGGCTCCGCGTGTGTGAGGGCCGGAGCGGGGGATGAGGGGCTCCGCGTGTGTGAGGGCCGGAGCGGGGGGAACGAGGGGCTCCGCGTGTGTGAGGGCCGGAGCGGGGGGAACGAGGGGCTCCGCGTGTGTGAGGGCCGGAGCGGGGGGAACGAGGGGCTCCGCGTGTGTGAGGGCCGGAGCGGGGGGAACGAGGGGCTCCGCGTGTGTGAGGGCCGGAGCGGGGGACGAGGGGCTCCGCGTGTGTGAGGGCCGGAGCGGGGGGGAACGAGGGGCTCCGCGTGTGTGAGGGCCGGAGCGGGGGGAACGAGGGGCTCCGCGTGTGTGAGGGCCGGAGCGGAAGGACGAGGGGCTCCGCGTGTGTGAGGGCCGGAGCGGGGGGACGAGGGGCTCCGCGTGTGTGAGGGCCGGAGCGGGGGGAACGAGGGGCTCCGCGTGTGTGAGGGCCGGAGCGGGGGGAACGAGGGGCTCCGCGTGTGTGAGGGCCGGAGCGGAAGGACGAGGGGCTCCGCGTGTGTGAGGGCCGGAGCGGGGGGGAACGAGGGGCTCCGCGTGTGTGAGGGCCGGAGCGAAGGACGAGGGGCTCCGCGTGTCTGAGGGCCGGAGCGGAAGGACGAGGGGCTCCGCGTGTGTGAGGGCCGGAGCGGAAGGACGAGGGGCTCCGCGTGTGTGAGGGCCGGAGCGGGGGGGACGAGGGGCTCCGCGTGTGTGAGGGCCGGAGCGGGGGGAACGAGGTGCTCCGCGTGTGTGAGGGCCGGAGCGGGGGGGAACGAGGGGCTCCGCGTGTGTGAGGGCCGGAGCGAAGGACGAGGGGCTCCGCGTGTGTGAGGGCCGGAGCGGAGGACGAGGGGCTCCGCGTGTGTGAGGGCCGGAGCGGAAGGACGAGGGGCTCCGCGTGTGTGAGGGCCGGAGCGGAGGACGAGGGGCTCCGCGTGTCTGAGGGCCGGAGCGGAAGGACGAGGGGCTCCGCGTGTGTGAGGGCCGGAGCGGAAGGACGAGGGGCTCCGCGTGTGTGAGGGCCGGAGCGGAGGACGAGGGGCCCCGCGTGTGTGAGGGCCGGAGCGGGGGGAACGAGGGGCTCCGCGTGTGTGAGGGCCGGAGCGGAGGACGAGGGGCCCCGTGTGTGTGAGGGCCGGAGCGGAGGACGAGGGGCTCCGCGTGTGTGAGGGCCGGAGCGGAGGACGAGGGGCTCCGCGTGTGTGAGGGCCGGAGGAACGAGGGGCTCTGCGTGTGTGAGGGCCGGAGCGGAGGACGAGGGGCCCCGCGTGTGTGAGGGCCGGAGCGGGGGGAACGAGGGGCTCCGCGTGTGTGAGGGCCGGAGCGGAGGACGAGGGGCCCCGCGTGTGTGAGGGCCGGAGCGGGGGATGAGGGGCCCCGCGTGTGTGAGGGCCGGAGCGGAGGACGAGGGGCTCCGCGTGTGTGAGGGCCGGAGCGGAAGGACGAGGGGCTCCGCGTGTGTGAGGGCCGGAGCGGAAGGACGAGGGGCTCCGCGTGTGTGAGGGCCGGAGCGGAGGACGAGGGGCCCCGCGTGTGTGAGGGCCGGAGCGGGAGGAACGAGGGGCCCCGCAGGTGTGAGGGCCGGAGCGGGGGGAACGAGGGGCTCCGCGTGTGTGAGAGCCGGAGCGGGGGGAACGAGGGGCTCCGCGTGTGTGAGGGCTGGAGCGGAGGACGGGGGGCTCCGCGTGTGTGAGGGCCGGAGCGGAGGATGAGGGGCCCCGCGTGTGTGAGGGCCGGAGCGGAGGACGAGGGGCCCCGCGTATGTGAGGGCCGGAGCGGAGGACGAGGGGCTCCGCGTGTGTGAAGGCCGGAGCGGAGGGACGAGGGGCTCCGCGTGTGAGGGCCGGAGCAGAGGACGAGGGGCTCCGCGTGTGTGAGGGCCGGAGCGGAGGGACGAGGGGCTCCGCGTGTGTGAGGGCCGGAGCGGAGGACGAGGGGCTCCGCGTGTGTGAGGGCCGGAGCGAAGGACGAGGGGCTCCGCGTGTGTGAGGGCCGGAGCGGGGGGACGAGGGGCTCCGCGTGTGTGAGGACCGGAGCTGGGGGACGAGGGGCTCCGCGTGTGTGAGGGCCGGAGCGGGGGGAACGAGGGGCTCCGCGTGTGTGAGGGCCGGAGCGGAGGACGAGGGGCTCCGCGTGTGTGAGGGCCGGAGCGAAGGACGAGGGGCTCCGCGTGTGTGAGGGCCGGAGCGGAGGACGAGGGGCTCCGCGTGTGTGAGGGGCTCCGCGTGTGTGAGGGCTGGAGCGGGGGGATGAGGGGCTCCGCGTGTGTGAGGGCCGGAGCGGGGAACGAGGGGCTCCGCGTGTGTGAGGGCCGGAGCGGGGGGAACGAGGGGCTCCGCGTGTGTGAGGGCCGGAGCGGAGGACGAGGGGCTCCGCGTGTGTGAGGGCCGGAGCGGGGGACGAGGGGCTCCGCGTATGTGAGGGCCGGAGCGGGGGGAACGAGGGGCTCCGCGTGTGTGAGGGCTGGAGCGGGGGGATGAGGGGCTCCGCGTGTGTGAGGGCCGGAGCAGGGGGATGAGGGGCTCCGCGTGTGTGAGGGCCGGAGCGGGGGGACGAGGGGCTCCGCGTGTGTGAGGGCCGGAGCGAAGGACGAGGGACTCCGCGTGTGTGAGGGCCGGAGCGGAGGACGAGGGGCCCCGCGTGTGTGAGGGCCGGAGCGGAGGACGAGGGGCTCCGCGTGTGTGAGGGCCGGAGCGGAGGACGAGGGGCTCCGCGTGTGTGAGGTCCGGAGCGGAGGACGAGGGGCTCCGCGTGTGTGAGAGCCGGAGCGGAAGGACGAGGGGCTCCGCGTGTGTGAGGGCCGGAGCGGGGGATGAGGGGCTCCGCGTGTGTAAGGGCCGGAGCGGGGGGAACGAGGGGCTCCGCGTGTGTGAGGGCCGGAGCGGGGGGAACGAGGGGCTCCGCGTGTGTGAGGGCCGGAGCGAAGGACGAGGGGCTCCGCGTGTGTGAGGGCCGGAGCGGAGGACGAGGGGCTCCGCGTGTCTGAGGGCCGGAGCGGAAGGACGAGGGGCTCCGCGTGTGTGAGGGCCGGAGCGGAGGACGAGGGGATCCGCGTGTCTGAGGGCCGGAGCGGAAGGACGAGGGGCTCCGCGTGTGTGAGGGCCGGAGCGGAAGGACGAGGGGCTCCGCGTGTGTGAGGGCCGGAGTGGGGGATGAGGGGCCCCGCGTGTCTGAGGGCCGGAGCGGAGGACGAGGGGCTCCGCGTGTCTGAGGGCCGGAGCGGAAGGACGAGGGGCCCCGCATGTGTGAGGGCCGGAGCGGAGGACGAGGGGCTCCGCGTGTCTGAGGGCCGGAGCGGAAGGACGAGGGGCTCTGCGTGTGTGAGGGCCGGAGCGGAGGACGAGGGGCTCCGCGTGTCTGAGGGCCGGAGCGGAAGGACGAGGGGCTCCGCGTGTGTGAGGGCCGGAGCGGAAGGACGAGGGGCTCCGCGTGTGTGAGGGCCGGAGCGAGGGGAACGAGGGGCTCCGCGTGTGTGAGGGCCGGAGCGGGGGATGAGGGGCTCCGCGTGTGTGAGGGCCGGAGCGGGGGGAACGAGGGGCTCCGCGTGTGTGAGAGCCGGAGCGGAAGGACGAGGGGCTCCGCGTGTGTGAGGGCCGGAGCGGGGGGACGAGGGACTCTGCGTGTGTGAGGGCCGGAGCGGAGGACGAGGGGCCCCGCGTGTGTGAGGGCCGGAGCGGGGGGAACGAGGGGCTCCGCGTGTGTGAGGGCCGGAGCGGAGGACGAGGGGCCCCGCGTGTGTGAGGGCCGGAGCGGGGGGAACGAGGGGCTCCGCGTGTGTGAGGGCCGGAGCGGAAGGACGAGGGGCTCCGCGTGTGTGAGGGACGGAGCGGAAGGACGAGGGGCTCCGCGTGTGTGAGGGCCGGAGCGGGGGGACGAGGGACTCCGCGTGTGTGAGGGCCGGAGCGGAGGACGAGGGGCCCCGCGTGTGTGAGGGCCGGAGCGGGGGGAACGAGGGGCTCCGCGTGTGTGAGGGCCGGAGCGGAGGACGAGGGGCCCCGCGTGTGTGAGGGCCGGAGCGGGGGATGAGGGGCCCCGCGTGTGTGAGGGCCGGAGCGGCGGACGAGGGGCTCCGCGTGTGTGAGGGCCGGAGCGGGGGGAACGAGGGGCTCCGCGTGTGTGAGGGCCGGAGCGGAGGACGAGGGGCCCCGCGTGTGTGAGGGCCGGAGCGGGGGGAACGAGAGGCTCCGCGTGTGTGAGGGCCGGAGCGGAGGACGAGGGGCTCCGCGTGTGTGAGGGCCGGAGCGGGGGGATGAGGGGCTCCGCGTGTGTGAGGGCCGGAGCGGGGGGATGAGGGGCTCCGCGTGTGTGAGGGCCGGAGCGGGGGGACGAGGGGCTCCGCGTGTGTGAGGGCCGGAGCGAAGGACGAGGGGCTCCGCGTGTGTGAGGGCCGGAGCGGAGGACGAGGGGCCCCGCGTGTGTGAGGGCCGGAGCGGAGGACGAGGGGCTCCGCGTGTGTGAGGGCCGGAGCGGAGGACGAGGGGCTCCGCGTGTGTGAGGTCCGGAGCGGAGGACGAGGGGCTCCGCGTGTGTGAGGGCCGGAGCGGAGGACGAGGGGCCCCGCGTGTGTGAGGGCCGGAGCGGGGGGATGAGGGGCTCCGCGTGTGTGAGGGCCGGAGCGGGGGGACGAGGGGCTCTGCGTGTGTGAGGGCCGGAGCGGAGGACGAGGGGTCCCGCGTGTGTGAGGGCCGGAGCGGGGGGGAACGAGGGGCTCCGCGTGTGTGAGGGCCGGAGCGGGGGGTGAGGGGCTCCGCGTGTGTGAGGGCCGGAGCGGGGGGATGAGGGGCTCCGCGTGTGTGAGGGTCGGAGCGGGGGGACGAGGGGCTCCGCGTGTGTGAGGGCCGGAGCGGAGGACGAGGGGCCCCGCGTGTGTGAGGGCCGGAGCGGGGGGATGAGGGGCTCCGCGTGTGTGAGGGCCGGAGCGGGGGGATGAGGGGCTCCGCGTGTGTGAGGGCCGGAGCGGGGGGATGAGGGGCTCCGCGTGTGTGAGGGCCGGAGCGGAGGACGAGGGGCTCCGCGTGTGTGAGGGCCGGAGCGGGGGGACGAGGGGCTCCGCGTGTGTGAGGGCCGGAGTGGGGGGATGAGGGGCTCCGCGTATGTAAGGGCCGGAGCGGAGGACGAGGGGCTCCGCGTGTGTGAGGGCCGGAGCGGGGGGACGAGGGGCCCCGCGTGTGTGAAGGCTGGAGCGGGGGGACGAGGGGAATCAGGCAGGGAGATGAATGGAAAACGGCATTTAATACGCCCGAGGGTCATTTTGAGTATCTGGTGATGCCGTTCGGACTTGCCAATGCTCCATCTGTTTTTCAGTCTTTTATGCATGACATCTTCCGTGAGTATCTGGATAAATTCTTGATTGTTTACTTGGATGACATTTTGATCTTCTCAGATGATTGGGAGTCTCATGTGAAGCAAGTCAGAATGGTTTTCCAGGTACTGCGTGCTAATTCCTTGTTCGTGAAGGGATCAAAGTGTCTCTTCGGTGTGTAGAAAGTTTCATTTTTGGGGTTCATCTTTTCCCCTTCTACTATCGAGATGGATCCGGTTAAGGTCCAGGCCATCCAGGATTGGACTCAGCCGACATCTCTGAAAAGTCTGCAGAAATTCCTAGGCTTTGCTAATTTTTATCGTCGCTTCATCTGTAATTTTTCTAGCATTGCCAGACCATTGACCGATTTGACCAAGAAGGGTGCTGATTTGGTTAATTGGTCTTCTGCTGCCGTGGAAGCTTTTCAGGAGTTGAAGCGTCGTTTTTGCTGTGCCCCTGTGTTGTGTCAACCAGATGTTTCTCTTCCGTTCCAGGTCGAGGTTGATGCTTCTGAGATTGGAGCAGGGGCGGTTTTGTCACAGAGAGGTTCTGGTTGCTCAGTGTTCAAACCATGTGCTTTCTTTTCCAGGAAATTTTCTGCTGCTGAGCGTAATTATGATGTGGGCAACCGAGAGTTGCTGGCCATGAAGTGGGCATTCGAGGAGTGGCGTCATTGGCTTGAGGGAGCTAAGCATCGCGTGGTGGTATTGACTGATCATAAGAATCTTACTTATCTCGAGTCTGCCAAGCGCTTGAATCCTAGACAGGCCCATTGGTCGTTATTTTTTGCTCGTTTTGATTTTGTGATTTCGTACCTTCCGGGCTCTAAAAATGTGAAGGCGGATGCTCTGTCTAGGAGTTTTGTGCCCGACTCTCCGGGGTTATCTGTTGCGAATTCTGTGGCTGAGTTCACTTCTGTGGTCACAAGTGGTATTGCAGTCTCCGGGCTTCCTCCCTCAGGTGTTTTGGTGAGCTCGTTGGCTGCCTTGCTATTTAGCTCCACCTGAGTCTGTCTTCCTTGCTCCTTGTCAATGTTCCAGTGTTGGATCTGAGCTACTGCATCTTTCCTTGGGCCTGCTGCTCTGCTAGATAAGTGCTTCTAGTTTGTTTTCTGTTTTTTTTCTGTCCAGCTTGCTATTATCTTTTGCTGGAAGCTCTGAGAAGCAAAGTGGTGCACCGCCGTGCTGTTAGTTCGGCACGGTGGGTCTTTTTGCCCCTTTGCGTGGTTTTCGTTTTAGGGTTTTTTGTAGACTGCATAGTTCTCTTTGCTATCCTCGCTCTGTCTAGAATATCGGGCCTCACTTTGCTGAATCTATTTCATTCCTACGTTTGTCTTTTCATCTTGCTAACAGTCATTATATGTGGGGGGCTGCCTATTCCTTTGGGGTATTTCTCTGAGGTAAGTCAGGCTTGTATTTCTATCTTCAGGCTAGTCAGCTCCTCAGGCAGTGCCGAGTTGCATAGGTAGTTATAGGCGCAATCCACTGCTGCTTATAGTTGTGTGAGGATAGATCAGGTACTGCAGTCTACAGAGATTCCACGTCTCAGAGCTTGTCCTATTGTTTTTGGTTATTGCCAGATCTCTGTATGTGCGCTGATTACTGCACGCTGTGTTGCCTGATTGCCAGCCATAACAGTACAAGGAGCCACACCAATGATTCCCAATAGAGGGAAAAAAGAAATCCTGACATCATTTTTTTTTCTTAGCTCTGTCTTCAGTCTTTTTTTTCCCCTAGACATTAGAGTGCTTCAGGACACAGCTGTGGACATGGATATTCAGGCTCTGTGCTCCTCAATGGATAATCTCGTTGTAAATGTACAAAAGATTCAAGATACTATTGATCAGAAATCGATGCTAGAACCAAGAATTCCGATTCCTGATTTGTTTTTTGGTGACAGAACTAAGTTCCTGAGCTTCAGAAATAATTGTAAGCTATTTTTGGCCTTGAAACCTCATTCTTCTGGTAATCCTATTCAACAGGTTTTGATTATTATTTCTTTTTTGCGCGGCGACCCACAGGACTGGGCGTTTTCTCTTGCGCCAGGAGACCCTGCATTGAGTAGTGTCGATGCGTTTTTCCTGGCGCTCGGATTGCTTTACGATGAGCCTAATTCAGTGGATCAGGCTGAGAAAAATCTGCTGGCTTTATGCCAGGGTCAGGATGATATAGAAGTATATTGTCAGAAATTTAGAAAGTGGTCAGTACTCACTCTGTGGAATGAATCTGCACTAGCGGCTTTGTTCAGAAAGGGTCTCTCTGAAGCTCTTAAGGATGTAATGGTGGGATTTCCTATGCCTGCTGGTTTGAATGAGTCCATGTCCTTGGCCATTCAGATCGGTCGTCGCTTGCGCGAGCGTAAATCTGTGCACCATCTGGCGGTATTGTCTGAGAGTAAACCTGAGCCTATGCAGTGCGACAGGACTATGACTAAAGTAGAACGGCAAGAACACAGACGTCTGAACAGACTGTGTTTCTATTGTGGTGATTCTACTCATGCTATTTCTAATTGTCCTAAACGCACTAGGCGGTTCGATAGCTCTGCCGTTATTGGTACTGTACAGTCCAAATTCCTTTTGTCCATTACCTTAATGTGCTCTTTGTCATCGTATTCTGTCATGGCGTCAGACATCCCTGTCAGACATACTGATAGGGATTCTAGATTGTGAGCTCCATTGGGGACAGCGATGATAATGTGTGCAAATTGTAAAGCGCTGCGGAATATGTTAGCGCTATATAAAAATAAAGATTATTATTATTATTATGGCGTTTGTGGATTCAGGCGCTGCCCTGAATCTGATGGATTTGGATTATGCTAAACGTTGTGGATTTTTCTTGGAGCCTTTGCGGTGTCCTATTCCGTTGAGAGGAATTGATGCTACACCTTTGGCCAAGAATACTGTACTGGGCCCAGCTGACCATGTGCATGGCTCCTGCACATCAGGAAGTTATTCGCTTTCTGGTACTGCATAATTTGCATGATGTGGTCGTGTTGGGGTTGCCATGGCTACAAACCCATAATCCAGTATTGGATTGGAACTCTATGTCGGTAACCAGCTGGGGTTGTCGGGGAGTACATGGTGATGTTCCATTTTTGTCTATTTCGTCATCCATTCCTTCTGACATCCCAGAGTTCTTGTCGGACTTTCAGGATGTATTTGAAGAGTCCAAGTCTGATGCCCTACCTCCGCATAGGAATTGTGATTGTGCTATCGATTTGATTCCTGGTAGTAAATTCCCTAAGGGTCGTTTATTTAATTTGTCCGTACCTGAACACACCGCTATGCGCAGTTATGTGAAGGAGTCCCTGGAGAAGGGACATATTCGCCCATCGTCGTCACCATTGGGAGCAGGGTTCTTTTTTGTAGCCAAGAAGGATGGTTCGCTAAGACCGTGTATTGATTACCGCCTTCTTAATAAGATCACTGTTAAGTTTCAGTATCCCTTGCCATTGATTTCTGACTTGTTTGCTCGGATTAAGGGGGCTAGTTGGTTCACCAAGATAGATCTTCGTGGTGCGTATAATCTGGTGAGAATCAGGCAAGGAGATGAATGGAAAACGGCATTTAATACGCCCGAGGGTCATTTTGAGTATCTGGTGATGCCGTTCGGACTTGCCAATGCTCCATCTGTTTTTCAGTCTTTTATGCATGACATTTTCCGTGAGTATCTGGATAAATTCTTGATTGTTTACTTGGATGACATTTTGATCTTCTCAGATGATTGGGAGTCTCATGTGAAGCAAGTCAGAATGGTTTTCCAGGTACTGCGTGCTAATTCCTTGTTCGTGAAGGGATCAAAGTGTCTCTTCGGTGTGCAGAAAGTTTCATTTTTGGGGTTCATCTTTTCCCCTTCTACTATCGAGATGGATCCGGTTAAGGTTCAGGCCATCCAGGATTGGACTCAGCCGACATCTCTAAAGGGTCTGCAGAAATTCCTGGGCTTTGCTAATTTTTATCGTCGCTTCATCTGTAATTTTTCTAGCATTGCCAGACCATTGACCGATTTGACCAAGAAGGGTGCTGATTTGGTTAATTGGTCTTCTGCTGCCGTGGAGGCTTTTCAGGAGTTGAAGCGTCGTTTTTGCTGTGCCCCTGTGTTGTGTCAACCTGATGTTTCTCTTCCGTTCCAGGTCGAGGTTGATGCTTCTGAGATTGGTGCAGGGGCGGTTTTGTCACAGAGAGGTTCTGGTTGCTCAGTGTTCAAACCATGTGCTTTCTTTTCCAGGAAATTTTCTGCTGCTGAGCGTAATTATGATGTGGGCAACTGAGAGTTGCTGGCCATGAAGTGGGCATTCGAGGAGTGGCGTCATTGGCTGGAGGGTGCTAAGCATCGCGTGGTGGTTTTGACTGATCATAAGAACCTTACTTATCTTGAGTCTGCCAAGCGCTTGAATCCTAGACAGGCCCGTTGGTCGTTATTTTTTGCTCGTTTTGATTTTGTGGTTTCATACCTTCCGGGCTCTAAAAATGTGAAGGCGGATGCTCTGTCTAGGAGTTTTGTGCCCGACTCTCCGGGGTTATCTGAGCCGGCGAGTGTCCTCAAGGAAGGAGTCATTGTGTCTGCCATCTCCCCTGATTTGCGGAGAGTGTTGCAGAAATTTCAGGCTAATAAACCTGATCGTTGTCCGGCCGAGAAACTGTTCGTCCCTGATAGGTGGACTAGTAAAGTTATCTCTGAACTTCATTGTTCGGTGCTGGCCGGTCATCCAGGAATCTTTGGTACCAGGGAGTTGGTTGCTAGATCCTTCTGGTGGCCATCTCTGTCACGGGATGTGCGTGCTTTTGTGCAGTCCTGTGGAATTTGTGCTAGGGCTAAGCCCTGCTGTTCACGTGCCAGTGGGTTGCTTTTGCCCTTGCCGGTCCCGAAGAGGCCTTGGACACATATTTCGATGGATTTCATTTCTGACCTTCCCGTTTCTCAAAAAATGTCGGTCATTTGGGTGGTCTGTGATCGCTTTTCTAAAATGGTCCATCTGGTGCCCTTGGTTAAATTGCCTTCCTCCTCTGATTTGGTGCCTTTGTTCTTCCAGCATGTGGTTCGTTTACATGGCATTCCTGAGAATATTGTTTCTGACAGAGGTTCCCAGTTTGTCTCGAGGTTCTGGCGAGCCTTTTGTGGTAGGATGGGCATTGACCTATCTTTCTCCTCGGCCTTCCATCCTCAGACTAATGGCCAGACCGAACGAACCAATCAGACCTTGGAAACATATCTGAGATGTTTTGTTTCCGCTGACCAGGATGATTGGGTGTCATTTTTGCCGTTGGCTGAGTTCGCCCTTAATAATCGGGCCAGCTCGGCTACCTTGGTCTCTCCATTTTTCTGCAATTCTGGGTTCCATCCTCGTTTCTCTTCAGGACAGGTTGAGTCTTCGGACTGTCCTGGTGTGGATTCTGTGGTGGACAGGTTGCAGCAGATCTGGACTCAGGTGGTGGACAATTTGACCTTGTCTCAGGAGAAGGCTCAGCTTTTCGCTAATCGCAGACGCCGTGTGGGACCCCGACTTCGTGTTGGGGATCTGGTTTGGTTATCTTCTCGTCATATTCCTATGAAGGTTTCCTCTCCTAAATTTAAACCTCGTTTTATTGGTCCGTATAGGATTTCTGAGATTCTCAATCCGGTGTCTTTTCGTCTGACCCTCCCAGACTCCTTTTCCATACATAATGTATTCCATAGGTCGTTGTTGAGGAGATACGTGGCACCTATGGTTCCATCTGTGGAGCCTCCTGCCCCTGTTTTGGTGGAGGGGGAATTGGAGTATATTGTGGAGAAGATTTTGGATTCTCGTGTCTCTAGACGGAAACTCCAGTATCTGGTCAAATGGAAGGGTTATGCTCAGGAAGATAATTCCTGGGTTTTTGCCTCTGATGTCCATGCCCCAGATCTTGTTCGTGCCTTTCATGTGGCTCATCCTGGTCGGCCTGGGGGTTCTGGTGAGGGTTCGGTGACCCCTCCTCAAGGGGGGGGTACTGTTGCGAATTCTGTGGCTGAGTTCACTTCTGTGGTCACAAGTGGTATTGCAGTCTCTGGGCTTCCTCCCTCAGGTGTTTTGGTGAGCTCGTTGGCTGCCTTGCTATTTAGCTCCACCTGAGTCTGTCTTCCTTGCTCCTTGTCAATGTTCCAGTGTTGGATCTGAGCTACTGCATCTTTCCTTGGGCCTGCTGCTCTGCTAGATAAGTGCTTCTAGTTTGTTTTCTGTTTTTTCTGTCCAGCTTGCTATTAACTGTTGCTGGAAGCTCTGAGAAGCAAAGGGGTGCACCGCCGTGCTGTTAGTTCGGCACGGTGGGTCTTTTTGCCCCTTTGCGTGGTTTTCGTTTTAGGGTTTTTTGTAGACTGCATAGTTCTCTTTGCTATCCTCGCTCTGTCTAGAATATCGGGCCTCACTTTGCTGAATCTATTTCATTCCTACGTTTGTCTTTTCATCTTGCTAACAGTCATTATATGTGGGGGGCTGCCTATTCCTTTGGGGTATTTCTCTGAGGTAAGTCAGGCTTGTATTTCTATCTTCAGGCTAGTCAGCTCCTCAGGCAGTGCCGAGTTGCATAGGTAGTTATAGGCGCAATCCACTGCTGCTTATAGTTGTGTGAGGATAGATCAGGTACTGCAGTCTACAGAGATTCCACGTCTCAGAGCTTGTCCTATTGTTTTTGGTTATTGCCAGATCTCTGTATGTGCGCTGATTACTGCACGCTGTGTTGCCTGATTGCCAGCCATAACAGTTATCTGAGCCGGCGAGTATCCTCAAGGAAGGAGTCATTGTGTCTGCCATCTCTCCTGATTTGCGGAGAGTGTTGCAGAAATTTCAGGCTAATAAACCTGATCGTTGTCCGGCCGAGAAACTGTTCGTCCCTGATAGGTGGACTAGTAAAGTTATCTCTGAACTTCATTGTTCGGTGCTGGCTGGTCATCCAGGAATCTTTGGTACCAGAGAGTTAGTGGCTAGATCCTTCTGGTGGCCATCTCTGTCACGGGATGTGCGTGCTTTTGTGCAGTCCTGTGGGATTTGTGCTAGGGCTAAGCCCTGCTGTTCACGTGCCAGTGGGTTGCTTTTGCCCTTGCCGGTCCCGAAGAGGCCTTGGACACATATTTTGATGGATTTCATTTCTGACCTTCCCGTTTCTCAAAAGATGTCGGTCATTTGGGTGGTCTGTGATCGCTTTTCTAAAATGGTCCATCTGGTGCCCTTGGTTAAATTGCCTTCCTCCTCTGATTTGGTGCCTTTGTTCTTCCAGCATGTGGTTCGTTTGCATGGCATTCCTGAGAATATTGTTTCTGACAGAGGTTCCCAGTTTGTCTCGAGGTTCTGGCGAGCCTTTTGTGGTAGGATGGGCATTGACCTATCTTTTTCCTCGGCCTTCCATCCTCAGACTAATGGCCAGACCGAACGAACCAATCAGACCTTGGAAACATATCTGAGATGTTTTGTTTCTGCTGACCAGGATGATTGGGTGTCATTTTTGCCGTTGGCTGAGTTCGCCCTTAATAATCGGGCCAGCTCGGCTACCTTGGTCTCTCCATTTTTCTGCAATTCTGGGTTCCATCCTCGTTTCTCTTCAGGACAGGTTGAGTCTTCGGACTGTCCTGGTGTGGATTCTGTGGTGGACAGGTTGCAGCAGATCTGGACTCAGGTAGTGGACAATTTGACCTTGTCCCAGAAGGCTCAGCTTTTCGCTAATCGTAGACGCCGTGTGGGTCCCCGACTTCGTGTTGGGGATCTGGTTTGGTTATCTTCTCGTCATATTCCTATGAAGGTTTCCTCTCCTAAATTTAAACCTCGTTTTATTGGTCCGTATAGGATTTCTGAGATTCTCAATCCGGTGTCTTTTCGTCTGACCCTCCCAGACTCCTTTTCCATACATAATGTATTCCATAGGTCGTTGTTGAGAAGATACGTGGCACCTATGGTTCCATCTGTGGAGCCTCCTGCCCCTGTTTTGGTGGAGGGGGAATTGGAGTATATTGTGGAGAAAATTTTGGATTCTCGTGTCTCTAGACGGAAACTCCAGTATCTGGTCAAATGGAAGGGTTATGCTCAGGAGGATAATTCCTGGGTTTTTGCCTCTGATGTCCATGCCCCAGATCTTGTTCGTGCCTTTCATGTGGCTCATCCTGGTCGGCCTGGGGGTTCTGGTGAGGGTTCAGTGACCCCTCCTCAAGGGGGGGGTACTGTTGTGAATTCTGTGGCTGAATTCACTCCTGTGGTCACAAGTGGTATTGCAGCCTCTGGGCTTCCTCCCTCAGGTGTTTTGGTGAGCTCGTTGGCTGCCTTGCTATTTAACTCCACCTGAGTCTGTCTTCCTTGCTCCTTGTCAATGTTCCAGTGTTGGATCTGAGCTACTGCATCTTTCCTGTGGCCTGCTGCTCTGCTAGATAAGTGTTACTTTGTTTTTGTTTCCGTTTTTCTGTCCAGCTGTGCTATTCTCTTTTGCTGGAAGCTCTGAGACGCAAAGGGTGCACCGCCGTGCCGTTAGTTCGGCACGGTGGGTCTTTTTGCCCCCCTTTGCGTGGTTCTGCTTTAGGGTTTTTTGTAGACTGCATAGTTCTCTTTGCTATCCTCGCTCTGTCTAGAATATCGGGCCTCACTTTGCTGAATCTATTTCATTCCTACGTTTTGTCTTTTCATCTTGCTAACAGTCATTATATGTGGGGGGCTGCCTATTCCTTTGGGGTATTTCTCTGAGGCAAGTCAGGCTTGTATTTCTATCTTCAGGCTAGTCAGCTCCTCAGGCAGTGCCGAGTTGCATAGGTAGTGTTAGGCGCAATCCACTGCTGCTTTTGGTTGTGTGAGGATAGGTTCAGGTATTGCAGTCGGAGCGGAGGACGAGGGGCCCCGCGTGTGTGAGGGCCGGAGCGGAGGCCGAGGGGCTCCGCGTGTGTGAGGGCCGGAGCGGAGGGACGAGGGGCTCCGCGTGTGTGAGGGCCGGAGCGGAGGACGAGGGCCGGAGCGTGTGTGAGGGCCGGAGCGGAGGACGAGGGGCCCCGCGTGTGTGAGGGCCGGAGCGGGGGGACGAGGGGCTCCGCGTGTGTGAGGGCCGGAGCGGAGGACGAGGGGCTCCGCGTGTGTGAGGGCCGGAGCGGAGGACGAGGGGCTCCGCGTGTGTGAGGGCCGGAGGAACGAGGGGCTCCGCGTGTGTGAGGGCCGGAGCGGAGGACGAGGGGCTCCGCGTGTGTGAGGGCCGGAGGAACGAGGGGCTCCGCGTGTGAGGGCCGGAGCGGAGGACGAGGGGCTCTGTTATGATGTGCTATCAGGCAACACAGTGTGCAGTAATCAGCGCACATACAGTGATATGGCAATAACCCAAAAACAATAGAACAAGCTCTGAGACGTGGAATCTCTGCAGACTGCAATACCTGAACCTATCCTCACACAACTACAAGCAGCAGTGGATTGCGCCTAACACTACCTATGCAACTCGGCACTGCCTGAGGAGCTGACTAGCCTGAAGATAGAAATAGAAGCCTGACTTGCCTCAGAGAAATACCCCAAAGGAATAGGCAGCCCCCCACATATAATGACTGTTAGCAAGATGAAAAGACAAAACGTAGGAATGAAATAGATTCAGCAAAGTGAGGCCCGATATTCTAGACAGAGCGAGGATAGCAAAGAGACCTATGCAGTCTACAAAAAACCCTAAAGCAGAACCACGCAAAGGGGGGCAAAAAGACCCACCGTGCCGAACTAACGGCACGGCGGTGCACCCTTTGCGTCTCAGAGCTTCCAGCAAAAGAGAATAGCACAGCTGGACAGAAAAAACAGAAACAAAAACAAAGTAACACTTATCTAGCAGAGCAGCAGGCCACAGGAAAGATGCAGTAGCTCAGATCCAACACTGGAACATTGACAAGGAGCAAGGAAGACAGACTCAGGTGGAGTTAAATAGCAAGGCAGCCAACGAGCTCACCAAAACACCTGAGGGAGGAAGCCCAGAGGCTGCAATACCACTTGTGACCACAGGAGTGACTTCAGCCACAGAATTCACAACAGTACCCCCCCCCCTTGAGGAGGGGTCACTGAACCCTCATCAGAACCCCCAGGCCGACCAGGATGAGCCACATGAAAGGCACGAACAAGATCTGGGGCATGGACATCAGAGGCAAAAACCCAGGAATTATCCTCCTGAGCATAACCCTTCCATTTGACCAGATACTGGAGTTTCCGTCTAGAGACACGAGAATCCAAAATTTTCTCCACAATATACTCCAATTCCCCCTCCACCAAAACAGGGGCAGGAGGCTCCACAGATGGAACCATAGGTGCCACGTATCTTCTCAACAACGACCTATGGAATACATTATGTATGGAAAAGGAGTCAGGGAGGGTCAGACGAAAAGACACCGGATTGAGAATCTCAGAAATCCTATACGGACCAATAAAACGAGGTTTAAATTTAGGAGAGGAAACCTTCATAGGAATATGACGAGAAGATAACCAAACCAGATCCCCAACACGAAGTCGGGGACCCACACGGCGTCTACGATTAGCGAAAAGCTGAGCCTTCTCCTGGGACAAGGTCAAATTGTCCACTACCTGAGTCCAGATCTGCTGCAACCTGTCCACCACAGAATCCACACCAGGACAGTCCGAAGACTCAACCTGTCCTGAAGAGAAACGAGGATGGAACCCAGAATTGCAGAAAAATGGAGAGACCAAGGTAGCCGAGCTGGCCCGATTATTAAGGGCGAACTCAGCCAACGGCAAAAATGACACCCAATCATCCTGGTCAGCAGAAACAAAACATCTCAGATATGTTTCCAAGGTCTGATTGGTTCGTTCGGTCTGGCCATTAGTCTGAGGATGGAAGGCCGAGGAAAAAGATAGGTCAATGCCCATCCTACCACAAAAGGCTCGCCAGAACCTCGAGACAAACTGGGAACCTCTGTCAGAAACAATATTCTCAGGAATGCCATGCAAACGAACCACATGCTGGAAGAACAAAGGCACCAAATCAGAGGAGGAAGGCAATTTAACCAAGGGCACCAGATGGACCATTTTAGAAAAGCGATCACAGACCACCCAAATGACCGACATCTTTTGAGAAACGGGAAGGTCAGAAATGAAATCCATCGAAATATGTGTCCAAGGCCTCTTCGGGACCGGCAAGGGCAAAAGCAACCCACTGGCACGTGAACAGCAGGGCTTAGCCCTAGCACAAATCCCACAGGACTGCACAAAAGCACGCACATCCCGTGACAGAGATGGCCACCAGAAGGATCTAGCCACTAACTCTCTGGTACCAAAGATTCCTGGATGACCAGCCAGCACCGAACAATGAAGTTCAGAGATAACTTTACTAGTCCACCTATCAGGGACGAACAGTTTCTCGGCCGGACAACGATCAGGTTTATTAGCCTGAAATTTCTGCAACACTCTCCGCAAATCAGGAGAGATGGCAGACACAATGACTCCTTCCTTGAGGATACTCGCCGGCTCAGATAACCCCGGAGAGTCGGGCACAAAACTCCTAGACAGAGCATCCGCCTTCACATTTTTAGAGCCCGGAAGGTACGAAATCACAAAATCAAAACGAGCAAAAAATAACGACCAACGGGCCTGTCTAGGATTCAAGCGCTTGGCAGACTCGAGATAAGTAAGATTCTTATGATCAGTCAATACCACCACGCGATGCTTAGCTCCCTCAAGCCAATGACGCCACTCCTCGAATGCCCACTTCATGGCCAGCAACTCTCGGTTGCCCACATCATAATTACGCTCAGCAGCAGAAAATTTCCTGGAAAAGAAAGCACATGGTTTCAACACTGAGCAACCAGAACCTCTCTGTGACAAAACCGCCCCTGCTCCAATCTCAGAAGCATCAACCTCGACCTGGAACGGAAGAGAAACATCTGGTTGACACAACACAGGGGCACAGCAAAAACGACGCTTCAACTCCTGAAAAGCTTCCACGGCAGCAGAAGACCAATTAACCAAATCAGCACCCTTCTTGGTCAAATCGGTCAATGGTCTGGCAATGCTAGAAAAATTACAGATGAAGCGACGATAAAAATTAGCAAAGCCCAGGAATTTCTGCAGACTTTTCAGAGATGTAGGCTGAGTCCAATCCTGGATGGCCTGGACCTTAACCGGATCCATCTCGATAGTAGAAGGGGAAAAGATGAACCCCAAAAATGAAACTTTCTGCACACCGAAGAGACACTTTGATCCCTTCACGAACAAGGAATTAGCACGCAGTACCTGGAAAACCATTCTGACTTGCTTCACATGAGACTCCCAATCATCAGAGAAGATCAAAATGTCATCCAAGTAAACAATCAGGAATTTATCCAGATACTCACGGAAAATGTCATGCATAAAAGACTGAAAAACAGATGGAGCATTGGCAAGTCCGAACGGCATCACCAGATACTCAAAATGACCCTCGGGCGTATTAAATGCCGTTTTCCATTCATCTCCCTGCCTGATTCTCACCAGATTATACGCACCACGAAGATCAATCTTAGTAAACCAACTAGCCCCCTTAATCCGAGCAAACAAGTCAGATATCAATGGCAAGGGATACTGAAACTTAACAGTGATCTTATTAAGAAGGCGGTAATCAATACACGGTCTTAGCGAACCATCCTTTTTGGCTACAAAAAAGAACCCTGCTCCCAATGGTGATGACGATGGGCGAATATGTCCCTTCTCCAGGGATTCTTTCACATAACTGCGCATAGCGGTGTGTTCAGGCACGGACAAATTAAATAAACGACCCTTAGGGAATTTACTACCAGGAATCAAATTGATAGCACAATCACAATTCCTATGCGGAGGTAGGGCATCAGACTTGGGCTCTTCAAATACATCCTGATAATCAGACAAGAACTCTGGGACCTCAGAAGGGGTGGATGACGAAATAGACAAAAATGGAACATCACCATGTACTCCCTGACAACCCCAGCTGGTTACCGACAGAGTTCCAATCTAATACTGGATTGTGGGTTTGTAGCCATGGCAACCCCAACACGACCACATCATGCAGATTATGCAGTACCAGAAAGCGAATAACTTCCTGATGTGCAGGAGCCATGCACATGGTCAGCTGGGCCCAGTACTGAGGCTTATTCTTGGCCAAAGGTGTAGCATCAATTCCTCTCAACGGAATAGGACACCGCAAAGGCTCCAAGAAAAATCCACAACGTTTAGCATAATCCAAATCCATCAGATTCAGGGCAGCGCCTGAATCCACAAACGCCATGACAGAATACGATGACAAAGAGCATATCAAGGTAATGGACAGAAGGAATTTGGACTGTACAGTACCAATGACGGCAGAGCTATCGAACCGCCTAGTGCGCTTAGGACAATTAGAAATAGCATGAGTGGAATCACCACAGTAGAAACACAGCCTGTTCAGACGTCTGTGTTCTTGCCGTTCAACTTTAGTCATAGTCCTGTCGCACTGCATAGGCTCAGGTTTACTCTCAGACAATACCGCCAGATGGTGCACAGATTTACGCTCGCGCAAGCGACGACCGATCTGAATGGCCAAGGACATAGACTCATTCAAACCAGCAGGCATAGGAAATCCCACCATGACATCCTTAAGAGCTTCAGAGAGACCCTTTCTGAACAAAGCCGCTAGTGCAGATTCATTCCACAGAGTGAGTACTGACCACTTCCTAAATTTCTGACAATATACTTCTACATCATCCTGACCCTGGCATAAAGCCAGCAAATTTTTCTCAGCCTGATCCACTGAATTAGGCTCATCGTAAAGCAATCCAAGCGCCTGGAAAAACGCATCAACATTACTCAATGCAGGGTCTCCTGGCGCAAGAGAAAACGCCCAGTCTTGAGGGTCGCCGCGCAAAAAAGAAATAATAATCAAAACCTGTTGAATAGGATTACCAGAAGAATGAGGTTTCAAGGCCAGAAATAGCTTACAATTATTTTTGAAGCTCAGGAACTTAGTTCTGTCACCAAAAAACAAATCAGGAATAGGAATTCTTGGTTCTAGCATAGATTTCTGATCAATTGTATCTTGAATCTTTTGTACATTTATAACGAGATTATCCATTGAGGAGCACAGAGCCTGAATATCCATGTCCACAGCTGTGTCCTGAAGCACTCTAATGTCTAGGGGAAAAAAAAAAACAAAAAACTGAAGACAGAGCTGAGGAAAAAAAAAAAAAAATGATGTCAGGACTTCTTTTTTCCCTCTATTGAGAATCATTGGTTTGGCTCCTTGTACTGTTATGATGTGCTATCAGGCAACACAGTGTGCAGTAATCAGCGCACATACAGTGATATGGCAATAACCCAAAAACAATAGAACAAGCTCTGAGACGTGGAATCTCTGCAGACTGCAATACCTGAACCTATCCTCACACAACTACAAGCAGCAGTGGATTGCGCCTAACACTACCTATGCAACTCGGCACTGCCTGAGGAGCTGACTAGCCTGAAGATAGAAATACAAGCCTGACTTGCCTCAGAGAAATACCCCAAAGGAATAGGCAGCCCCCCACATATAATGACTGTTCGCAAGATGAAAAGACAAAACGTAGGAATGAAATAGATTCAGCAAAGTGAGGCCCGATATTCTAGACAGAGCGAGGATAGCAAAGAGACCTATGCAGTCTACAAAAAACCCTAAAGCAGAACCACGCAAAGGGGGGCAAAAAGACCCACCGTGCCGAACTAACGGCACGGCGGTGCACCCTTTGCGTCTCAGAGCTTCCAGCAAAAGAGAATAGCACAGCTGGACAGAAAAAACGGAAACAAAAACAAAGTAACACTTATCTAGCAGAGCAGCAGGCCACAGGAAAGATGCAGTAGCTCAGATCCAACACTGGAACATTGACAAGGAGCAAGGAAGACAGACTCAGGTGGAGTTAAATAGCAAGGCAGCCAACGAGCTCACCAAAACACCTGAGGGAGGAAGCCCAGAGGCTGCAATACCACTTGTGACCACAGGAGTGAATTCAGCCACAGAATTCACAACAGGGCTCCACGTGTGTGAGGGCCGGAGCGGAGGACGAGAGGCCCCGCGTGTGTGAGGGCCGGAGCGGGGGGACGAGGGGCTCCGCGTGTGTGAGGGCTGGAGCGGATGACGAGGGGCTCCGCGTGTGTGAGGGCGGGAGGAACGAGGGGCTCCGCGTGTGTGAGGGACGAGGGGCTCCGCGTGTGTGAGGGCCGGAGGGGGGGACGAGGGGCTCCGCGTGTGTGAGGGCTGGAGGGGGGGGGGGGACGAGGGGCTCCGCGTGTGTGAGGGCCGGAGGGGGGGACGAGGGGCTCCGCGTGTGTTTGGGCCGGAGCGGGGGGACGAAGGGCTCCGCGTGTGTGAGGGATGGACCGGAGAGGCTCCGTCTGTTAGGGCCGGAGGGGGGGTCGAGGGGCTCTGCGTGTGTGAGGGCCGGAGCGGAGGGACGAGGGGCTCCGCGTGTGAGGGCCGGAGCGGAGGACCAGGGGCTCCGCGTGTGTGAGGGCCGGAGCGGGAGAACGAGGAGCTCCGCGTGTGTGAGGGGGGGACGAGTGGCTCCGCGTGTGTGAGGGCCGGAGGGGGGACGAGGGGCTCCGCGTGTGTGAGGGCCGGAGCGGGGGTCGAGGGGCTCCGCGTGTGTGAGGGCCGGAGCGGGGGACGAGGTGCTCCGCGTGTGTGAGGGCCGGAGCGGTGGACGAGGGGCTCCGCGTGTGTGAGGGCCGGAGCGGGGGACGAGGGGCTCCGCGTGTGTGAGGGCCGGAGGAACGAGGGGCTCCACGTGTGTGAGGGCCGGAGCGGAGGACGAGGGGCCCCGCGTGTGTGAGGGCCGGAGCGGGGGGACGAGGGGCTCCGCGTATGTGAGGGCCGGAGGGACGAGGGGCTCCGCGTGTGTGAGGGCCGGAGCGGAGGACGAGGGGCTCCG
The DNA here is from genome assembly GCF_032444005.1 of Ranitomeya imitator. Taxonomy (NCBI): domain Eukaryota; kingdom Metazoa; phylum Chordata; class Amphibia; order Anura; family Dendrobatidae; genus Ranitomeya; species Ranitomeya imitator. The sequence goes on from NC_091285.1 coordinate 720,310,971, forward strand.
CGTGTGTGAGGGCCGGAGGAACGAGGGGCTCCGCGTGTGTGAGGGCTGGAGCGGGGGACGAGGGGCTCCGCGTGTGAGGGCCGGAGGGGGGGACGAGGGGCTCCGCGTGTGTTTGGGCCGGAGCGGGGGGACGAAGGGCTCTGCGTGTGTGAGGGATGGACCGGGGAGGCTCCGTCTGTGAGGGCCGGAGGGGGGGACGAGGGGCTCCGTCTGTTAGGGCCGGAGGGGGGTCGAGGGGCTCTGCGTGTGTGAGGGCCGGAGCGGAGGGACGAGGGGCTCCGCGTGTGAGGGCTGGAGCGGAGGACCAGGGGCTCCGCGTGTGTGAGGGCCGGAGCGGGAGAACGAGGGGCTCCGCGTGTGTGAGGGGGGGACGAGGGGCTCCGCGTGTGTGAGGGCCGGAGGGGGGACGAGGGGCTCCGCGTGTGTGAGGGCCGGAGCGGGGGGACGAGGGGCTCCGTGTGTGTGAGGGCCGGAGCGGGGGGGACGAGGGGCTCAGCGTGTGTGAGGGCCGACGTGGGGGAGACGAGGGGCTCCACGTGTGAGGGTCGGCACGGAGGGGGACGAGGGGCTCCGCGTGTGAGGGCCAGAGCGGGGGAACGAGGGGCTCCGCGTGTGTGAGGGCCGGAGGGGGGGACGAGGGGCTCCGCGTGTGTGAGGGCCGGAGTGGGGGGACGAGGGGCTCCGCGTGTGTGAGGGCCAGAGCGGGGGACGAGGGGCTCCGCGTGTGTGAGGGCCGGAGCGGGGGACGAGGGGCTCCGCGTGTGTGAGGGCCCGAGGGGGGGACGAGGGGCTCCGCGTGTGTGAGGGCCGGAGCGGGGGGACGAGGGGCTCCACGTGTGTGAGGGCCTGAGCGGGAGAACGAGGGGCTCCGCGTGTGTGAGGGCCGGAGGGGGGGACGAGGGGCTCCGCGTGTGTGAGGGCCGGAGCGGGGGACGAGGGGCTCCACGTGTGTGAGGGCCGGAGCGGGGGATGAGGGGCTCCGTGTGTGTGAGGGCCCGATTGGGGGGACGAAGGGCTCCGCCTATGAGGGATGGACCGGAGGGGCTCCGTCTGTGAGGGCCGGAGTGGAGGGACACCGTGTTCTATGAGGGCCAGAGTGGAAGACGCCGTGCTCCGCTCTCTCCAGGCTCCAGCATACACAGCCCAGGCGTCATTTTGTGTGTACATACCGGAGGATATTATCCTTCAGTCTCAGGAGAACTTGGCCCAGGCCCCCACTAGTCCCACACCCCGCGCCCTTTTCAGGTCTGTTACCTTCGGCACTAGCCATGGCTCTGGTTTCTCATGACTCGGCCTGTTATCCACTATCAGTCCTTCCTCACTCCAGGCCCTTCTAGTTGGCAGCACTGTGTACATTGTTACTCTACCACCTCTGCTGTTTGTTGCTGGGAAGATCTTCCTTACACTATGCTAACAATATTTTATAACACTTATCACACGGTCATAACACATCACACCAGAACAGACTTTACTTTAAAGTAGCATCTAGAACAGACAAGGCCTGAACATCCCGGCCTTGGGTTGTAAAATAAGACCCAGACTTTGTACAAAGACTGAATAATATACAGTCAGATTCTCCTGGAAGAGGCCCAGAGCTGAAAATGAAGCTGTGGTGCTCATTGGATTCATGTAAATCTGGGTCTCCGCACATAGATATAAAAACACGAAACGGCCGATGGTCAGGAGGAATATTGGTCTGGTATAAAGAAGAGCTCCAACAGTACAGGAAACCGCTGAAGAGAGGAGACAGCCACATATGGATTAGAAGCTCCATCCTCACCTCTCAGCCTGATGTCCACCTCTGTGCCACCTATATACCACCACCAGAGTCCCCCTACTTCCATCCAGAGCTTTGAGATCTTACAAGGAGAAGCCGCGCATTATCAGGCCCTGTCAAAAGTTCTAATGTTTGGAGACCTCAACGCAAGAACTGGGAGAGAAAAATACTTTCTGACCACAGCTGGAAACATCCACAATACTGTTCAAAATACTAGCAGTCCAATGTGACCAGATTCATGGAGGTTTTTGGTATAAATTATATCACCACACGTCACACAATTTACCAGTTGGTGGATTAGAGTCTAAGAAAACCACCAGACGCCTCATTCATGATCACAATAATGTCAGTATGGAGACCAGTCAGTGAAGTCCATCATTCTGTGAAGACAGAGGTGTGAACCAGGACATGTTGTTTCTCTTACTATGGGGCCGGACCCATTCACCGCATACCAGGGAACATGGACCAGTTTCCAGATATTACAATACTTGAAGAGGACATGCCCTTTAAATGGGGTTTCGACAAGATAACGACCCTAAACACACCAGTAAAGGTACCTTCACACTAAACGATATCGCTAGCGATCCGTGACGTTGCAGCGTCCTGGCTAGCGATATCGTTCAGTTTGACACGCAGCAGCGATCAGAATCCTGCTGTGATGTCGTTGGTCGGAGCTAGAGGTCCAGAACTTTCTTTGGTCACTAGCTCTCCCGCTGACATCGCTGAATCGGCATGTGTGACACCGATTCAGCGATGTCTTCGCTGGTAACCAGGGTAAACATCGGGTTACTAAGCGCAGGGCCGCGCTTAGTAACCCGATGTTTACCCTGGTTACCGGCATCGTTGGTTGCTGGAGAGCGGTCTGTGCGACAGCTCTCCAGCGACGCTGCAGCGATCCGGATCGTTGTCTGGATCGCTGCAGCGTCGTTTAGTGTGAAGGTACCTTAAATGAGCAAAATCTTGGTTCCAGTCCAACAAAATTAAGGTTATGGAGCAGTCGGCCCAAGCCCCGGACCTTAATCTGATAGAGCACTTGTGGGGTCACATAAAAAATGCAGTTTCTGAGGCAAAGCCGAAAAACGTCAGATAATTGTGTGATGTAGTCCGAGCATCCTGGGCTGCAATAACGTGACGGGGCCAGAAGTTGGTTAACTCCATGAAACAGATGTGAAGCAGGTCTAAAAACTGTGGGTAACAACTAAATATTAGGCTAGTGCTTCACAAGAATGATAAATCCACAAAAAAGTACATAGAATGTTCTGCTGCTCAATGCAGGAGTCACTAAACCATCTCAGACAGATGTCTGTCCAGCCTCTATGTGTAAGCTTTCATTGAAGGAGAACTCACCACCTCTCGGGCAGCCTGTTCCACTCATTGATCACCCTCATTATCAAAAAGTTTTCTCTAATATTTAATCTGTATCTTCTCCCTTTCAGTTTCATTCCATTGCTTCTCATGTTTCCATGTGCAAATAATATGAATAATGACGATTCCCCTACAAAGTGACAGCCCTTCAAATATTTGCAGACAGCTATTAATAGTGATGAGCGAATATACTCGTTACTTGAGATTTCCCTCCTCCGAGTATTTTTTAGTACTCGGAGATTTAGTTTTTATTGCAGGAGCTGCATGACTTACATATGCTGGCAAACAGAAGTACATGTGGGGGTTGCTAGGGAATCCCCACAGGTACTTATGCTGGCTAACAGATGTAAATCATTCAGCTGCGGCAAGAAAAACTAAATCTCCAAACACTAAAAAATACACGGAGGACCCCCGAGAATGCTCAAGAAATCTCGAGTAATGAGTATATTCGCTCATCACTAGCTATTAAGTCTCCTCTCACCCTTTTTTTTGCAGATAAACATTCCCAGATCCTTTAGCCGTTCCTTGTAGGACATACTTTGCAGTCCGCTCACCATCCTGGTCGCTCTTCTCTGAACTTGCTCCAGTTTTTCAATGTCTTTTTTATAATGTGGAGCCCAGAACTGGACATAATATTCCAGATGAGGTCTGACCAAGGAGGAGTAGATGAATGACTAAAGACTGACTGGCACATACAAGCTAATATGAACCGCTGCATACTAGGAGCAGCCATCTTCATATACAATAAACAAAACAACGTGTAGACGCTTAGCACATAATTTGGCCAATTGTGATGGATTTTAATTGCAACAGGGTCCTACCTATCCATAAAATCAGACTTTGAAGAGAGGTATCTACATCTACCCACGAATTCAGACGTCAGTCTTTGGAAGGTATTGACGCTAGACACGTTAGGACCCAGCAGATTTGAGACCACCTTTTCGTTGGCTGCTGGGCATGCATGATCTGGCCAAATTATGTGCCAAGCATCTCAGTTTTTTTCCTAGTATCCAGAAGCAGTATTGATATGAATATTTCATATTGACATGCTTTGGCACTACAGAATGCAATTTTTGTTTTTGTTTCTTGTTCAAGGAGGAGTAGAGGGGGATAACTACTTCACGTGATAGTATACCTCAACTTCAGCAAAGCATTTGACAGAGTATCTTACACCATCCTTATTGAAAAAATGACTAAGTATGGAATGGACAAGGGAACTGTTAGGTTTAGTGATCGGACCCAAAGAGTGGTCGTAAATAGCTGCACATCCAGTTGGAAGAATGTATCAAGTGGGGTACCACAGGGCTCTGTCCTGGGCCCTGTATTGTTCAACATCTTTATCAATGATATACAACCCCTGGCAAAAATTATGGAATCACCGGTCTTGGAGGATGTTCATTCAGTTTAATTTTGTAGAAAAAAATATAGTTCTTACCGATAACGGTATTTCTCTGAGCCCATGACGGCACCACGGAGAGAGGGGATCCGCCCACCAAGGACAGGAAACCTACGGATAAAAAGGCGGTACCACTCTCCTGCATCAGTTGTTTTACATAGAGAACGATGGGAGACTACTAAAACATTTGTTAATTTTAACTGTTTATCATAACGAGATACCGCGTGACTTTAAAAACTATGAATAGACTATAGCACTATTTTGATGTGAGCACCCAGAAGTGAAGGGAGGGAATGTACGGGTGCCGTCATGGGCTCAGAGAAATACCGTTATCGGTAAGAATTATATTTTTCTCTGATCGCCCATGACGGCACCACGGAGAGAATTGCATAGATAGTACATTCAGGGAGGGATCACCGCCTCCAGAACCCTTTTACCGAAAGTAAGGTCTGAAGAGGAGATTAGGTCCAACCTATAGTGCCTATAGAATGTGGATGGTGAGGACCAGGTAGCAGCTCTACATATCTGGTCAATGGAAGCTCCGGCCTTCTCCGCCCAGGAAGACGCTACTGCCCTTGTTGAGTGAGCCTTAACCTCCCCGGGAACGGATATCCCACTTGCCGAGTATGAGAGATTGATGGCGTCCGTGATCCATCTTGCTATGGTGGCTTTAGATGCTTTTTTCCCCCTTCCGGGGACCCTGGAAACACACAAACAGAGAGGGATCCTCCCTACTCTCTCTAGTGACTTCTAGGTAATGTAAGAGACATCTTCTTACATCTAGTGTATGTAATGTTTGTTCCTCTTTGTTTTTAGGGTTGGGACAGAAGGAGGGGAGAGATATCTCTTGAGACCTGTGAAATTTTGAAGCCACTTTCGGGAGATATGCTGGGTCTGTTTTTAAAATGACCCTATCCTCTAGAAATTGTGTGTAAGGAGGGTTAACTGAGAGAGCCTGTAAGTCGCTAACCCTACGGGCAGAAGTGAGGGCGACTAACAGAGCTGTTTTGAGAGATAGGTTTTTTATTGTAGATTCGTGTAATGGTTCGAATGGTGGACTAGTCAGGGCTTTAAGGACCAAGTTTAAGTCCCATTGAGGAACAACTTTTACCGGAAGAGGCCTCGATCTTCCTGCCGCCCTGATGAATCTAGAGACCCACCTATTTGAAGCTAAGTCAAAATTGAATAGGGCTCCCAATGCTGCCACGTGAACTTTTAGGGTGCTAGTGGCTAAACCCATCTCCAACCCGTTCTGTAGGAACTCTAATATGGAATTAAGGGGAATTTCTTTCCCTATTTTTGCACCTGATGAAGACAGAAACTTTTTCCATATCTTGCCATACTGTTTTGTTGTAACTGGCTTCCTACTTTGTAACAAAGTTGAGATTAACCCCGGGGAGAACCCCCTGCTTTCTAATAGTTTCCTTTCAAGAGCCAAGCTGTCAAGTGCAAGTTCTTGACTCGTGGATGACAAACTGGGCCCTGTGACAACAGATCCCGGAGGTCTGGTAATACCCAAGGGTCGGATATTGACATCTTCCTCATCCATGAGTACCAAGGTCTCTTCGGCCAGAACGGGGCAATTAAGAAGACCAGCGCCCCGTCCTCCCGAATCTTCCTCAGCACTGCTGGAATCAGAATAAGAGAAGGGAAGGCCTAGACCAGATGGTGACCCCAAGACATCAGGAAAGCGTCCACAGCTACTGGGTTCCCCAGGGGAGATAGGGAGCAAAAGGAGGCTACTTTTTTGTTTAGATGACTCGCAAAGAGATCTATTTTGGGAACACCCCATTTCTCTGTGATCTGGGTAAATATCGCTTGATTTAGTTCCCATTCTCCCTGTTTTAGGCTGGACCGGCTGAGGAAGTCTGCTTTGTAATGGTCTACTCCCTTTATGTGCAGGCTTGTTAGGGATAAGAGGTTGCTCTCGGCTATTTGTAGGATTGAGTTGGTCACTTCCATTAGATTTTTGGAACGGGTGCCCCCCTGGTGATTTAGGTAAGACACTACCACCCGGTTGTCCGACATCACCCTTACATGGTGAGAGTGAAGGACCCCCAAGAATTCCTGAAGGGCAAATTTTACCGCAAGAAGGTCCTTCATATTGGAGGATTTGTTTGCTAGAGACGGAGACCAAATGCCCTGGGCTACCAGGTCGCCCAGATGAGCCCCCCACCCTGAGGGGCTTGCGTCCGTAGTCAGGACCTTCGAGATCTGAATTACCCATGGGACTCCCTGGGAAAGATTTTCCTGCGATTTCCACCATGTCAGAGAGTGATTGGTGCAAGGAGATAGAGTTAACCGCTTGTCTAAATGCCCTCCTAGATGGATTTGCTCTGATAATATCTGCCATTGGAGATCTCTTGAATGTAATTGGGCCCACGGGACCGCGGGGATGCAAGAGGTCATGGAGCCTAAGAGGGACATGGCCTGACGGAGTGTTATGGAGGGGAGAGATTGGACTCTTGATACTAAACTTTTTAATTTCTGTATCTTGTTCTCCGGGAGCCGACATTCCATTTTTTTGGAGTCTAGAGTAAGACCTAGGTACTCCTGGACCTGAGAAGGCATTAGTCTGGATTTTTCTATGTTTATTAGCAACCCAATTCCTTTAAGGAATGTATCACTATTGCCAGTTGATCATCGCAATGTTGCGGGGAGGAGCCTATCACCAAGAAATCGTCCAGATATGGAACGATTAGGGTATTTTCTTCCCTGAGGTGAGCCATTACCTCTGCTATCAGCTTTGTGAAAACCCTCGGGGCTATGGCGAGACCAAATGGTAGAGCTGAGAACTGGAAGTGATTTAGGACTCCCCTGATGTGAACTGCCATCCTGAGGAATCTCTGGTGATCCTTGTGTATTGGGACGTGATAATATGCGTCCTTCAGGTCTAGGACCACCATGAAGCATTGGGGAAACAACATTTTGATAGATGACTTTATCGTTTCCATCTTGAATGCTTGAACCTCTAGATAATCGTTTAGATTTTTCAGATTTATAATGGTCCTGAAGGAACAGTCTGGTTTTTTTCTCAGAAATAGAGGGGAATAATACCCTTGCCCTCTTTCTTGAGGGGGAACCTCCAGGAGTACTCCCTTTTTTACTAACCCGATGACCTCGTTTTCTAGTGCCAACTGTTCTTCTGCCGAAGATCTTGTAGATGTCATCGTAAAAGAGGGACGGGGGCATCTTTTGAATGTTAACCTCAGTCCTGATTCTATGATGTTTAGTATCCATTGACTGGAGGTAATCTTTTCCCAGGCTGGGAGGGAGAAAGAGAGATAATCTCCCTCCCACCTGGGGCGAACCTTCATTGTGAAGGTTTCTTGTTATCGTTGGGGTTTTTGTTAAAGATGAACCCCTTGTTTTTGTTCCTCTTATCCTCCCATTTCCCCTGGCCTCTCCCCGGGTTCTTACGAAAAAACCTCTTGTTCCGAAAGGGCTTCCGGTAAGAAGGGAGACCCAGAGAGGGAAAGGACTTTTTCTTGTCCCCTGCTTTTTCCAAGATGTCGTCTAAGGTAGAACCGAACAAAAATTCTCCTTCGCAGGGGATAGTACACAGTTTTGTTTTTGTTTGCAGGTCGCCAGGCCAGTTCTTAAGCCAGAGGGCGCGCCTGGCCGCATTAGCAAACACTGCTGACCTGGCGGCTAATCTGATGGAGTCAGCCGAGGCGTCAGCCAGGAAAGCCGCAGCCCCCCATATTACTGGTAAAGTATTCAGCATCGAGTCTCGGGAAGCCTTCCCCTTTAATTGACCCTCCAGTTGATTTAACCAGATCATTAGGGAGCGAGACGTGCATGCAGCTGCTACTGCTGGTTTTAGGCCTCCTCCCGCTGACTCCCAAGAGCCTTTGAGGAAGGCGTCCGCCTTCTTGTCCATAGGGTCTTTAAGGACCCCCATGTCCTCAAACGGGAGAGCGAATTTTTTTGATGCTTTAGCTATTGCTACATCTAATTTGGGGGCTTTCTCCCAAAAGGAGCAAGATTCATCCTCGAAGGGGTATTTCCTTTTTGGAGTTAGGAGAGTCTTTTTCATGGGTTTTTTCCATTCTTTCTTAATTAAAGCTGCAATTGCGTCATTAAGCGGAAAAGCTCTTCTCTTTTTTTATTCTAGGCCCCCAAACATGATGTCTTGTGCCGATTTTTTAGGGTGGGAGTCTACCAACCCCATAGTACTTCTCACAGCCTTTATGAGGCCATCGGTGTCCTCTAGCGGGAAACAATTGTGCCCTCCCGAGGAAGAAGTGGATGATGAAGATGAGGAGGAGGAGGAGGATACTGAACTCGCACTATCGCTGTCAGATTTTGAGACCGGAGACGGGGACCTGTGTCTGTTCCTTCTCCGTTTTTTTCCCTTTTTTAGGGATCTAAAGGTGTCTTCCACTTGCTCCTTAATCAGGTTTTTTAGATCGGTTGCAAACCCAGGCAGGCTCTCAGATACTGTCTGTTGTATGCAAGAATTACATAGCCGCTTCTCCCAGGCAGGTGGAAGATCCTCTCTACAGATGGCACAGATTTTGTGCTTTGTTTTACCTACGCTTTTCCTCCCCTAGAAGAGACAAATAATAATCTTACTGTCTCTGACTTTCACGAAGATCCACTTACCACCTCCAGGACCCATAAATACCGGTTGGGGATTCTCTGCCTCTGGCTTTTTCCCCGACGCCGTACTGGACTCCTTACTGTGTTGGGACCTTTGGCGTTCTTTGCTGGTGTCCTTTCTGCTGTCGCCTTTTTTGCTGCTGCTGTTGCTGCGGCGATGCTATAGGTGGAGGTGATTCTGGCAAGGGTGATGCCGGGTCGCTCATACTGCTGCTGGTCTGCGGTCGCTGCTAATAACGTTTTCTGCGCTGGTGCTGCGACGACTGGTAGCTCTTGAGGCTCCTGCTGATATATTGCAGAGCCACTAGGAGGAAGTAACTTCTCCTATTTAAAGCTTTCCCGCCGCTCTTTTTTTTTTTTTCATTCTCCCGGCACCTGCGCAGTGGCGCACAGCCGACGGCGAGGAGCGCCGAACGCCGGCGCCTGCGCAGTCGAGCTTCTGCGGCATCGCAGATCGTCTACGCCTGATCGGTAATCCCCCCGACGCCGCCTGCGCAGTAGCGCCCAGTCGACGGCGAGGAGCGCCGCACGCCGACGCCTGCGCAGTCGGGCTTCAGCGGCGCCTGCGCAGATCCGACCTCCGGCGTCTCGCGAGACCAGCGCAACTCCGGGCATGCGCCGGACTTTCAAGATGGCGCCCGGAGTGCAGATATGGCGCTGCTGACCGGCGCCCCCGGTCCTATGCAGTCCCTACCGCGCGGCTCTGCATGCCTGATAGCAGTGCAGTGTGCAGGCTGACGCTTGTATGGGGAGGGCCGCGCCGTACCTCCCGCAACCACAGATGGACCCCTGGATGTTGCCGCTGCTGCATCTTACCTGGGGAGGTGACCGCAAACTCCTTGTCACCTCCCCCGCACACCCTAGAGGCCCACTAGCCCCCAGTGGTGGCGCTTCGGGTCACCACCCCAGCCGAGGCAGAGGGACCCCAGCTGCCTGAGTCGGACTGGTTGGCCCCGGAATTCCAACGTTGATCTGGTAAGTCCGTAGGTCTCCCATCGAGGACAGGAAACCAACTGATGCAGGAGAGTGGTACCGCCTTTTTATCCGTAGGTTTCCTGTCCTTGGTGGGCGGATCCCCTCTCTCCGTGGTGCCGTCATGGGCGATCAGAGAAAAAGCAGATCACAGACATGGCACACAACTAAAGTCATTTCAAATGTCAACTTTCTGGCTTTAAGAAACACTAAAAGAAACCAAGAACAAAAAAAATGTGGTAGTCAATAATGGTTACTTTTTTTTTCAACCAAGCATAGGGGAAAAATTATGGAATCACTCAATTCTGAGGAAAAAAATTATGGAATCACTCAATTCTGAATCACCTTGTAAATTTTCATACTCCAAAAAAAACACCTGCATCAAATTAGATCTGCTCGTTAGTCTGCATATAAACAGGAGTGATCACACCTTGGAGAGCTGTTGCACCAAGTGCACCGACCTGAATCATGGCTCCAACATGAGAGATGTCAAATGAAACAAAGGAGAGGATTATCAAACTCTTAAAAGAGGGTAAATCATCACGCAATGTTGCAAAAGATGTTGGTTCACAGTCAGCTGTGTCTAAAATCTGGACCAAATACAAACAACATGGGAAGGTTGTTAAAGGCAAACATACTGGTAGACCAAGGAAGACATCAAAGCATCAAGACCGGACACTTAAAGCAATATGTCTCCAAAACAGAAAATGCACAACAATACAAATGAGGAACGAATGGGTGGAAACTGATACTTGATCATTTTTCCAATAAGGATAATATGAGATACTTTATGAAATGCTTTGCTGAAGTTGATATATACTATATGTACTACATTTCCCCAATCCACCCAGTTAATGATTCCATCATAGAAGGAAATTAGATTAGTCTGGCATGACTTGTTTGCTACAAACCCATGATGGCTCTGGTAATTACTATATTCTTATCCCAGTACTTACATGCTGTTTAATAATTTGTCTACAGCTCTTTCCTGGTATAGAAGTAAGGCTCACCAGCCTGTAATTTCCTGGATATGTCTTCTTTCCTTTGTTGAAGAAAGGGACAACATTTGCCCTTCTCCAATCTTCTGGGACTTCTTTTCTCCAGGATTTTTCAAAGATTCTGGTTAGTGGTTCTGCAATATCCTCTAACTCTTTCAGTGCCCTAGGATGTAATTCATCTGGACCAGGAGATGTAAATTCATGTAAATTAGCAAAGTGTTCTCTCACCATCTCTCTGTTAATGGATAGTGTGGATTCTTTTATTTCTTCGATAGCACCGTGAAGATCAGTTGATGTTACATTTTCTTTTTTTAGGCCCCTTTCACACATCAGTTTTTTGCCGTCAGTCACAATCCGTTGGCTCAATAGATCCGTCGCAGATTGTGAAAAACTTATGCAGCACATTGGTTTTTTCGATGGATCCGACTAGCAAATCTGGCTAATTGGATCCTAAAGAAATTGAGGCATGCTCAGTTAAAAAAAAAAAAAAAAAAAAGGGAATCAGTTGCCGGATTCCATCATTTGACGGATCCGGCACCCATTGGCTTCCATTCGAGCAAATGACGGATCCGTTGCTGTCCGATTTTTCGATGTACACAAAAAACGTTACTTTGTCCGTCATCTCCGGCCACAGGACAAACAATTTTCAATGGATCCGGTGAACGACGAATGAAACGTGAGGCCATCCGTCGCTTAAGTCTATGAGAAAAAAACACCAAGGTTACTTACTGGTAGCCGGTTTTTCCGGAGCCCATGACAGCACACCTGAGAGAGGGATCCGCCCAGTCGGGACAGGAAACCTACCGAAACAAAAGGGCGGTACCTCTCCCTCGCTTCAGTTGGTTTTCAGAGCATGAGAGGCCTCCTTGGTTAGTACACATGGTAATCCATCACCACATTATAATAATAACAAAAAACACCCAACTAAAAGTGCGCACCAAAGGGTGACAAAAGAAGGGAGGGAATATACAGGTGCTGTCATGGGCTCCGGAAAAACCGGCTACCAGTAAGTAACCTTGGTGTTTTCCCGTCTCCCATGACAGCACACCTGAGAGATTTTTGGAGAAAGGAACACCTTAGGGAGGGACCACCGCTTGCAGCACCCTTCTACCAAAGGTAAGGTCAGTTGAGGAGGATAGATCTAGCCGGTAGTGTCTAAAGAAGGTAGACGGTGAGGACCAGGTAGCGGCCTTACAGATTTGATCAATCGATACCTCTGCTTTTTCTGCCCAGGAAGTAGCCACGGCTCTGGTGGAGTGAGCCTTGATGCCTTCAGGGATCGGGGCACCACGAGAAGCATAGGATAAGGAAATGGCCTCCCTAATCCACCTAGCAATAGTACCCTTGGATACCCCATATCCCATCCTGCTACCCTGGAAAGCTATAAATAGGGATTGATCCTTCCTCCACTGACTAGTCAGAGATATATACTGCAAAATAGCTCTTCTTACGTCAAGCGTATGAAATTTCTCTTCCCCTGGGTTCTTGGGATTATTACAGAAAGAGGGCAACACAATTTCTTGACTCCTATGGAATTTAAGAACTACTTTCGGCAGATATGCCGGATCCGGTCTGAGCACTACTCTGTCATCAAATATCTGAGTGTAAGGAGGGGAGATGGACAGGGCTTGCAAGTCACTCACCCTACGGGCTGATGTCAACGCTACCAGAAGTACTGTCTTAAGTGTAAGTATTTTTATTGATGACTCCTGCAAGGGTTCAAACGGAACACTAGTCAGAGCTTCTAACACCAGATTTAAATCCCATGGAGGAACCCTCTGAATTACCACTGGTCTAGACCTACTACACGATTTAATAAAGTGGGACACCCATCTATTGGAGGCCAGATTACAGTTATACAAGGCTCCTAATGCCGACACTTGTACCTTGAGCGTATTAGTTGCTAATCCCAACTGCAACCCCGCCTGTAAAAATTCTAAAATAGTACCCACAGGAGCTTTGTCCCCCAAAGGTTGCCCTGAAAAATCTAGAAACTTTTTCCATGTCCTGCCATATATCCTTGATGTAACTGGTTTTCTACTTTTCAACAAGGTGGAGACAAGCCCTGGTGAAAACCCCTGCCTACTCAGTAATGCCCTCTCAAATTCCAGGCTGCAAGATGGAAGCCCTTCACTTGAGAGTGGCATATTGGACCCTGAGTAAGCAGGTCCGGAATTTCTGGCAGGATCCATGGATCGGTCACTGACATTTGTCTCAGGAGGGAGAACCAAGGTCTTTTCGGCCAGAATGGAGCAATCAAAATTACTCTCGCCTGCTCCATTCTGATTTTTCTCACTACCGTCGGAATCATCGCTATTGGTGGAAACACATATGCGAGACTGAAATTCCATTGTATGTGGAGGGCATCTACTGCAAAGGGTTTTTCTCTTGGGTCTAGTGAACAGAAGTTCTCTACCTTCCTGTTGTTTAGGGTGGCAAACAAATCTATCACAGGTAGGCCCCAAGCCTGCACTATCTGTTGAAACACCCGGGGATTCAAAGACCACTCTCCTTGCCTCAGTGTTTTGCGACTTAGGTAGTCTGCCTTTACATTCTCGACCCCTTTTATATGGAGAGCCGAGAGGGATAGTAGGTGGCGCTCCGCTAGTTGTAGGAGGACAGATGCTGACTTCATCAGGGAAGGGGATCTCGTCCCCCCTTGGTGGTTGATGTATGCAACAACTGCGTGATTGTCCGACATGACCCTGGTATGATGACCCTGGAGGATGGGAAGGAAATGTTTTACAGCTTTTTCTACAGCCCACAACTCTCTTAGGTTTGACGCTTGTTGTGATTCTAAATGGGACCAAGATCCCTGAACTGAGAGTGTCCCCAAATGAGCTCCCCATCCTGAACCGCTTGCATCTGTGGTGATGACCTGGTCTATTGGAGTTATCCACTGGACCCCTGATGTCAAATGGTCTCTTATGGTCCACCATTTTAGGGAATCTGTTACCTCTAATGAAAGGCGTAGCTTTCCCTCTAAATGCCCTTTTAACCACCTCTGCGCTGACAGGACCTCCCATTGTAATTGTCTTAGATGGAACTGTGCCCATCTTACTGCCGGTATACATGAAGTCAGAGAACCCAACAGGGACATTGCCCTTCTCAATGTCATTGCGGGGTGATGAATTGCTGACTCTACAAGATTTTGAATTTTGATCAGCTTGTTTTCTGGCAAAAGACAAAGCTGACGCCTGGAATCCAGGACTAAACCCAGAAAAGATTGCACTAGCTCCGGCATCAACCTTGATTTGGCAAGATTTATTTTCCACCCCAACCGCTGTAGCGTTCTATTTGTTCTATTTGTTCTATTTGTGGAAAGACATGACCTCTGACATTAATTTTGTAAAAATTCTCGGTGCTATTGATAGGCCGAATGGTAGGGCAGCATACTGATAGTGCCTGAGACAGCCTTGTACATAAACCGCCACCCTTAGGTATTTTTGGTGGTCTTGATGAATTGGGACGTGGTAATAGGCGTCCTTCAGGTCTATGGCTGCCATGAAGCAACCTGGGAATAAGAGTTTTATGGCCGTATTTATTGACTCCAGTTTGAAGGAGCAGTTTACTATTGACCGATTTAGATTTTTTAAATTGATAATAGTTCTCAGGGACCCGTCTGGTTTTCGTATGAGAAAAAGAGGAGAGTAAAAACCTTTTCCCTGCTCTTCCCCCGGGACCTCCACAAGAACCCGTTTTGATACGAGCTCCAGTACCTCTGCCTCCAAGGCTAGCTGCTCCTCTGGAGTCTTTCTTTGGGGCGTTAAAACAAAAGTTTGTCGCGGTGGAAAAACAAAATCTATTCTTAGGCCGTGTTCGATGACCTTTAGAGTCCAATGACTGGGGGAGATGTCTACCCAGGCTGGGAGAAAAGATGAAAGCCTTCCCCCCACCTCTGGCCTGGCGTCATTGGGAGGGCTTTTTCGCCGATGTTGAGGGACCTTTAAACATGTATCCAGATCCCCTTCTGTCTCTGGAGTCCCAATTCCTTCTATCTCCCGGGGGGCGGCCTCTACTAAATTTGCCCCTCCGAAAATAAGGCCTTCTAACGTCCACAGGAAAACGAGGGAATCCCTTTTTCCTATCTCCTGCTTTCTCTAAAATGTCTTCCAATTTTTGACCGAAGAGGAAATGGCCGTCACATGGTATAGAACAAAGTCTATTTTTTGAAGGTAGATCCCCCGGGCATCCCTTCAACCAGAGAGCACGTCTAGCTGCATTGGATAAACTTGCAGCCCTAGCTGCCAGTCTTACAGAGTCTGCAGAGGAATCCGCTACGAAGGCAGCTGCACCTTTAGCTAAAGTTACATTGGTTAGAATTTCATCTCTCGGGGCTTTAGACTTCAGTTGCTCCTCTATCTGCTGCAGCCAGACAATAAGGGAGCGAGAGACACAGGTTCCTGCGATTGCTGGTTTCAAGCCCCCTGCGGTTGCTTCCCAGGTGTGTCTTAGGAACCCATCCGCTTTTTTATCTAAAGGATCTCTTAATACGCCAGAATCTTCTAAGGGAAGGGATAATTTTTTAGACGATCTAGCCACCGCACCATCGATTTTCGGAACCTTATCCCAAGTCTCTGAATCTTTATCCTCAAAGGGGTAACGTCTTTTAGAAGCCGAGGGAAGATTACCCGATTTTTCTGGTTTCCTCCACTCTTTTTCTATAAGGGCTTTTATTCTGGAATTGACTGGGAAGGTGCGTTTTCTCTTTTCCTCTAAACCCCCAAACATTATGTCCTCC